>NC_133000.1:2468571-2777142 GCF_048564905.1 Vicugna pacos
CTGTTTTAAGGATAAGTGACACTTTCTCTTTCAAGACTTTTTCTTTCAGGAAGCTCACTAAATAGGCCCCACGACTTTCCCCAGATGATTCAGAACAAACAGCAGAGCATTTCACACATTATCCAGATGCCAGGAAAGACAGATTAGTAAGGGGCACCCCCATGTCAGTGGGTTAGTTCTAATTTAGGCATGGTTTCAAAGCCAGGAAGAAAGGCTGCGAGCAGAAGACATCATCACTGAGGCAAAGAGAAGAGAGGGAAGCCAGTCGGTTAAGTATGCAGCCGGGGAAGAGGCCGGGGGCTGGGGGCTGAGTGGGCTTTGGCGGCGGGCGGCCGGTCTTACTTGGGGAAGCAGATGCTCCGTGTCCCCGGTCTGGCTGCCCCCGTAGACGCCGACCCCGCCAATCACCGAGATGGGGCGTCTCCTCTGGGCCCACCGGGGGCAGCCTCCGGCCGGGGTCTGGTCTGCAGGGTCCGGGGAGGCCATGCCGGGCGGGCGGTCGCCGTCCTCGGTGTCCTCTCTCTGGGGGTCGGTGGCGACCGAATCTTCAGGAATAGACAAACTTCGGCTGACCGACTGGCCGTAGTCGGAGAGCGGTCGGGGCCTCGACCGCCTCCCAGAGCCCCATCTCCTCCGGCTGATCCTCTGGGCCTCCGTCTTCTCCTCCTCCTGCGGTGAGGCCCGCCTCCAGGACTCCTCAGTCACAACCTTTGTAAACGCGAACAAGTCAGGTGAGGGCCGGCCCCCGGGAAGACACAGAAAAGGAACAGGCCGTCCACTCCCTCCCGGCCCTCAGCCCTGCCTCCGTTACCCACGGACTAGAGACAAGACCGAACGTGACGGGACTAAGCAAATCTGCCTTTAACTGGAGGCTGAATCAAAACCCCAGTTTCAGCAGTGATGTCTGGTGACCAAGGATGAGCCAGGAGAAAAGACATGGAGAAAATCAGCACCACTGTGAGCTGCTAAAAACAACTTTTACCTACAGGAGGTGTGTCCCAAAGCACAAGTAACACCCATGTAGGGGTCGTGGGCTGCGTGAGAGCCGGCCCTCGTGGCCGCGGAGCGCCACCTCAGGGGTTTCCCTCAGCCTTGTTTGCAATCAGAAGGCGCCTTAAGACAGGTAAGTCTGGGCGACTCTGCGACACAAATGAACTAATTTAAAAAATAGAAACAGACACACAGGAAACAAATTTACCGTTACCACAGGGGAGAGGCAGGTGGAGAGGGATAAATTAGGGGTTTGGGATTTGCAGATACAAACTATTGTATATAAAATAGATAAACAACAAGGTCCTTCTGCAGAGCACAGGAAACTACATTCAACAGCTTGTAATAACTATAACGAAAAAGAATATATATGTGTGTATAACTGAATCACTATGTTGCACACCAGAAACTAACACAACACTGTAAATCAACTCTCCTTCAACAAAAAATAAAAAATAAATAAATAAACAAGTCTGGACCGCCCTGCGTGACAATCGGGGACTTAAGTCTCATGGAGGGCGGGGAGGAGCACTGAGCTAGGCTTCAAGGACTAGATCAGGCTCCTAACCAGCTGTGTGTGCTTGGGCTAGTCACAACTAACCTTCCAGGACCTGAGATTCCAGACTAGACAGTCCTACAGCTGGAGAGCCTACAACCCTAAATTTGGCAATACTTTCTAATTTTTCCAGTAACTTTTTCAGAGGCAACGCAATGTACTAGAAAAAAATAAACATCAACAAAACAAACTCTTAGGTTTGGAAATGGGCCAACTTCTGTCCTGTCAGACAGGCCCCCAGCTGGTTCCATGACCCCAGGCAAGGTTCCCAACGTCTGCAGGCTTGGTTCTGCCCTGGCCCCCGGGGGATTCTGGGTGCGGGGAGGAGGGGAGGCCACAGCGGTGGGTCAGCGCATCCTGTCAGCCCCGGGTGATCCATCGCTCTCAGCAAGCTGTGCCTGAAAATAAGCACCCCCGACTCCAGCCCCCGTAGGGGGAGAAGCTCCATCTCGGCCGACTGTCGAAGTCTGGGCTCAGACGGGGCGGTTTCGGGCTCCCTGGGCGGGGCAGGAGGGGTGGAGGGGTGGAGCAGAAGTTTGCCAGAGCCAGTCACCGTGAGCTCCGGGCCTTCCGTTCCCCCACTCCAGACACTGTGTAACAACAAAACGAAAATAAAACAGAACCAGACCAGGGAGGGCTGGGAGAACCAGGCAAGTCATGTGACTACAGGGCAGGCAGAGTGGCTGATGTCCCCCCGCAGCTCCACCCTCAGGACTGGCCCACAGGGTGACCCCTCTCACCAGTCAGTGGCACCTGAGACCAGAAATGCAGGTCCAGTATTTCCCACCTGAGACCCAGGGAAGTGACGTGACTTGCCCAGGGCCACGCAGCCGACGAGCAGCAACAGAGACACCAAACGTGGGCTCTGTAACCTCCGATCCTGCTGAGCCACGCCGTCCCCGCACACCTGGTCAGCCCTGCTCAAGGCAGTGGGCTCCAGCAGCCTGCGCCCCGTGCTGTCCGCCGAGGCTTAGGGCCCGGACCGCTGTCTTTAAGTCAGCACCGACGGGGTCCAGATCTCACCGCCGACGGGATGAACGCCACTCGGAGCTGAAGGCATTTAAGGACAGGCTTTCTTCTGCCTGAAAGCAGAACTCGGCTGTCCTAGGTCCCCTCCCCTGGGACAGGGCTATTTCTTCCAACCCGGGAGGCCTGCCTCATCCCTAGAGGAGAAGCCCTCCCCTCAGCAGACACAGGCCCCACACCCTCCGGTCTCCCAGCTTCCCTAAAAGTCACTTCTTTTCCCATAAGTGCCTTTCTACCCCGCCTTCCCCGGTGGGCGCTCTGTAAGCCCCCAGGGCTAACCGCTTCCTGGAGTCACTCTTTTCTGTGAACTCCCACTCACAGACAGGAATAAAACCCTGCCTTCTCTCTCACTCATCTGCCTTTTGTTGGTGTAATTCACACACATTCTGAAAGGAACATAAGAGGCTGTGTGAAGTTTTTCCTCTGACAACAGGGGGAAAATATGAGCAAAATCATGGAAAAGTTAATACTGTTTTTCGCATCACATACGTATGAGAAACAGGGTAGTAAGGTGGGTAGTTTAAATCACCAAATCAAACAGCACAGACGACTTAAGCACACAGTGAGAATAAACCCACTTGTATTATCCTGGGATGAAAAGGTTCAGAAATAAAACACCAGAAAAACAGAAGTACAACAAGATTGCAGGCAATAAATTGTCTGACTGGTTACAAATCCACCTGCAGGTTTTGTGTGTGATTTTCTTATGCAATGTACAGCTTGCTTTCCTCACAGATGCCAAAAAAGAAAAAAAAAAGGAATGGGTTTAGGAAAACTAGCAGATATCTGAGTTGTTTAGGCAACAAATCCTGAGGGCAAACACTCCAGGAAGTGAGGGGGGCGGGTAGGGAGCGTGTGGGGAGGGCAGGGAGCCAGACTGCAACTCCCTCCCCTTCCACAGGTGTGTCCACAGGGCAGCACTTGGGACAGCCAGCTGCGGTTCCACTGGGCACTGCTCCCCCTCCTGGAGACACAAAAGGAGAAAGTACGCCTCCCAAGTGGTGCCAGATGTCCCAGGAGTTGCAGAAATTAGTTAGCAGAATCATCATCTATAAACCTGACACAGCCATTTCACTTGTAGCCAAAGCACAGAGGGAGGGAGGGGGAACCCCTCCCGTGTAAGCTCACACGCAAACAGTGATGCTTCTCCAGCAGAAATTCACACTCCTTGTGAAGCAAAGGCGCGCTCTGCTGCACATCTGAAGACTGAATCTTCTTGCAGCCAGGCTGACGTGCTTCTGAAACACGACCTAGGCTCCTTGCAGGGAATGCAGGTTGAGCGTGACTCTCCCTGAAACTATTGACACCAACAAACCACGCTCCCCTCCCACAAGCCAGGACCTCCCCCGGCTTCTACACAGGCAGCGGCCCCCAGACGCCCTGGCGGTGGAAGGAGCTGACCACATCCTTGCTCTCCAAGAGATTTTTCTTGCTTTAAAAATACTATAATCAGGTAAAGCGCCAGGCCGGAGGTCCGCCTGATCCAGATCTCCTCACAGTCCAGCAGCCGGAGCTCAAATCTCCCAGGGCTCCCACCCAATTCACACCCAAGTCCTCAACGTCTGCAAACGCACCTGCCAGTGGCGTCATTAACCCTTGCTTCTCAGGACAGTTTTAAAGTACTTTTCCTAGTTGGGGGTGAGGGTGGGGGTGGGGGAGGGAGGTTCTGCATTTTTTTCCTTCCTATTCAAGATCCCTTTCTTTACAAAAGTAAAATGCCAAGATAGATCTTATTACCTCCGCTTAGACACTTCAAAACATTTTTTGAAACCACAGTGAGAGTTAATCATTAACCTGGCCCACCTGCACCCCTTCTGAAGCGGGGTTTATCGAGGGCAGACAGGGTGGACAGCAGGTGCAGGGGGAGAACTGCGTCCCCTGGGGAGATACGTTGGGAGTCCTCACCCACAGTACCAATCTGTGTTATTTGGCGATACCTGGTCTGTAAATGTAATGAGTTACGAGGAAGTCATTCTGGGGAGGTGGACCCTAAGCTGATGGCCGGTGTCCCCAGAAGAGGAGGCAGACGTGGACACAGAGACAAGAAGAAGAAAGTCACGTGAGGCCAGAGGCAGAGATCAGAGCCGTGTACCGGCGAGCCCCAGGGAACCCCCGAAGCTAGACGAGGCCGGGGCCGTCCTCCTCCAGGGCCCTGGTGGCTGGACTGCAGACACCCACGTCCACAGCAGCGGGATAAATGCGGGCTCCTGTGAGCCTCTTGTCTCTGTTCTGTCTCCTTCTCCCTCCTCTGTGCCAGGACCTCGCCCTTAACTGTGCACACATGGAACTCAAATAAACTCGGTTCTGTTTCGTGTCCTGAATCATATTTACGTTCCAGTCCTTCATTCTTAGATCGAGTGGTGGAAGCGTCTCTCTCTCCAAAGCTCCTTTACTGTCCTTACTGGGATGTGAGCTGGGCGATCGTCCTACCAGAGGTGGGATGCGCGGGACACGGACCTCCCTCCCCCAGGTTTTCTAACCCTCCCTCCCCAAACTCTTTCAGGACTTCATGCATCTTTTCCTGCCTCCCGCAGGCGAGTTAAGGAACCAACAGTGTGAGAAGGGACTTCTGTAAGGGCAAAACTGCCCAAGGAAGAGGGGAGGGATGGGCAGTCACTGACTTGTTCTGAAATATGTAAATAGCCAAGCACCCCCCACGAAACTAACGGCCACCCCAAAATCATGTCCCTTCAGACTGGCTCAGCTCCGCGCACCAGTCTCTAGCTCAGGGACCATCTTGGGAAGAGAGGCACCATCAGCCTGTCCCTCCCCTTCCCACACTCCAGACAGGCACCATCAGCCTGTCCCTCCCCTTCCCACACTCCAGACTGGGGCCCAGCCTGGATCTGGACAGGCCTGAGCAAGGAACAGACGGGAGAGCAGAGCCTGGTCCACTGCGTTAGTCCTTCCTGGCTTTGTTTTTTCACGGGTAAAAGTAGCTGTTAATGTTGGGGTCAACCCTCACCACAGTGCTGCAGCTTCGACTTACGATGTAAGGGTTTAAGTTGTAAGACTCTTTACTGGTCATTGGAATTTCAACTGCAAATGAAACACAAAAATGACCAACCAAAAGCCGTTCTGATTTTTACGGAGTGGGATTACATGCGCGTAGTCATTTTACCTTGTCCCTTGGGTTCAGGCCTTTCGTTTACAATATACAAGCAGTTAACGTGTCCTGTCCCCCGGGAGATGCAGTGGTGATGTCAGATGCTCCGGTTGTCCTTATGTGTGTAAAACGATGACGAAATGTGTGGAGAACAAAATGCAAATACTGACGCCGTGAGAACACTGAACTTCATACTGATAGTCCAGCTTCGGGAGCGTGAAAAACACTCAATAGTGACTGAAAAATTCGGGCTGTTGAGGTTCACTGCCGTACCTTTGAAATAATCATTCCAGGGAATTTCATTTTCTGGGCTTAACCTGACCATCCCACCATCTCACAATCAACAGCAACACGACGCTGAGTTTGACAGCCAGGCAGATAAAAGGCGGCTTGTGGATTGTTGTTTTGCACCTGGACTCGTGAAAGGAAAGAGATGAAAACCATCATATAAAAAGAAATGCACACAGCGACTCCATCTTAAAGTGTGTTTTACCTCCAAAATGTGCTGGAAAATAGGGAGGTCTACTCAAACTTTCTTTTCTCAAGTTAATAAAAAGTATGATTTTATAAAAATGAACTTAACTTTCCTCTTTCGAAATTGTTTATTGGTTGAGGCCAACCAGATACTCCAAAATCAAGAACCATGTTTTAAAGCTGAATATGCCAGAAGCCCACTGTTTCTCTAAGCTTCTTCAAAAAAATTTATTTCTTTATGAATTTTGGGGGGGAGGAAATGAGGTTTATTTTTACTTTTTTTTTTTAACGGAGGGACTGGGGATTGAACCCAGGACCTCGTGCATGCTAAGCACGTGCTGTACCACTGAGCTGTACCCTCCTCCCGCCTCTGAACATTTTTGACCATGAGGCTTTGGTGATTCTGTTTGACTTCCTTTGCACAGAGAGGTGGAGGGGTCGGGAGGAGAGGGGACGGGAGGTTGGAAAGCAGGGCCTGGCTGGCTCTCCCTGGAGGATGATGGGATGGAGGGAGATGTCTGTGTTCCCAGCATCAGCGAATTTCAAGCCTTGGTTGGCAGCACAAACATGCAAATCAATAGCCACAGATGCCTTTAGAATCATGGAAACTAAGGGTTCCTGGATCAGAACGTGGAATGGCGTCTTCAAAATCATCTCTCCCGGCAGACTGCCTGTGTGTCCTAGTGGAGGAACCCCCCCCGCCACAGCCACGCCATGCCAGGCACTCCTAACTGCTCCCGCCCTGCCAGCCACGGCCACGGCCGCCACGTTCTGTCACACTCAGTCTCAGGAGGAACCACAGAAGTGCTCCGTGATCCAGGAACTCGGGTAAGCGCTCCAACAGTGTCCTAACTCGTTCCCGTCTCCAGTCCACACTCAGCCTGACAACTAGAACCCACATCCGACCGTGCCCGGCTGTCGCCCAGAACAAACCCAGGGCCACTCAAAACCTCACCTGATATGTTTTTTTGGGGGGGCTTCCTTGGCGGTAGAATTTCTTTCTTTCTTTTTTTAATTAAAGTATAGTCAGTTTACAATGTTGTGTTAGTTTCTGGTGTACAGCATCATGTTTCAGTCCTACATGTACACACATAGATTCCTTTTCATGTTCTTTTTCATCACAGGTCACTACAAGGTACTGAGCGTAGTTCCCTGTGCTGTGCAGTAGGACCTTGTTGTTTATGTACTTTATACACAGTAGTTTGTATCCGCAAATCTCGAACTCCCGATTTATCTCTTCCCGCTGGTAATGATGAGTTTGTTTTCTATGTCTCAGGACGTCTTGAAGGCTCTGTCTCACACACAGTGACCCTCCAACCACACAAGACGACTCGCCAGTTTGCCCTGTGTGACCTGATGCAACTGGAGATCAGGTAAAGGCTGCTCCCCTAAGACCCCTTTCTGCCCTTGGTCCACCTGGAAACCCTGCCCTTCAACATTCAGTTGAAGTATCATCTCCTGCAGGAAAACCTCACTTTCTGCCTCTTCCTGTTAAAACCACTGCGCTATTTACACAGCACTCATTTATTTATCTGGGTGTCATGTGAAAGCAGCTACATAAATTCTTCCCAGACAACCTGACACAATCATGACGTCCCCAGAGACACCAGAGCCTGGAAGCAGGCAGTTGAAAAAGCCCCCTGAGTGGTCAGGGGAAGGTGGGTGCCTGGTGGCTAAATGACCAAGCAAGCAAGCGGTTCCGGACCACAAGACAACCGCTCTCACCCTGCACTCAAGTATGGTTTTTATAGCAATGAACCTGCATTGTCACTTGACTGTAACTAAACCTCTCAAAACCCACAACCCGCGATTTTTAGATCAAGAAATCAACCATCCCATTCGTGCCATTTCGGAGCCCATTTGAATGCCACGCCACCCCAAAACAAACCAAATTCAGTTTTTTTTCCTGCACTGTCAACAATCTGTCCCCACGCTGGTGCCAGCAGGTGCCCCCCAGGCCCTGGGCCCCTAGGAGGCCCGGCTCCAGACCCGGCTCAGCGCCACCAGCTGAGGGGCTGGGGAGGGGGCCTGGCACCTCTCCAGGCCTCAGTTTAAAGCAAATCCAAAAATGTGGACCCCCCTGACAGGGCAACTGAGAAGGACCTCTGTTAACTGAAAAAGCGTCCTGTCAACGTGAGAGGATACACTGATACTTAAAGGTGCAAGAGACGATGACAGGTTTAAAGTTCCAACGTGAGTTGCTGAAATTCACCCCCAGCAGTGGGTACTGGCCTCACTCTTCACTGTATTTTAGACCAGATGCTTTATTCCACCATTTACATCTTGCTTGAAAGGTTTTCATTTCACTTTTGGGGAACTGTTCATATTCCGTAGAGATTCATATCCAGTTGACAGTGTATTTCAATGAAAACAGCAGGGTTACAAGGCCGTGTGGAAATCTTTCAGGAACACCCCTCCTTCCTAAGTCAGGAGTTCGCTGGGGCAGACCTGGAGAGAAATGCCCAGACCAAACACGCAGGGTGTTAACACCACGCGGCGCTCGCCTGGATAGCAGGCCTCAGACCTCAGCGTTTGAGGTATTTCCGAGCTAAGGGCTGCGCAGGCATCACCCATCTGACCCTCACCGCGACCCGAGGTGGCAGGTGGCTACTCTCACCGCTCCAGGTTTACAGGGGAGGACGCGAGGCTGAGGTCACTCCTCTGGCCGACCCTCTCCCAGAGCCCTGTTCCTGCACCCGCTCCTCCCCATGCACTCCCTCAACTGCCATCCGAAACTCCTTCAGACCCCGCTCAATCGGCCCTCCCAGTTACGCCCTCCTCGCCTGGGTCGAGATTTCTGTCTCTGATGCTCCAAGGTACCAAACATTCCTCCTTACACGACATCACGATTATTCGTATATAGTCCACTCTACCAACTGGACTGTCGGCCCTTGGGGTAAGAACAGCTTTCTCTTTAAGTCCTTCTTTTCCCCATAATTGGCCCAAAGCAGGCAGGTAATAAGTGAACAAGTCATGTTGTATTTATTATGTGAAGTTTCACTTGCTCTGTCCTTCCTGACACGTTGTATTTCCGCCTCGCCCTCCCCTCCTCCTCCCCCCCTTCAGAGCCTTGTTAGCTCTGAGTTCTCTTTGGCCGTAAATTCCTGCTAGCTTTCCCTCTGGTCACCTTTTTCCCCAATTCTGGTCTTTATTGGTTTACTAGATTAACTCTTCCAACACATAGTTCTGCGCCTGGCCCTTCCCTATTCAGAAACATCCTCGATTCCTCAATGCTTATCAAGAAATTATCAATGCTTTACTCTGGAATTCAAGAGTCCATGATCGGAACCTAATGACTTCATCTCAGCCAGGGTCTCCCCCTCTACCACCAGATCAAACTGTTACTTCCTGTTCCTGTGAATCACACAAAATCTCTGTACCTCTGACCACTGAAATGCCCCCACCTTCCTCTCCTTAACCATCTGCAGAAATCTCACCTTCTTCAAATCAGAGGTGATCAGCCCTATAAAGCCTTCCTTGATTTGGTACATGGGTAACAATATCGCTTCTGAAATCCCACAGCATTATGGTGTCACCTCTTTTGAAGGATTTAATCCATCTGCACATTCACTTTGGTTTGGACACATCTCAGGTCACTGATAATCTCCTCGGCCTCACCACTGTTCCCGCAGAGCTAGCCGCAGCGTCTTACTGCTGGTCTTATTGCTGACAGGTGCTCGGCAGTTAGCTGTGGTGCATTCCGGACTAAACACAGGAATCTCACAATCCTCCCTGAGGCTGTAACACGGCGGCATGTCAGAAACCAGTTTTGGAAAAAAACTGACCTTAACTGGCCCGTCTGAAGAAGTCGGGTCAACCTAGGATAGAAAAGGCACTAAACGGAGAGTGAACACCAGGCGGTGACAGCCAGTGTTGAGCACTGGGCTACGTGTTCACCATGTTCACCGCATAACTTCCTTGGCACTTACAAACCTCCAGGGCGGAGAAAGCTCTTCCACACTCCATCCAAGGGCTCGCCCAACGTTGGGTGTGTCCTAAATGTCAGAGCCAGGGCCCCAGCCAAGCTAGAAACATCTACCCGAAGACTGAAGCTGCCTCTAAAGGAGTCACAGCGGAGGCCCATCGCGTAGGAGAACTCAGTCTACGGCAGAGCTCACCACCGCTGGGAAAAAGAGCGTCCGCACTGCACGACCAAGGGCCTCTCCCAGTGATCTAACTCAGCCGGAGGGTCTCTGCGACTCAGTGCGAACCCCGGCAGCGACACTAAATCCCTAGGTATACCTTTATGAGGGAACAGGTATAAATGCCCAACTTCATTTTTAATGCAAGTAATAATGTTTAAGTCACATTTAACTGATCATCGTTGTTACAACAAAGTTCACCACTAGAGGGCAGAAGTACAACGCTAACCCGGCAATTTTTGACGAAGGTGGCTTGACCTCGGTCCAGCTCTTTTCACAGTAAAGGCACAATCCTGTTAAACTGCGTGCGACTTTTCAAAGATTCCTTTGTCACCTTCAGAGTGGTCTGTTAAAAATAAATGACTCTAAATTGAAAAATTATTCTCTTATTGAAAACTGCATTATAATATGCATTTTAAATATATACAAATTCCAACCTTTTAAAATTCAACAATAACCACAGTTCAAACTAGCTTAAAGCTACGTAAAGGTAGAGTCATACTATTGATAAGTTTAAAAATAACACGGTGTACATTAAAATATAACAAAGACTGATATTTTAGTTTTGTGTAATGCTATCTGTATACAACTCACAAAAATTGCTTCTAACCCGTTGCATTTTGCAAGGTGCTTTTTGGTTTGTTTCATTTTGTTTGTACTTTGTTTCAAAATGTCAAAATAAAAGAGAAGGTTTCAGGTTATATTTTACAAGTACTTCTCTGCAAGTCACACCGAAGACTGCAGATATCTAAAGTGCAAATTGGGCAAAACCACCAATACAGTTTCTCTTTTTGACATTTACTTTAAAAGCACCAGAGGAAGCCTGATGTGCTGCATAAGAATTGTGCAGAAATGAACGCAATTTAAAAATGTAATGAACATCTGAAAGAACATGTGTAGAATTACCAACATGCATGCACTTTTACTAACAGTCTAGAGACTGGCTTCCGAGTCTGCGTAACCACTGATCTGCAGGCAACATGGCAAACCAGGGTCCTCTCCAGGGAACGGTGAGAAGAAATAGTGGCCAGCACCCACTTATATCCGTGATATAGTCTAGAAACTTACACGAAGAATAATTTGCAATATGGACACACAGATGCATCCCCCTGGCTGAACGCATTTATAAAGTGAAAATTACACAGTAAGGTTGCCTGGATTCTTGACAGGATATGAAAAGAGCATTACTCTTGTACCCTTGACAGTTATTAGCGAATTCAACTCATGAGACGCTTATGTTCTACTCTAAAAATAAGTATAATAACCACCATAAGGTTCCTTTGAACCATCATTGCTCACAGCGTGACAGGTCTCAACTGCATGTTTCTAAGTCACTCCTGGGAAATAAAGCAGACTTAGAACACGTAACGGTCTCTGAACAAAGAATTTCATGCGTGGGCAAAGGATATAGAAACAGATTAAAACAAAGAGAAGAAAGCTAGTGTTTCAAACATCAAAATTTTGAGAATCCCTATCAACTGCATGGGGTAGAAAAGAGGGCCTTCCAACTTCCCCTCAACCCTAGCACATGGCCGCTCCCACCTTTTGGATGAACAGTGTGGTAAACGCCATCTCAAGGAATTCCACACAACATTCATTGCAAAAGAGAGGGAGATTACTTCTGAACCCGGTAAACAGCAACTTGACATGATAACCATCAGGGCGGACACCAGGAGCTCAGGGCTGCCGGCCCCCAGGCAGGTGAAGGGACCACCTGTGCATGTGCACACGGCGCCGGCAGCCCTCAGCTGAAGGCGGGCCCCGCTCGGTCCTCACCTCCTCCGACTCTTCTTCCTGCCTGGCCGCCCCTCCGAGGCCCGGCGGAGGGTGGCTGCTGGCACCGCTGTCCTCACTGCCCTTGTCGCAGGTGGCTCGTGCCGTGTCCGGGAAGCACCCAGGCCCTGGCTCCCGCAGCGCAGACCCCTCTGTCCTTTCCTCACTGTCCACTGAACTCAGGGACAGCGCGCTGACACTGCTGGGACACCTGGCACTTGCTGCGCCCGGGCTCCGAGGGCTGGGGGGCTTGGGCGTGGTGGGCCTCGGGGGACCCAGGGGCTGCTCGAGCTCCACGGGAAACCAGCCGCCGCCAGGTCTCGGGTCATGGGCGCCTTGGCCGGACACCTCCTGGGCCGGCGGGCTGGAGGAGGAGCCGTGGGCGCCCGGAGCCGCGCCTCCTGCGCCCGCGTCCCTTGTATCCGCCGGGCCGGGGTCCCGGGGCTCTGCGCCCCTGGACAGGCGCTCGGGGAAGGCGGCCGCGCGGCGGGAGTAGTCGTCATGCAGGAGGCTGTGCGGCCGCGGCGCGGGCGGTGCGCTCCCGGGGTCCCCGGGCCGCCCGGCCGCGCCGCCGCCCACCAGCCTCAGCACGCGGGCCAGGTCCGGGGCCCGGAGCGGGCTCCTCCAGCGCCGCGGCCTCGCGGGGGCCCCGCCGGAGCCCTCGGAGTCGGCGGACGAGCCGCTCAGCGTCCGCCGGGGGCCCCGCGGCTCGGGCGCATCGCGGAGGTCGGCGAGGTAGGAGGCCGACTTCCGTCGGAAGGAGCTCTTCCTCAGAAAGGCCAGGCTGTCGGTGCTCTTGCTCCGCCTGCACACGACGCCGTTCCTCTCGGGCTCTTGCACCAGCGCCTCGCACGCCGCGGGCTCCCGGGCGGGCGGCTCCGGGTCCAGGAGGCGGATGCGCCCCAGGCGGTAGGCGCGCCGGATGCTGCGGGATCGGAGGGCGCCGCGGGCGAAGGCGTCATCGGCCTCCTCAGGGTCCGAGCCGTCGGAGGCGAAGCCGGGTCCCAGGCCCAGGGCGCCGCCCGCCAGGCCGGCCAGGGCGCACCTGCCCGTCGGGATGCCCGCCGCTGCGCCGTTGGGGACGGGTTTTCCCAGGTCGTGTTCCGATGCCCCCTCCTTCGCCGCATCCCACCCCTCTCGGCTCTGGATTCCCTGGAGGACCGAGGACTTCAGTTTTTTGAAAGACCCCATTTTCCGAAAGGAGGCCAGGGCGTTCCACGTGGAGGAGGAGCCGCCCGCCAGGCGGGCGGGGCGGGGCCGCTCGGGGTCGGCGCGCGTCCGGGCCGCGCCCGCGGAGAAGAGGCGCAGGAGCTTGGCCGGGCTCAGCCGGGCCTCCTGGGCGCCGCAGCTTCCGTTCCGACACGCGGGGTGGGACACCATTCCCGGGTCTTTCGGATCAGGGACGGAGCAGGGGACCGCAGCTCCGCACCCATGGCCATTCTGTGCTGTGGTCATGTTCTCGGGTTCGGGAGCCCGTGGCCCCAGCGCCGCGTGGTTCAGAGCCACCCGCGCCTCGGTGTCCCCCGGCCCCACGTGCAAGCCTTCGTTCCCGGGGCCGCCGCCGCCGCCGCCGACGGCCTGGCTTCCCCGCCTGCGCTGCTCATCAGGCTTCCCGGTTGTGGCCACGGCCTGCGGCAGAGAACAAAGCAGAGCAGGGAGTTAGCGGCTTCCCCAGAGAGCCTCGGTCAGCAGGGCCGAGGCTATTCCGGTCAATAATCAATAACAGAAAAACAGGCATGCCCCAGGACAGGCCGATCATGTAGAGCCTATTTTAAATTAAGTTAAAATTGTGCTTTTTTCCTCCTCATAATTCATCTTACTATAACTGAAAGGAAAGAATGCCAATCACGCATTCATTAAACAAAAGACAATTATTGGTTGTGCCTTCAATATGATGGAAAACTTAAATCCACTGGAACTTGTTTAAATGAAACTTTTGCAAAACTGCTAGAATGAAAAAGCCAAGGCATCATTCAAGACTGTCTTCTCTTCAAAACAGAAGAAATCTTACATGATCTCACACACACAAAACCCAACAATCTTTCAAAATGTGTCACAGTCAAACGATGGACTGTTAAATTTAACACAGCTCATAGGAGGCTGAGTGCTCAGGGTACAGAAGGGCCCACGCAGGGAGTTGTCTGCGTCCCTGCTCTCCCCAAGGGGGAACGCTGCTCCGGCCGTCAGGCAGAGCGGTGCTCCACCTTCCACGGCTGGCCTGGGCGGCACAGCCCCCAGCTCTCAAAGAACGGCCAGCGATGATGACCATAAAAAGCGCCCATCTATACGAAGCATTTTACTCCACGTCAGGCCCCTGCACCAAGTGCTCTGAAGACCACACGACACCAAGTCTTCATACAAACCCACAGGGTCAGCGGGACGGGTTCCACCTCATACACAGTCAAGCGGACGATTGGGCAGGTCAGCTAACTCCCCTGGGGTTCCTGCAGCTCCCCGCCCCCCGAGCCCACGTTCTCCTCCACTTCTGCAAATGAATGAGCACTGAAGGAGCGGAGATGGGATATGGATACAGGCGTCAGACTCAGTTCAGACCTTCTGACAGAACCCTGACTTAAGGCAAACCCCAGATGTCCTTACGACAGCAGTCAAGGCCATTATTCCAAAGGCAACATTAAAGGCAGAAGAGGAAAAAGTTCTATGAAGACTTGAGGTCAGATCCCAATTTGGCTTAGCCCTTTCAAGCACAGAAAAAAAAAAAAAAAAAGAAAATCTGACCTCATGCAAAGAGGTCTCATCACTTCTACTCTCCAAATTCTCTGGTGGGTTCGTTTTCATTTGCCCCTGAAGAGGGATTCCCTGGAAGACTCATGGCGAAAGGGCTGATTCCATCTGGGACCAGGGACGCCACACAGATGTAGACCCTGCAGCCTTTCTGATGTCCAGTCACCCAGTTCCATTCATCAGAAGATGGAAGGGACTACCACATGCCGCCTGCAGTCTCAGGTTCTAACAGAGAAATGAGGGGCCTGAGGAGCTGTGGGTGGCGTCTGAATGAACCATGTAAGCAAAATCTTGAATCCTCCCAGCACTGCAGCTGGATGTGAAATCTACAACCAGTTGCAGAATGAATCCAACATTCAGCATCACCCGTCCACCTTCACCCACTCTGGGAGAAACAGGGGGCCATGAGGTTGTTTCAGCTCCTCACCATCTTGAAATGGAGCAGACAGTTTACACAGTCAAGTCCGGTGGCGGGCCCTGACTGCACATTATGTCGTTAAGAATCCTCCTGCCCCGGCCTGTACTGGACACAGAGGAGCAGACAGGATCCCTGCCGCGTAATCCGGCTGGATGTGGACAGTGTACTGACACCACAACTGGGAGGCACTGTGAGAGCTTTATAACCAAGGATGAACCTGTTGAGCTGTCCCTAAGGGCTGCAGGGAAGCGTTGTTTTAATGTTGTATGGTTTGAGAACGTTCTGTGGGGAACCTGGGGGCGGGTCTAGGTCTAAACTATTGCATGAATCTTGAGTAAAACCATTTCAGCATAGTCCGCCCTTCAGTGTCATCTGTAAAATGAGAGGTGCCGACAGGTATGTGTGTACCTCAACCAGCCCATCAGTTCAGGAGCCTCTACTGGGTACAAGGATCTGTGTGGGTCCCACCATAAACTCAAGGCAGTGTCAAGGTGACAGTCCATTCTAGGGGGAATGTGGCAAGAGCACAGGAAGGTTGGGAGGCACTGGGTTAGGGTGACCAGCTGGCCCAGCTGGCCCATGGATGGGGTGTCCTTTAGGATCCGGGATTCTCAGGGCTGAAACCCAGAAAGTCCTTGGCAAACTGGGGCGTCTGTTCACCCTACATTATGGAGAACAGTATGGCGTGAAGAATGGCTCGATGCAGCGTAGTAGAAAGTAGGGGAAAACAGGTTTAGAAAAGCCTGCATCCCCTTTGTCTAACCCGGAGACCATCTGCAGGTGTCGCCTTCTTTGAGAAACTCTTGCTGATCCCCCTACAGTGAATCAGACCCCTTATTCTGTGGGTGCCAGGCATCTCCCCAAATCTCTTTACCACAGCATATGATAATGATCTGTATTTATCATTTAACAGGTTTATGTGGCTGCCTTCACAAGACTTAACTGTTTGGGAGTAATTACTGTGTTTTGGACACTTAAGTTATTTAAATTTTTCTCGATGGGAATTTTGTCTCAGTTTTCAGGCCTTGTCAACATCTGTACCAAGGTTAACACTTCACCATTATGTACCACCATAATATTCCAATGTGAAGATGTTCAAATTTTTACACCACTAAAAAGTCTAAGTATTTACTTAAAGCTTTTATAAGTTTTAGGATACAGATCCTGTAAAATACACGCATATCTGAGTTTCTAATTGGGGCAACGTGCTTTTTAAAAGACCAGTGACTTACTATTCCTTTCATGCAGCTGAACAACGTGACTGTTGTATGCTGCTTGGAATGAAACTGAAAATCACGGAAAAAGGCTTTTCCTGGAATTTCCGAGTAACATACCAACTTGCATTATTTAGAACTAATACTTTGACCTCTGTTAACCAACAAGGGTTGCAATTCAGTCAGCGTTTTTTGTAGCAAGTCTTGTAAATTGTGGGAGCTCAGCCAGAGATATTTATGAACAGAACTACAGGAAAGAATTTGAGATGGGGATATTGTGAAATCCTTTGTCTACAAGCTGGATTCGGACTGTATGAACTTTAGGACGAGAACACTGCTTTTCATTCATCATGAGAATTCTCTGAAAACAACCCTGACCAGCAATTTTTAAATAAGAACTTAAGTTGAAATTCTGGAATATATACCAGGTTAAAGGTACAAAGAAGGAGGTTTTCATAACACTTTCAGGTGAATGACAGAAAACGTGAGACTGGAAGAAAATACTGAAACAGGAAATACCAAAGATGTGAGAGCAGAGCTTCGAGTCAGAGCACTCGGGGACGTTCCACCCCTCACTGCAAAGGTGGGGACCCACTGTCGGGTGAAAGCACAGGCCGGCCATCAGGGGATGGGGTTCCAGTCCCAGCGCTGCCACGTACCAGCCAAAACCCCGGGGTCATCCGATCCCCGGTCATTTCCCTCCAGATCTCATTCTAAGAGGTTCGACTGCGTGTCTCAACAGTCCTGGCAGAGTGGCTTCCAGCCGTCGGTCAGTACCTTCGCCGGGACAACTATCCTGACAGGTGTCCTGTCTGACTCCCCTCCAACCCAGCCACGCTGAACTTCCCAGACTCCACCAAGTGTCGCTGGACCTCAGAAGATGTCACATCTCAGCCTAGCACATCACACCTTTAACCTCGAGGGAGGCGGAGTTAATTAGTGACCCTTCCTCACACAGCGGATGCACTAGGCATCTCCTCCGCCCGGAGAGTCTGCTGCAGGCTTTTTTTTTTTAATTGAAGTACAGTCAGTTTACAATGTTGTGTTAATTTCTGGTGCACAGCACAGTGATTCAGTTACATATATATATATCTTTTACATTATAGGCCATTACAAGGGATTGAGTATAGTTCCCTGTGCTGTACAGGAGGACCCTGTTGTTTGTCTTATATATAGTAGTTAGTATCTGCTAATCCCGAACTCCCAGTTTGCCCCTTCCCACCTCTTTTCCCTCTTTGGTAACCATAAGTTTGTTTTCTATGTCTGTGAGTCTGTTTCTGTTTTGCAAATAAGTTCATTTGTGTCTTTTTATTTTTTTTTAGATTCCACATATGAGTGACAGCGTATGCTATTTTTCTTTCTCTTCTTGGCTTACTTCACTTAGTATGATCATCTCCAGGTCCATCCTGTTGCTGCAAAAGGCATTACTTCATTCTTTTTTATGGCTGAGTAGTATTCCATTGTATAAATATACCACATCTTCTTCATCCAGTCATCTGTGGATGGACATTTAGGCTGCTTCCATGTCTGGGCTGTTGTAAATAGTGCTCGCAGGCATTTGTCTCTCCGGATTAGGGAACCACAATTCCCAGGCTCCTTTGACCGACAGCTTCTGGCCGGGCTGACAAGGGAGTCGCTATTGAGGGGAGGAAGGGAGACAGCAGAGCATCCTCTCTGAATCAGCTGTATTCATGCTGGTCCAGCATCTCCTCCTCGGCTCCTGGTCCTGCTGGGGTCCTCGCCAGTCCAGGTCCTCCCTCCCAGGGCCACGCTCCTGTGATGGGGCACCAGGACCCGGCTCCTGCAGCGCCTCCCCTCCCTTTCCCTCCAGTATCTTCTTGCTCCTGTTCATCTGAGCTCTTCTGACTTCTCTCGTTCCTCAGCTGTGTAAAATAGCCCCTCTGTCAGACTCTCTGGAATATCCAGCAAAGCTCCTCTTCTCCTGACTGACAAACAGGTGCTTTGCCTAATTAACTTAAATCCAAACCAAAAACCCAGGGAGCTCTCTCCGTCCTGCCCGACCAGACGCCCGTCCTCTGAGGGCTCCCGCGTGCACTGATGCTTCAGTCCTTGCCCCGCTCTGTAATGCTGGTCGCTCTGTCTGCCTTCTCCACGGGAAACTGCTTTGCACACTTAGCTTATCTACCTTTTTCCCGATGGGGATTTTGTCTCAGTTCTCCTGCCTTGTCCTGTACCTGTAGCAAGGTCAACAATTCACCATTAGGTACCACCATAACACACGAGCGTGAAGACGTTCAAAGTTCTAGAACACTAGAAAGGCTAAGTATTTACTTAATAACTTATGTGAGTTTTAGGGTACGGATCCAGTAAAATCGACGTGTATCTGAGTTTCCACTTGGGGCAACTTGCTTTCTGAAAGACCAGAGACTTACTATTTCGACAAGGAGGAAAAGGTCTGATGGCCCTTCTTGGTTCCTGCGCCTCCTCCCTATCCAGGCTCTTTCTCACGCTGAGTAAGGCTACAGCCGCAACCTCCCCAGTTCATGGTTAGGACTACCCGGTGCCCGCAGCCAACGCCAAAACTGATGTCACTGCAGCCACGGGGCCTCCCCTGCACCGACTCTTCAGAGCCAAGCAAGTTTTCCAGACGGGTGGCCCTAATCTTGAAGGCACTCAGAAGGTCACTGGAGCGAAAACAGTGTTTCTGCTCGCAAGAGGCAGACTTGAGCAGAGTCTGGGGACGCGCGTCCCTGGGCCTGCCCTGCAGGCTGCACAGAAAGCCCGTCCGAGGGTCAATGCAGGTCGTGTGTCCAGCGCTTGGTAAAAACTGTTTATGAGCATATGTGTTTGTACACATGTATCTTCCCTGCACTGATTTTACTGCTCAAGCCTTTTGGTTTTATTTTCCTGCGTAAAATGTGCTTTTAGCCATAGAACCCCAACTTAACAACACTGCACTTTGGAGGAAACAAGACCAACTTTCGACTCCATTTCCATCCAGGAGCCAACTGGGTCTTAACTGAGGGGGTCTCGGAGCAGCCCGCTCTGTCATATCCAAGGACAGAGTCCAGAAGATGCTGTTTCCGGCTCTGTTCACCAGTGTCCCAGTTCTCACCCTGGTTTTTCATGTGAAAGCAACTGTTGGAAGGCCTTGTGTTGCCTCATCTAAACTCTTCTTCCAACTGAACTGACACATGGTGGTTGTTTCTGGGACATCCAGTTCCGGGAGACGCCCTGGGTGGTGACGGGATGAACCCCACCGTGAACAAGGCAGTGGTGCCTGGTCACTGTCCCGGAGCAGAGGCCCCCACCGCGGGGCTGCACGGCCCCGCCCGACAGGACCTGACGGGGCCCGCTTTGTCAGAGGAGGAGGCTGTTGGGACGAGCCCTCCCCAGGGGACGTCCTTTGTCCCTCTGAGGCTGAAGAAGGGATCCTGGGGACGTCAGACACGTGCTCAAACACAAAGGAAACCTCCTCTAATTAGGGAGCCCAGACCCACTCACCCGTGGCCCAGAAAAGCCAACCGACCCCCAGAACAAGCAGAACCTGACGGAGGCTCAGAGGCGCAGGTTCCTGGTGAGAAACTCCCGGAGTCGGAACACGCACCCCGCTTCTCAGGTCCTCGCTCAGGGCCGACCTCTTGACACACATCTGTCCTTCAAAAAAGGGATTGGCTGGCAACTCATGGGGGCCCTCTGAGGCTTCTCTGGGGTTTTGTCATCTTTCTAGGACAATGACTTTCGGCCAGAAGCTCCCATGAGATCACATGGCCTGCTCCATCACCTGGCTTATTTGCCAAGAGCACCTGCTCTGAGGAAGGGCAGTGTTTCTGGAGCTGAGCACATGAAAGTCTCACTGGACAGTCGTCGATGACACTGTGTTGGGGACATAGCCACCGTCACTGTCTACTCTCCCTGCTAACTGCCACCTACTCCTGGGGCAGTGAGTGTGGGGGACAGGCCGTGCTGAAGAGCTCCACCCACCCCCGTCTTACCCACCAGTCAACCCGGAGCACCCTCCCCTCCCCCACCTTCAGGTCTGACTTTCTGCCTGGCCCTTGCATCCCACCAACCTTGCCCGAGCCCCCAGCCCTGCCAGAGGGAGACCAGCCGTCCTGCGGCTCCCCAGCCCGCTTGGCTTCCTGCGCCTGATGTGATGTTTCTGGCCCTCACGTGTCAGAAGCTTCCGGAAGTGCCCCCAGGAACACGACAGGAACAGGTGTCAGACTCACAAAAACCCCCGGCAGCCACGCCACTGACACGGCTCCCTAACACAGAGCTTAACCACGCTCTGAATCTGTCAGATGCTCAGAGGGCCTGACATGAAATGAGTATCATATTCTGTCTTTTGTGAAAAGTTCAAAGGCAGTTTAGTTCAGGTGCTAAAAAGAAACTGAATAATAAAGACTTCAGTATCCTGAACCTAAAAAAAGGCGAGTGGAGGAGTGAGCGAGCTGAGCAGGGGGCAGGGGAGCTGAGCCCCAGGCAACAAAGAAAGGACACAGGTCTGCCTGCCTTCCGGGAGCCACGGCAAGGAGCCCAGGATGAGGGACGAGGCCAGGGCGACCCTCGGTGAGTCCAGCTCAGAGTCGGAGCACCCCTGGTTGGGGCTGCGCTTTGCCTTTTACGAGCTCAGGGACCCTGGCGGGTCATGCCCCATCCCTGACCTCAGATTTCTCAGTGTGACCCTGACACGATCCCAGCACCTGACAGGAGTCAGGGGAAGCAAAAGCACTGGAAACAGAATGTTCTCACTGGAACATTAATCACGCTTATAACAGGGCACCTCTTTGTGAAGCAGACATCTCACAGTTACAGGTTCATAGGAAAAGGGCTACAGGAAACGGAATTCTGCATCAAACTCGCAGACCGAAAAGAGGCGAGCTACCACTCTGCTGGGAATTCAGTGGGTGTCACACGTGCACCTGGAATTAGGCCGCGGGGGTGCGGGAAGGCCCCGCGTGCGAGGCCACCGCTTCGGGGCTTGGCACCTCCTCCACACTCCAGCCATCCTGCCCCACCAAAGGTCACTGCCACACAGAAAAGAAGGGCCAGCGAAGGAACACCTAAATGTGGGTGTGGGGAAATGCCATCAGTCCACTTTTAACCTCGCCCTATCCTTTCTCGTTCCTCAGCTGTGTATGCACGTGGACAATACACACTTCAGGCTTCCTTTCAACCCCGACTCTGACGTGGAAGTAACTGACATCTCAAACTTTGACACGCGGTGCTCTCGGTGTCAATTCAGAAGACGACCATTGAGAATTTAAGACACATCTTTCTGTAAGAGTCCCCTGTTATCCGCTCAGTCCCCCTCAATCCATAATGTAAGTAAATATGTTGCCAATAGCAAGGAACATGCGCACTACGCTGATAACTGCCATTATTGGTGTTCAAGCTAAATTCATAATAGCAATTAATAAAAAGATGAACCCGATTTCTTTGGCTTAGGGGCTCATGTGGAAGCAGAAATAGAGAAAGGAGAGTTTCCGTTCCTTTCCAGCCTGGGAAAGGCTTTTCCAGGACCTGGGAGCAGGGAGTGGTCCTCGGACTCCTCCAACTTCCCTCCACCCATCTGCGAGTCCTCTCTGAGCTGCGCTCAGCCCCCCTCTCGCGCTCAGCCCCATGATGCTCCAGTTAAAGAGGCTGCTTCCACCTTCATCCGGCCTCGCAGTCCAGGAGCATCCCAGCTGCTGCGGAGACAGGCAGGCGGGCCAGCCCCGCGTTCCCTCTGCCATGACCTGCTGCCCTGCAGTCAGGCGAGCAGTCGGGCGGGCGGCAGCTCCGACCCGCTTGTCCAGGGGCCTCCGTGAGTCCCAAGCTCGTCTTGTTTGGCCGCCGTTTCCCTGGGGCAGTGACTTCAGGGCTCGCGGACCCGAGCGGCTGGGGCAGAGCCGTGACTTGTAAGGCCGGGTCTGTGAGTCCAGGCCTGCCTTCTCTTTGCTAAGGATCCAGCAAAGGAGCTGTTCAAGCGTGTGTTTCAATGAGACCGATTCAACTTTTTGAGTTTCATTTAAAAAACAACCCTGCCTCACACGTCTCCTGCAAAAAACAAACAAAAAACCCTGCCAAAGGCTGCCGGTTCATTTCCTTTCTAATTCTAACTTCAGAGCTGTCACGATACAGAATCAACTCTACAGGTCCCCAGGGTCCTCCAAGACCGACTGCTCTGAGGCAAAGAGGCTGCGCTTTCGCAGAAATCTCGCTGCCTCTGGGCGGTGACACAAGCTGTTCAGGGCCACGTACAGGTGACAACAGCTGCATGTCATCTCAGACCTGCAGCATCCGAGTGAAGGGACAGAGGAAAGAAGCCCTGAGGGCTTCCATCCCCATGAAGTTCCTGAGGCTTGTTGTGAAACTTTGTCTTGTAACAAGAGAGAGCATGACATGAGGCACTGCGGTTCATTCATTCATTCATTCATTCAGCATGGTTCCTCTGACCCCTCCGGTCGGACTGGTGTGGGAACAGACACCAGGAGAGCAGTGAACGGCAGACACTGTCTCAGCCACCCTCAGCCTTCATCCAACAGGGGAGACACAAAATTAAACAGGCGACTGTAATGAAGTCTGCATCAATGTGACACCTGGACTGCCTCCTCCAGGAAGTGATGTCAGTGCCAGGATTGAAGGTGGTGGGAGGTGCGGCCCCTGACAAAGGTGTTCACCTTATTCACTCACCTTTGTCAAGAACTGTCTTTCCATCTTTCATTCCTTCGCCCCACACCTTCCACGTGACAATCTAGTTTCAGCAACAACAACAAAAACACTGACCTTCTAAAATTAAAAACTAAACGAAGACACAGCGTTCCACCTCTGTCCACCCGCGACAATCGAGAACACGACTGGGCTGTAACCCTGAAACAGGAGCAGGGCCATTACAACAATTACTGTGGACGTCTTTGTGATTACGTCGTATTTTCAAGTGGAATTCCTAAAACGGGCTTGAGCCCGAGGACGTGCTGACGGCCCGAGTCAGGTTCGGACATCTCTCCGGCGACTACGGCTGCTCTGACGGGCACCGCCTGCGCCTGACAGCAACCCGAACCGAAGCCGCGGCCCACTGGGCTGGTTTGAGCATAACCTTGTCCAGAAAACAACAAAAACACAATCAGATGGCCCTACTTTCTGGGAAGTTTGTGTCTTCCAGGCAATTCTGTAAAACTACAGGTTAAAAAAAACCCTATATCCGACCTTCAACAGGGAGCCAGTGTTCATCTGCCTGACGTCAAACTACGCCAAGCACGCGCATTTCTGAAGCTTTTCTTGGTTTTTGTCTTCTCTTCACCTTAGAAACGTCCTCTCTCAGACAGCAAGTGAAAACGGCTCCATCAGTGGAATTATTGTGGATTTCTGACAGCCGAGGGGCCCACGAAAGACGTGCTGGGAAACGCGGAAAGCGTGGGGACCCTCCGGACCCAGGTTGAACCTACTTGCAGCTGAAGGTCAACCTGGAACGTGCCTTCCCCCACCCAGACCTTCAAGATCGACTCTGGGAGCCGCTCATGCAGAAACGTGCATGCCCCTGAGGGTGGGCCTGTCCTCTGTCGCCGTCATCCTTGGCCACGGCATGTACACAGCAGTCAGACAGCTCGCATCAGCTCGACAAATATCTGATGAGACGTTCAGGGCCTCCCCGTGAACAGCAAGTCTGGACGCCTACAGAGCAACCCCACCCCCCTGGGGGGGAGACCACCAAGCTCTTCTCGGGAATTTCCTGTATGTTATCATGTCCCAAAAAAAAGAGATTTTCCGGCTTCTTTTCCCAACTCTCTGCCAAGAAAATTTAGAAATAAGTCAGAGAATTGGAGAGGCGACTGAACGTAAGCCGCCAAACATCCTGCATCCTAGTTCTCGCCTCCAGTAACCAACCTGTAGTGAAGGAGGGCCCCGCGTCACTGAGGTCAGGCTCCCCCGACGCACAGGCAACTGTCACCCACATGTCACACACACGGCGCGGCCCCGACGGCCGAGTTCAAGGAAACATCTAGAAGCGCCAGGAGTTCTGGCCTTTGCTGGATGTGACACTGATCAAATGGCCACCAAAACAGATTCATGACACGATGCTCATGTCTCCTGGTGAGGGACGGTCAGAAAGACAGAGAAGGCTGCACTGTCGGTCCCCTCCTTCCCGCTGCGCGATGCAGACCAGCACCCATCCACCCCTGCCGGGGGCCCTGCCGTCCGGGGGTGGGGCTGGCAGAGGGGCAGCTCCCAACACCTGTTCTTCAGAAACGCTCATGAACTCGACGCTGTGACTCTAGAAGCCGCCGACAGCTTCCCGGGGGAGGGGGAGGTTGCTGTGCTGCTCAGAGGCTCTGCCACCAAACTGGACGTACCCGGGGCTGGCGGTCTCACCGACTGTCATGCCCTCGACACCGCCCTCGGCCCCTGTGGGTGCCCTGCTAACTGGCAGAGGGGACGTGTCTCAGCTCCAATCGTCAGGAATGTGGGTGGGGCTGCGGAACAGGAGGCGAAGTCGCCTAAAGACAGCGTCGTCACTGTCCCCGCCCCCGCCCGCGTCTTCTGAGTAGTGGGGGGGCATGTCTGCCACCCGTCGTTCTGCAGGAGTCCTCCTCCTGCGCCCTTCAGGTACTGGACCTTGATTTTCATTTTCTTCCCCAATTTGCACACACACACGTCACAGGGGCGTTCTGACATAGTACCTCCGAGCACAGGTGAGGCTGAAAACTAGGAACTGAGGTCTCTGACGGAGGCCAGGACCGGGTCCATGGGCCGGGCTGGCTGGGACACCCCCACCCAGAACCAGGTCCACGAGCTGTGCTGGCTGGAGCCCTTGCCCCCCAGGTCTGGCACAGATGAGGAAGTGTCCAAGTAGACATTTGTCCCCAGGCTCATCTCAAGACTGTGCTATTATTGTACATAAAATAGATAACAAACACGGATCTACTGTACAGCACAGGAAACTATATTCAATTTCTTGTAATGAGACATGAGGGAAAAGAAACTGAAAAAGTATGTATGTATGCAAGAAAACAAACCCAAACTCTGTGCGCATAACCAGCTGATTTTAAAGGTCCCAGGAAAAAGCAAGGCTCGGGGCACCTGCAATATTCTGGGCTTGGCGGGGCAGGGAGGCACCAAAGAAAGCAACAGCCTCAACTTCAGCTCAAGGTTAAAGCTTAGTTATTACACGAAACTAAGCATTTTCACTGCATTAGTGAGTAGTTTGTCTGTCTGTTTAAACTGGAAGTGGCTGTGAGATTTTTCTGAGCCCCGAGTGACACGGACAGTCAGGGGACCTGCCTGACTTTTCACGGAGGGCACGGGAAGGACTAACACAGAACTAATTCACGGCCCCACAGGGAGCAGAAAGAACAAAGCTGTTTTATAGCCGCATCTCACACGTGATGCTTATTCAGCTAGGCAGCTCTGTGAAGAAAAGGAACATATGTATATGTGGAAAGCCAACAAAGAAGAGGAACGGGTGACAGGCCCAGTGCTCAGAATGACGGTCACCTCTTGGGGTGGGGGGTTTAATCCTGAACTTACAAACATGCTACAAATATGCTTTGCATGAACTAAATATTTAACAAAATCATTCTTAGAAGATATACCAGTGTTAGAAGGATGGGCCAGAAGCTACTAATGTAAGTAGCACAGAATAGGACTAAGTAGGTGCACCGCTTCGCAGGTGGGGGCAATGGCCTTCTTCAAGCGGGAGTTGGGTTGAATAGGATAGCGTCTACTGAAGCCAGAGGAGCCTGGCGAAAAAGACAACAGCTCCCCTTTGCACCACTGACCGTGCTGCAGCGGCCATGGGAAGTGCCTTACAGGCACCACCCCACTGAATTATCTCAAGGTCACGTCATAATAAACAAAGGAGACCGGATTTGTACCCGTAGACAGTCTGACTCCAGGGCTGGGCTCCCAGCCATCGAGCTAGTCTCTCTCTCTGACAAAACGTCTATATTATTATTAATGATGATGCTTACTATCATAAATATTCGTGGCTAATGTTTAAAAAAACTCGGTTAAAAATTGCCTATACATGGCTAACATGGGAATACTTGACACAAAAACCATCTGTTTCAAAAAGAACCAAAGAAGGAGAGAACTGGGTGGCCAGGGTGACCCGACATTGTTCCACAACTCTCAGAAATTCCAATACACTCAGTCCACACAAACGATGAAGCAGAGCTCGACCAAAGAGGCAACAGCCCCGCCCCATCCTCCCCCTAGCCCATACTCCGGCCAGTTAATGTGGGGTGACACATCCAGTTCTGAGCACCACACCTTCGAAGAAACAGCTACGCTGTTGATCGGTTTGGGCAACAGTCGGGCACCCAGTCCTTTCACGAAGAGCAGAAGGATCCTGCGATACTCAGCTTTTCGGGAAGTGGCCACAGTGACTGTCCTACGGGAGTACAGATTTATTCAGATGTGCATCTCCTGGGAGAATCAGGGCACAGAATGTGGTTTTCTTCCTTCTAGGACAGAGAATTCACCAACCATCAAAGAAACAGGACACGTGCTGAGCGAGGCTTAGACTTCTGACCTGTACGGGGACGGGGGAGGTCGCAAGGACCGGACGCTTAGTACAGTCAGTGTAGAAGCAAAGCAAGTTAAGAGGAAAGGATGGCAGGAGGGGAGGAGCTGGAAGTGTCACTGGGGGCATCGAGCCCAGGACAAAGATCTGTCTCCAGGAGACTCCGCACACACAGACAGGTATGGGGACCGGGATGGGAAGTCCCAGGCACCCTGGTAACTGTGGTGCTATGAATGCCCCGTCTCTAATCCTTACACACATTTTAAAAATCAAGCAGAAGTGGAAATCCGACAAAGGGTGGCACCTTTCAATACCACCCAAGAGCGGGTCTAACTGGTCCACCCAAAGGCCATTTCGTTCCCCGGGAGAACATGCCTGATTCTGACTTGCTATTTCCTGCTGACTAGGTAAGTTACAGGTTAATCTGTAATTTATTTTTGTCCAGTAGAATTGCAAATAATTTCTGCCTCGCAGAAAAGATTACCACAGAGGTCATGGCTTGACTGCCCTGCAGGCAGGGCATTAACCGGTTTTGTCTCCAACTTAGCAAACATTTCAGCCTTTCCTGCCAGACTGTGTAACCCCCTGCATCTCAGCATCCAAGAGCACCTGCCGTCCCCGCACTCATGCCAAATCAGCTGTGACACCTGCTCACCGTGTTCTGTAGGTTGGTCGTGTTCTAACATCCTGAAAACTGTGCTTCGATGTATTTAATCCACATTCAGTCACCATTGTCCCACTTGCTTTCTTTTCCATTCTATAATGTTATGTCGAGTCTGTCTTATGTCAGTTTTTGTCACCATTATTCTAACTCTTAACTAACTTATCATACAGATATTATAGATTCTGTAGCAGTGATGGGCGTCTTGGAGAGTGGAATTAAAAGCATATGTCTTCCTAGTGAACAATCTTATGAGGTTACCAGAGGGGAAAGGGTGTGGGAAGGGACAAATTGGGAATTTGAGATTCGCAAATACTAACTACTATATATAAAAATAGATATAAAAATTTGTTCTGTAGAGCACAGGGAACAATATTCAATATCTTGCAGTAATCTTTAATGAAAAAGAACATGAAAATGAATATACGTATGTACATGTATGACTGGGACGTTGTGCTGTGCACCAGAAATGGGCACATTGTAACTGACTATACTTAATTTTTTTTGAAAAGTATTTGTCTTCCTCTAAATAGAGATCTTTTCCAAAGATTGAAAAATAATAAAAATAAAAACAAAAAAAGTTACATCACAAAATTAAGATTTCTAAATAACCAAGTCCTACTCTTCCAATATATCTGATCACTGCTCACCCACACCTGGCAGCTGGTTGCTCCTTTCAAACGGGCTCTTTCTTCTCTGCAAGCTGGTTCTCTTTTTCTTAACAATCTAATCCTCCAGTCTAATTTAGAAATCATGCCTATTACTGTCTCTTAAAATATGCTACTTTCTACTAATCTTACAATTTTAGATAGAAAATAACATGTACTGAACATTAAGTGCCAGACATTGTAAGACTACCAGCGCGTTTTAACAAATGGCAAACAAACAAACCAGAACTGTTTCAAAAATGAGCTGCATTACACCAGAAATGGACACATTGTAACTGACTATACTTCAACTTAAAAAAAAAAAAAAAAAAAAGAGCTGCAATCCTTGACCCTAAAAGCCTCATAACCCCCGGTGAAGATTCTCAATCCTCGTCTCCTCTTCTTGATTTTCTGCACTCTCAGTGCCGTCTACCTTTGCTGTCTCTTGCTTTCCTAGATTATTTGTGACTCTATTTCCTATATTATTATTAGAAACACCATATTGCAGCTGGTCACACAGATCTGCTTAGCTCCTAGGGCTTTTGAATATGCTCTGCCTGCTCCACTCACCCTCCCAATTCCGCGTCTGACGCCCACACAGGTGAGGGATCAGTGCAGCCTGGCTACTCGCATCTCTGCCCGTCTCGCGGTTTCAACTACCTTCATTCCACCCCCGAGGACACCGGGTCCTGGGACTCTCAGGGAAGTCCGGGGCTGCGAGCAGAAGGCCTGAGCTGGGCCCTGAGGAGGAACAGTCTGACCTCTTCTCCACTACACTACAGGGCCTCTCAACAGGCACCTGGTTCCAGAAATTTCCAACAAGAACTGGACCACGCCTGACCCCTTGGGAAAGAGCAGGTCCTTGACTGAAGCCGTAGGACAAGCGTGTTAACTGGGACACGAACTCAGGCCCTGGCAGCGGTAAACTCCCATCTTCAGTGATTGAGTCACAAATAATTATCCTGCCTCCAGGTCTCTCCCCCGCTCCCGTATGTCCTTTTCATCTCACGCTGCCTCGTGCTTGGTTTCTTACAACACGCCTTAAGGCTGTTTCCTCAAGGACCTTGTAGGATCTTAAAAAGTATGCACAGCATCTCTATACTTTTTTATCCCTGGTCCAGGGACCAATAAAGATTTATTACATGAATGGATGGTGTAGAAAGGGCAGCAGAACTCTGCCCTGCGTAAACTGGACCGTGTTCAGTGTGCTGGGAAAAGGTGCAGCTCTTTTTAGTTGGTGTTCTGTCCTTTAAGACTTTATTTTAGTGGGGAGAGTAGAGCTCAGTGATAGGGTGTGTGCTTAGCATGCACCAGGTCCTGGGTTCAATCCCCAGGACCTCCATTAAAAATAAATAAATAAAAATCTAATTACCTCTCCTCCCCAAAAAATAAATAAATAAATAAGTTTTAAAAGAGACTTCACTTTATATAAGAAAACTGTTGGTTATCTACTCTGTGAATATTATGAAACAGAACGCAAGTTTATGCGACTGGAGTGTGACACCAGAGTCACACTGGCTGACGACAGCCTCTCTGTGCCAAGGCTTCCACGCTGGGGGAGTGCGCCTTCCTTCTCACCATTGTTACGGAAGCTGCAAGGAAAACACCACAGAAGTACAACCGTGAAGCCCTCAGCACCTCTGAGTAACACAGAAGCTCTCGGAAATATTACCCCAGGCCCCTTCGAGGTGTTTCAAAAACTGCATCAGGTGTAGTGCTGCCACTTCCGTTGAATTTCTTGGCGCCAAGATGCTAAATTCAAATGCAAACAGAGGCACTAAAATTAAGTTGCAGCTTTCCCTACGAAAAATGGTTAATTTCCAATATTTTTATAAATGAAGGGACAAAATTTACAAATCATCACAGAGCCCAAAACACAGCCCCAGTGCTACTTGCCACTAATCCAAAACATCACTTAAGCTAACACATTCAGCCTTTTTCCTTAAACCTTCCTGGCCAGTTTGTTAACCAGTGTTAATATATAGCTACATTAATCCATTTAACTTCTCTCAGGCTCGCCCTCCTGTCCCCAGGGTAGTGAAACCAGATATTAAAGTGAAACCAGTGAGTCAGTTGCTCAGAAGACAACGAAAGAGAAACCAAAATCCCAGAAAACCCAGCTTGTAGACAATCAGCAGCTGAATAATTAGGAGTTTGCTCTAATAGTGTAGTGTTCCAGACAATAACAAGTGTCGACAAAGATGTGGAGAAACCAGAACCCTCTTACTAAAATGGTGCCGCTACTTGAGAAAAGTTCGGCAGTTCCTAAAAATATGTTAAATATAAAGTTATTACACCACCTAGCAACTCCTCTCCTAGGTATACACCCAAAAGAATCAAAAACATACATCCACACAAAAAACTGTACATGTTTATAGCAACACTCTTCTTAAAAAGCAGAAACAAGTCACATATCCATCAACCCATGCAAGAATAATCCAAATACAATGTGCCCATCAATCTACTTGGTCATAAGAAGGGAGTTCCAGCGCGTACCACACATGGATGAACACTGCAAACACTATCCTAAACGAAGGAAGCCAGTCACGGCAGGCCACGTGTTCTCAGATTCACGTATAGGAAATGCCAAGACCGAAAGTAGACCAGTGGTTGCTGGAGGCTGGAGGAAGGGGATAGGGGGCGTCTAGAAAGCCGTGCCGTCCCCTCCCCATGAATTCAGCCATAATTTACCCCCACAAGATGCACTGTTTTACCTCCGGTTCCAATGAACAAACATTTCGCAGCTGTCTTTGTACAAGTGCAGAAGAACTCACTGGCTAACGTTCACCAGGTGAAGTCAGGACTCCAAAGACCTTGAAGCAAGCTGAATTTTTGCACAGTGAACAAGCGATTCCGCCGTGGAGTCAGAAGAGGAAATCCCTGCCCTTCCGACGCAGGGCAGCAGCCACTTCAGCCTAAACCAGCAGGACCCCAGCTCCAGAACTGACACAGGGTAAGAAGACGTAAGACGGTCATCTTTAAAAAGTCACCTGAGGGGGTGACACGTCAGTCGTGCTTTCTCACGGTCCGCGGACTACTCCGACGTCCACGGGAACCAGCAAGCGCCCGGAGCCCCGGCCCCGCCGTGCTCGCGGGCAGTGGGCGCGTGTGTCCGGCCGCACGCACCTCCTCCTGCAGAGCCTGCCCTGCCCTCGCGAGCCAGAGGGGGAGCGACGTCTCGGGGTGGCTTCCCTGCATGAACCTCCTTCTTTCTTTCAATCATGCTTTGAATGGCACGAAGTTCAGGGCACCCACAGACGCACATCTAAGCCCCCGCGCAAAGGGGCACTCCCGCGCCGCAGCGGGAGTTCGGCTCGCCCCCAGCCGCGGCTCACGCGCCGGAGCCCACGGGGCTGCCGCCGCACAGACGAACCGGGCGCCGTCAGGGCTCCGGGGCGGCCCCAGAGTGCAGGCGCGCGGGCGGGCGGGTGGCTGCGTGGGCCTCCCCCACCGCTGCCCGGTTCTCTGCCTCTCTGGCTCCCGCGGTCCTCCGAACCGCCTCCCTTCTGGGCTCCTCTCAACGTGTCGGATGCCTCGTCCCCCTCTGCGCTGCTGGCGAGCTCCCCGGGGGACCAGGCCACGCGGGACCCACCCACCGCTGTGGCTTCGTCACCTGCGCACGTCTGCACCGGAACTTAGTCCGCCGAGCGAACAGCTCCGCGTCTAGTCCCGCCTCTGCCCCCCCGCCCGCTGGAAACCACTCCTGCTCCGTGACGCCGCCCCAGCACCCAGCGCCAGTGCAGCGCCGCCCGCGCCAAGCCAAAGGCGCCCTCGGGCAGGCTCCCGCTGGGCTTCCCGCAGCCTCGGGCACCGCCCACTGGGCCGCGTGGCATCCCCTACCCACCTCTATTCAACTCCTTGTCCTCTGCTCTCTCCTAGGGCCCCACACACAGGTCTCTCTGCTCTGGTGCCTGAGGGACCACGCGCCAACCCCTTCCCTGCTCGGGGTCAGACTCTCCTACCAGGCCGGCGCACCTCCACCAGGACTCACCGCCTCTTCTCAGCAGCCCCCAAGACAACAAAACCTGCAGCGTCTTCTAACACCACAGCCTGAGGACACTGGGCACCCACCCACGCCCTCACCTGTGCCCTGCCGTCACCCCCACCCCCATGTCCGCTTCCTGAGCCCCTCCCCGCCTCAGGCTCTGCAAATTCTCACCAGGATCTGTTACAAATCATTTTCCATTTTTCTCTCCTCTAGTCCATTCAGCACCCAGCACCACGTCCACAGGGAACGTCCCCGAAGGGCCTGTCCATCGCCTTTCCCCCTTTCCACCTTTCAATGTTCCCATCACTTCCTGGGTCCAGAGTCAGCCTCCTCAGCCTGGCCTCCAGGCTCTGACCACTCACACCCACCCTTACCTGCAACGACTTTCACTAATCAGATGGAGCTCCCACATCGTGCAAGGCTCTGGGCCCGGTGTTCAGAGAACAGCAGGAGGAGAGGGGTCTCCTCATCCCACACCACCTGTGCGGACAGGCGCTCCAGGCCTCGGTCCACCTGCACGTCTCTGAGGGTCTGTGCCGTCCACCTGCGTGAGCCTCTCCAGTCTTCCACGATCTGCCCCAAGTGACATCCCTTCCACAGCCACAACCTCCCCAACCCCAATCACGCCCTGGGAGAGTACAGGCAAGCTCTGTCCCCTGAAGCCTGTGGCATGGGACATGGTCCTGGTGAGAGCCAGTGGCTGGGCTCCCCTGCCACACCCACGTGCTCCCCTCCACGTTAGATGCACACAAACAGCCAGAACTTGGCTATTGACTCAGAAGAGACCCTGGTGTGAACAGGACGTGTGGCCTGAGTGAGTGGCTGCAGATGAGAAAGAGTACAGCCCTGGAGAGAGGTGTCCTGGAGGACACCCCAGTCAGTGCTGGGGGACAGGGAGGGGACAGGGCAGAGCTGGGTGGAAAGGGGCTCAGCCACCAAGCAGAGGTCCGAGACAGAGGCAGAGATCAGCAGTGGGGGCAGAGATCCCCGGACACTGCAAGAAAAGGCCATCGACTTGCACATTCACAGGTCACTGCTGGACTGAGAATATATTTCATGACCTGGATGAAGAAACTTGAATTACATCAACTAGAAGTAAACGTGCAGGGAGGGCACGGGTAGCTGCTCTCCAGGCCTTCGCCAAGCTTCCGGAGCGGGTGCTGAGAGACACCAGGCGGCGGCCGTGCGTTAGCAGGGCTGGCTGGGAACTGCAGACACCAGGGGCCGCCCAGAAAGGACACCCGGGAGCCGGACGACTTGAGCGAACTCTAGGCACCGCCCCTGCGTAACTGGGGCCTCAGACGGAGAGGGCTGGTCTTGCCTGTCACTCCCCCGTCTTCGGACAGTGAAGGAAGTAATGGGTCTGAAGCCTGGAGGCATGTGGCCAGTGGCAGCACAGGTGACCCTGAAAAAAGGAGTCTCCTGCCAAAGTGTCACAATGCAGTGTCGACGCTGGCCGGACCGGCCTCCCCAAAAGGAAGGATTCATGAATGGCTCTTTGTTGATTCTGCCCCGTCTGCACAAACCCGCTCCTGCCTGTCTGACCCACACGCAGGCCCGTTGAACCGAACAGCAAAGTAAGTGTGACTTGTGGAAACGGAATCGCTTTCTTGATAAATTAGCCAATTAGGATTTCCAGAGACACACGAAAACCAAATCTGACCTTCTAGCCTCTCTCTTGGAATTGTTTTCTTTTCCTCTCAGTCTGATTAATTTTCTTCAACAGTCCTGTTGCCCATTTCAAACAGGGTGCCCGTGGAGTACTTCTCTCTAAAACCTGTATTTTCCAGGCAGAAAATTCACATGTCCACTCCACGACCACGCTTGCTCTCCCTTCCTGAAACGGAAGGCTGCGAGACTCTGAAAGGTAACTTCTCTCCGGCTACGGGCCTGAGCACAGTGGCAGGACACAGACGCTGGTGCCAACCTAAAATCAACTCCTCTGGAACCTTAAGTCAGAGCGTGTGGCTGAAGTCCTACATGGGCGCAGGCCTGGGATGCGTGGACCCCGCAACATCCATTTTGCTGGGTCGTTCCTGCTGCGGCTCCACCTCCCACGCCCTTTCCTGTCTGAAAACGATTTCCAGCCCCTGCACCCGCAGGACATGAGGCTTGTCACATCCTCGACACACCCCTACTCCTGTCCTCGGTCACACTATTAATTTCCCATCGCTGGTGCAGCATCTGAAGTTCTTGCGGTTACTCCCCAGCTTGCTAATTTCTCGCTTTTACCTTGAAATTCACTTGACATCCTGTGAGCAAGTGGAGGAAAGATGACATTTTACCTGTCCACTAAGGTCAACTGTCACACTCCTATCTCCCCACTTGGTGAGGGTGATGGTTCATTTCATGTGTCCGACTTGCTGGGGTCAGGCTGCAGGTTATTTGGTCAAACACACGCGTCTAAATGTTACTGTGAAGGCACATTTTAGATGTGATTAACAGTTAAATCAGTAGACCTGGAGTCAAGCAGATTACCCTCCAGGATGTGGGTGGGTCTCGTCCAATCAGTAGATGACCTTAAAGGGCTGCAGTCCCCCAGAGAGGAAGAGATCAGGCCTTGCATGTTAAATCCAATGATTTGCATGAGGCTTCTGAAATGAGAGCACATGAAAAGACTAGACATGCAGAACTGTCAATAATCATGTCAGAAATGACAGACTACCAAGGGACTCAAAGAAGTAATTCTTCCTGGAGATAGAATCGAATTCATAACTTCTTTTGGCCCTTTGAAATCTCAGTCACTTAATTCTCTGCACTCGTTTATTTCCTACTGAAGGGACCTCCAGGTGGCCTTCGAATAAATTACAGCCTCGAATCATAGAAATCTCAATTACAGGCCCCTAACAGTCATACTCACGGCAAAACGTTGCCGACAAATAAAATCCCTTGCGGAAAACATCTTTCATAAAGCAAGTAATAAAATTTTACCAGGAGTGCCTGTCACATGCGCTGGGAACAGTTATAAACAAGCAAAAGCGTTTATTGTACAGTCTTTTGTCCCCCAAACTAGCACGTGCTCAGTGCCACGACGATGTGTCCCGGTGAGGTGCACTGGTCTCCATTATTTGGAAAGGCCTTATATTAAGTGACACTCAAGGAGAAATGCCCAAACTGGAAATAAGTACAGTTACAGAGCAGGTCCCCCGGAGCAGCAGAACAGTGCGACATGAACGCACTTCTCACAAGTCTGGTTCCCAGCACCTGCCTGCAGGGCGGGAGCCACTTCTCAGGGAACAACCATTCTCTCCACTCAGATTCTCTAACAGTGAAGCAATGGCACTTTCTGTGCTGCCACCACTTGACCTTAAACTCAGAACACAAATAAAACAACGGGTTTCCTTTAACTGATCTCCCTTAAGATAACCAGAGAACCATTTCACTTAAAAATGACAGACTGGAACCATCCAACCTCTCCCAGTCTTCAAAAGGCCACTACCGGGTTCACACACAGTAGGGATGAATTTGTTTTAGGTCCCAGTTACTCAGCCGGAGAGCTCGGACCATGAAATTATCAGAGCTTTGAACTTTGTCCCGGACAGAACACAAAACCCACCAGTGGTGATTTGCAGGTCCGTGCTGTTAGCTGCCATGAAGTTAATGTGTAACCACAATTACACATGGAAGAGAAAAAAATCAGCAAGTTAAATACACACTCCAGAAAACCCCCAAACAGGCAACAACGACAAGACAGGGATACTCTCTGTGATGGAGCCGGCCCTCTCCTCCCCATGCCGGTCGGGCGCTGGCCTGGGAGGGGGCCCACCTCGCACCCCATCCACAGGTGCGGCCTCCAGTCAGCTGCGTGGCTGGGGTTTCAGGACAGGAACAGTCTGACTCCTTGGGTTCAGGTGGAGCCAAACATTCTTCCCGGAGAATCATCTGTCTGGAATTCCAACATCTAAATGAGCTTAACACTGATTTCTCAGAAGGAGTCAGTCTCAGTGAGCCCAAAGACCAGACACCTGGTCAGAATCAGTCACTCAAAGGTGGTGGTCCACGAGTGCCAGGAGTCAAAGCAGCGGCCACTGACTCCCAGCACTTGGCTCTGTGTCACCGCTCACGACACTCCTGTGAGGGAAATCAGCTTCGCTGAGTGACTTTGATCAGGCTACCTGTGCTCCGTCTCCTTGACAGGGCGGGAGTAGTCATGTCTGCTCACCGTGTTGCGTGCAGGAAGGGAACCAATATATGAAAGACGCAGGGGGCACCACTTCAGAGGACGCCTGCAGGGTTATTTTAAAAATCACACATAGCAAAGTCAGGATTCAAACAAACGCTCCAGGTCTCCCACCCCAGTGCCAACGGATGCGGTCCCCTTTCCTCCTCCCTCAGGCCAGGTGCGCCAATAGGTAAGGGCACAGGCAGCCAACGGAGAACGGTAAAAAGTAATGACAGCCTTGACCTGGATCTCTGAAAACCTCCCATGTAGAAAGAGGTCCAACTTTTGGACACAATGCTTTTTTATGAAGTACGTTTGAAGAGTGATGGCACCTGGGTAGATGGTTCTGCCATCAATCTTGATTTGGTTTGAGGACATTTTTCCATCTGGAAGAACTCTGTCTACCCCAAAGGAAGTTTGTGTTCATTATATCTGACTTACGTTTGAAAAACTGATGTTCAATTTATGTGACATTTTATTTGAAACATTCACCCCTCTGTGAAAACAACATACAAACAAAAGAAAAGGAGATAAAGAGGTTTAGACTGAGTAAGAGAGAGAACCAGAGGGTCACTGAAAAGAACAACTCAAAAGCAAGGCTTTCATCTCGTTACTCTGAAGTCGTGCGTGCACCAGACATCTTCTTCTGCCTTTGCTGGTCAGTTACCACGGACGAGAAACGCATGTGGTCAGGTGTCTCTCTGCAGAAGCATCACACACCCCGATCCCGAATGCAGCAGTGAAGCTAACAGTGCCCCCGCCTGTGCCCCCAAATGTGGGGACCCCGCCTGTGCCCCCAAATGTGGGGACCCTGCCAGCTCGGGGAACAGGGATGACCGTGACGATCGCTGCAGTCACTCCTCGGGGTCTCAGTGGCTTTGCTTCAATGGACTAGGCTTCGTTTCACAGGCCTGATTAACGGAGCAGAACAACACAGACAGTTTTCTAACGCTGATACAACCTGCACAGCTAACTGTGTTTAACCCCGCTAGGAGCACACAAAATTACTAGACGTGAAGGTTTTCAAAAATTCAAGGATGCCGCTGAAGGAAGGATAACGACATAACCACAAACCACAGCACTGAAGCCTCGCTAATCCCGTCTTTACACCCAGGGCGCTGGGAAGGGCACTTTCCAACCCCAAGACTCTCGGCCCGTGGAGAAACCCTTTGTGAGGCACCTAGCCAGGCCTCCCCCCCACGTGAGAGTCCTCCTCCAGGAAAAGAAAAGCCCGAAGAGGAGTTTTCCACAAGCAGGTTAATGATGTCAACAAAATTGTCCACTCAAACATGCACTGATTCCAGACTCTACAAGGTGCTGCTGAGAAAGAACGAGAGAACGCGGTCACGAAGCACTCGGCTCTTGCTTAACGCCAGGTCCCGTGCTAAGTGCTTCTCAGCGAGAAGCTCTGAATCCTGGCAAGGCCCCTGGAAGCAGGTCCTCATCCCCTGTGACGGAGGAGGAGGTGGGAGCGTCGCACTCTCCGTGCGCCTGAACCTGGGCCCAGGCAGCTGGCCCCGGAGCCCAAGCCCTGAGGCACTTCCTCCAGGGCTGTGGCCGAGGGAAAGCTGCGTTCTTTTACAACAGCTTCCAAAGACATTCCAAAGAACGAGCAGGAAAGAAGGATCCTCCTTTGTCAAAGAATTTAATAAGGAAAAATGTCAGCTAATCTGCCTTTAAAACGTAAGACTGTGAAACAAATCATTTATTATTTCAAATAAATATTAGTGCATGGTTAATATGAGATAAATATTAAATATAAATATTAAAATATAGCTAGTAGCAGCTTCATTCTTTAAAAGGAACTGAAGCCAGCCGTTTTAACAGTCATTATTTATTGAGTACCTACCAGCAAAAGTACTGAACTAAATAATCTATACATTTTATTCTAATCCTCATTGCCAATTTCCATGTTATAAATGAGAGAAGAGGCTGAGGCCAAGCCTCAGAATCCAGTATTTACTCCCAAAGAGTCCAGAGTGGAACCCAAGAACACTGCCTCTAAAATTCCCTTTGAATTACACTTAGGTCCATGTTTAAAATAACATACACAGTCATGTGAGAATGTGTGGACAGATACGCCACCTGAATGTACATATACACTCAAAATACTAGGCGATCTTAAAAAAGAATGTTTCAGAGCCTTTAAGTCTATGTGATTAGATCAGACGCTCCACTCCTTTAACCTGCTGCAGCGGGCCTGGCACTTCAGAACAATGTGTGGCGTTGAGGATGCAGTTACCGCCCCGAGAAGCTCACCAGCAGCGGAGCAGACAAGGGGAGCAGGCAGCGCACACTGGAGGGTGTGACAACCTCGTACCACACTCAGTGTGCTCATGAGCCTTCAGCACAGCGACTGGAGTGACAGCAGCTGCACCAGCAGGAGAAATCAGAGAATCCCTCACTGAGGAGCTGGGATCCAGCTGCACAGGCATGAAAGATGGAAAAGCCAGGGTGACTAGAGGAAAAGGAGGATGTGAAGGAACTTTAAAAACGGTTTTGTTGGTCCTTCCTTTTAGGAATTAAGTTTAAAAATAGGAAAATTCATTCTTCACAAAATCTTTTCCCAAAAACAGAACAGGAAGGAACACTCACTACCAAACTCATCCTAGGCGTCCAGCATTACCCTGACAACAAAAGCGAAAAAAAATCACAAGAGTAGAAAACCACTGACCAGTATCTCTTGTGAATAGACACAAAAACCCAAGACAAAGTACGAGCAAGCCAAATCCAGCAACACATAAAAACGGTTACACATCATGACCAAGTAGAATTTATCCCAGAAAGTCAAGGTTGGTTTAACATTCCCCAGATCATTGAGCATAATGCACCATGTCAGTAAGGGACAAAAACACATGGTTATCTCAACAGACACAGAAAAAAATTTGAAAAATTAAATGTCCCTTCCTGATAAAAGCACATAACAAAGGAGGAGTGAAAGGGAACTTTCTCAGTCTGATAAAAACAGTCAACAAAAACCCTGCAGCTAACACCTTACTCAAGGGTGAAAGACTGGCTCTCACCCCCAAGATCAGGAGCCAGACAGGATGCCTGCTGTCACCACTTCCACTCAGCACTGCACCACCTGAGGCTCTAGCCAGGGCAGTTAGGCGAGAAAGCAAGATAAAAGGCATGCAGATGGCCAAGGAGTAAGTAAACTGTCTCTGTTTGCAGATGACATGATCTTGTATGTACACAGTCCTAAGGATAGCACTAAAGAACTATTGGACTAATAAACACTTTCAGGAAGGTTTCAGGACAAAAGACAAATATGGAAAAAAATCAACTGCACTCCTATACATTTGCAAAGACCAATCAAAAACAAAATTAAGAAAATAACTCTGGTATATATAAAATAGATAAACAAGTTTATACTGTATAGCACAGGGAACTATATTTGGAATCTTGCAGTAGCTTACGGTGAAAAATATGAAAATGAATATATGTACGTTCATGTTTGACTGAAGCAATGTGCTGTACACCAGAAACTGACACAACATTTAAACTGACTACTTCAAGAAAGAAAGAAAGAAAGAAAGAAAGAAAGAAAGAAAGAAAGAAAGAGAGAAAGAAAGAAAGAGAAAGAAAGAAAGAAAGAAAGAAAAACAACCCCATCTGTAATAGCATCAGAAAGAATAAAATAGGAATAAATTTACCAAAAGAAGTGCAAAATTTCTACTCTGAAAACTATAAAACATTGTTAAAGATCTCAATAAATGGATTAATGGACTGGAAACTTAGTATCGTTAAAAGGGAAACACTCTTCAAATTAATTTATAGATTCAATGTAATTCCTACCAAAATCCCAGTTTACTACTTTGCATAAATTTGCCAGCTGATCCTAAAATCCACAAGAAAATTTAAGGGGTAAAGAAGAGCCAATACAATCCTGAAAAAGAAGACGTTAGAGAACTTACACTTTGCAATTTTAAAACTCACTGTAAAGCCACAGTAATCAATACAGTGTGGTACTGGCATCAGGACAGAGATAGAGATCAATGGAAATAAAATTGAGAGTCCAGAAATAAGTGTTCATATTCATGTCAATTCATTTTCAATAAGGGTGCCAAGACCATTCAATGGGGAAAGAATAATCTTTCTAACAAATGGTGCTGGGATAAATACATATCCCCCTGCAAGAATGGAGCTGGATTCTTCCCTCGTATACTGCAAATTTAAGTAAAAATGGAGCATAGACCCAAAATTAGAAGCTAAATATATTCCATATGAATATAATTTAAATCTTATATAAATATAAACTCTTAGATGGAGACACAGGAGTAAATCTTCATGGCTCTGGATGAGGCAATGGTTCTTTAAATATGACACTTAAAGCACAGACAACAAAAATAGGTAAATTGGATTTTGTCAAAATTTAAAACTTTGATGCCAAGAACACCACTAAATAAGTAAAAAGACAACTTACAGAATGGGAGAAACATTTGCAAATCATGTATCTGATAAGGATCTGGTATCCAGAATATATAAAGAACTCTTAAAACTCAAAAACAAAATGGCAAACATCTCCATTTTAAAACAGGCAAAGAACTTGACTATTCATTTCTTCAAAGATATACAAATAGCCAAAAAGCACTTAAGAAAAGAAAGTCAGCATCATTATACTGCAGGTAAATGGAAACCACAACCAAGTGATGAATAGGATTCTGGGGAGAGGGTGGAGGAGGAGGCACCGGGAATCTGTCTCCACATCTAGACAACAACTGTACTGTCATACTCTGATTGACATAACTATTTTGGAACTCTGAATACTGTTGAATGCTTGCAACTTCCAGGGATGAACTGAATGGTACTGGCCACTAATTTCAGCTCTTAGCATAGTAGCTGCTACTCATCCCCCACTCCCAGTCGCAGGGCAGGCAGCTGTGCACATGTTCTGGAACACATAGCTTGTGCAGCCAGAGTGGGCAAAAAAGACTCTACCTTTCCAGTACTAGGGATCTGTGCTCTGACTGCTGACTGCTGCTCCTAATCACAGAGGTGCAAAGAGGAGGGCAACCATTGCTGGGGCACCTCCCCCACTGTTGCAAGCCCACACCCATCTGGCTCAAGTGACTTCCAGGGGACTTAAAGGACCTGTGCCTCTTCTCCCTCTGCTTCATTTTTTTGCCTTTTCCTCTTTAGGGAACCAGACATCAAAGACTAGGACATTCAAAAATAACTGAATGCAAGGAGAAAATTTAAAAGTAACCACACATGCCCAGGGAAAGGCTCAGAAAAGACCTGAGAAAACATTAAGTTTACATTCAGGCTGATCATCAACACAGAGATAGCCTACAGTAATCAAAACCACAAAAAAAAATAAACAACAAACAAAAATGTAGAAAACCCCAACAAATCCTGGGGAAGAAGGAGAATCTGATTTTCAGATTTATCATATTATTAGATTTAAATGTCCAGTGTTCAGTAAAAAAAAAAGTCACAATGCATAAAAAGAAACAGTAAAGTATGGCTCATTCAAAGGAAAATAAATAAATCAACAGAAATTGTCCCTTAAAAAGACCTGGTGGCAGATGTACTAGACAAAGACTTTAAAAAATAACCCTCATAAAGAAGCTCAAAGAACTAAAGGAAGATGTGAAGAAAGTCAAGAAAATGATGTGTGGACAAAATGGAAATAAGTGTAAGGAGACAGAACACCTAAAAGACGTCAAAAAGAAATTCTGGAGCTGAAAAGTATAATAATTGAAATAAAAAAACTCATGAGAGGGATTCAAAGGAATTAAGTAGGCAGAAGGGTCAGCAAACCGGAAGATAAGACAATGTAAACTATAGAGGCTGAGGGACAGAACGAAAAATTACTGAGGAAAGGAGAACAGAGCCTAAGAGACCTGTGGGACACCAGCAAGCAAACCAACATACACATCATGGGAGTCCTAGAAGACAGAGAAAAAGGAGCAGCTAGAATATTTGAAAAATAATGGCTGAAAACGCCCCAAATTTGACGAACATAAACATCCAAGAAGCTCAACAAACTCCAAGTGAGGTGAACTCAAAGAGACTCACACCAAGACACATTATAATCAAATAGCAAGAGGAAGCAAATCATCACACACTGTGCACTTAACAATGGTTAAGATGGAAAATTTTGATGTGTGAATTTTACCATAAATTTTTAAAATACACCCAAGTGTCAAGGAGGATGTGGAAAAACTGGAACCCTCATACATTGTTGGTGGGAATGTAAAATGGTGCAGTCGCTTTGGAAAACAGTCTGACATTTCCTCAGAAGGTTAAACATAGGGTTACCATGTGATGCAGTAATGACACTCCCAGGTATATACTCAAGAGAAATAAAAAACATACATCCACACAGAACACATGTACACAAGCATTCACAGCAGCACTATTCATAATAGCCAATAAGCATAAACAATCCAAATGTCCATGACGGATGTGGAATGTGGAATACATACACTGTGGAATGTTATTTGGCAATAAAAAGAAATGAGGCACTGACATATGCTCCACCATGGATGAACTTTGAAACATATTGAGTGAATGAAGCCAGGCATAAAAGGTCAGATATTGCCTGACTCCATTTACCTGGAATGTCTACAAAAGGCAAATCTATACAGATAGAATGTAGATGAGTTATTGCCTCGGACTAGGGGCTTCTGGAGAAAGGGGAGTGACTGACTGTTAGTGGGCATGGGGTTTCTCTCTGGGGTGATGAACATGTTCTGAAATTGACCGTGGTGATGACAGGCAGGACTCTGTGAATATCCTAAAAACAATTTAATTCTGCACTTCAACTGGATGAGCAGTATAGTATGCCAATTATATATAGATATATATATATTTTTTAATTGAAATATAGTCAGTTTAAAATGTTGTGTCCATTTCTGGTGTACGCATCATGTTTCAGTCCTACATATACATATGTATATTCCTTTTCATATTCTTTTTCATTATAGGTTACTACAAGATATTGAATATAGTCCCCTGTGCTATACAATAGAAATTTGTTGTTTATCTATTTTACATATAATAGTATTTGCAAATCTCAAACTCTCAATTTATCCCTTCCCATCCCCTTTCCTCCCTGGTAACCATAAGTTTGTTTTCTATGTCTGTGAGTCTTTTTCTATTCTGTAAAATAAGTTCACTAGGATTATTTTTTAGATTCCACATATAAGCGACACCGTATAATATTTTTCTGTCTGACTTACTTCACTTAGTACGATAATCTCTAGGTCCATCCGTGTTGCTGCAAATGGTATTATTTCATTCTTTTTTATGGCTGAGTAATATTCCATTGTATAAATATACCACAACGTCTTTACCTAGTCATCTGTCAATGGACATTTAGGTTGCTTGCACATCTTGGCTATTGTAACTAGTGCTGCTGTGAACTATATTTCAGCAAAGCTGTTTGAAAAAACAAACAAATGAGGCTGGTGGCTTTGCTGTGGTGTCAATTCATTCTTACTCTAGTCAGTAGGTGGTAGGAACGGTTACAATCTCAGCTCAGCCATTAGACAGAATGGGTCGGTCTGGGTCGTTACTTAAACTTTCTGACCTTCAACATGTGCACCTCTCTTACACAGGTAATAGCACCTTTCCAGCAGCACATGGCACACAGTGAGCAAGCTTATCATGGTGCTTGTTATCACCAGTACTCATGATAACTGCACACAAGTCACGTCCTAACTGCAGAGTAAAACAACCCCTTACTGCAAGAAGACAGATGCACGTTTCTCAGAAGTTTCTAAATGATCTCTATTCACAGCAGCTGGGTCATAAAGCAGCCCAGTGAACTGCTGCTAACTCAATACACGTTTTTGAGAGCATGCTCAGGGCTGGCAAGCACTGGCTTTTGTTGAATTTCATAGTTCTCCTGTCTTTTTGGTCTACATGGGCAATTTTTAAAAATTAATTAATTAATTTAAATGGAGGTACCGGGATGGAACCCAGGACCTCCTGCATGCTAAGCACGTGCTCCACCCCTGACCTATAAACCCTTCCCCCATGGGGAGTTTTTTAAAAACCAAATTCATTTTCAGTATTTAAGAAGGGAGATTCCACTTATATTAAGATTTCTGGATTTTCTTGGGAAAAGAAGTTTTGCTCACACTGGGCTCTCTTCTGTTGGGACCCCACAGGCAGAGAGGGACTCCAGGGTTTCCATCCAAACTACGTAGCTCCTCTACCTGCCTGGCCCCAAAAGCATCTGCAACATCAGGGCTGTCACAAATGAGACATGAAGACCACTGAGCTCCCCACCTTCCCAAGGTCACAGACCAGCTAGAGATGATGAAAGCAGCCCCGCGAATCAGTGGGGCCCCTTATCATCAGCCAGATTCATTTTGCAGAGAGGGAAACAGTTGTGTGATTGATCTAAGGCACACCACACCAGCCAGACCAACGGACACTGGGCATTACTGAATTACTATATATATACTACATATATATATATATTACAAATACTGAATTACTATAAAGGCATGGATCCCTTTCTTCCAAATATCTGTAAGAACTCAATGTCACAGTTAAAAGTACCAGTGAATCAGCGAAGTAAAGTATATTCGTGACCACCAGGCTTTGATTAAACTAAGGACTAATAAAGACGCTGAATAGACCATTTCCCACTTCTTCTTATTCTAGAAGAAAGGAGGAGGCTCGTTAATAAAACGTTAAGAAATAAAAGCATGGGGGGGAGCACGCATGAGGTCCTGGGTTCCACCCCTTGTACTGCCTCTAAAAATACATAAATAAACCTAATTACCCACCCACAAAAGCCAAAAAATACACGGATGTAGCTAAAAAATTTTATATAAAAAAGAAATAAAGCATGAGCTTGTTATTTTTTTAACATTTAACAGCTTACCAACCAAGCATGTATCATCTACTTAGCTATATGGAGCTTCTTTAGAGAATTCACAGAAAACACAGTAATTAAAGAGCCCCAAGGTGAGAGAAAAAATGCCAAGGATCTCGTCCAGGAACCACGCCAGGTCCTGTGTGCTCACTCTGCCCTTGGACCAGCCTGGCCCCATGCATCACAGCCACCGGTTTTCTGGGAAAATAACATGTTTTTGTGATCTGACAAGCAGATATTCAAGGGAAACTACAACGTCATGGGGGAAAAGAGAGCAAATACTATGATATTTTTAGCTGTGTTCTCTCATTATTTTGTTGCGTTACATGCAAAGTAACAGACCAAGGTCCCTGCTGCCCCGCTGCCCTTCTGCCCTGGTACCTGGTTAAACAGGTTACACTCCCGGCATGTTTACGAAACGACGTGGTGAGGTAACTTCAGCACTGACGCTGATCCCGGATCTGTCTGCATTTAAATTTAACGTGATTCACGTAGATATTCTTTATAAAGTTGTGTTACCGAAAAAATGATGTAAGTAAAAATTTTCAGTATACATGGAAGCTTCTGTTTCTTCAGAAAGAATACATAAAAATGGATATAAGGTTTAAGAAATTTATACTTGCCAGGCGGAAGGTAGAGCTCAGTGGTAGAGCATGTGCTTAGCAGGCACAAGGTCCTGGGTTCCATCCCCAGTACCTCCATTAAAATAAATAAGTAAATAAACCTAATTACCCCCCCAACAAAACAAACAAAAACAACAAAAAAGAAATTTATATTTGGCCTCTATCTGTATAACAATCGGACTGAAGAAACAAAAAGTACACCAGGGTGTAAGGAAACCTGGCCCCCTGCACCCACTTTGGTGGCCGGCACACGGAAGGGGACACGCAGGAGCGGCCCGGTTTTAGCTGAAAGAGACTACGTAACCATGTAATAAAACACAGCTTCCACACACAGCAGTTTTAATATTATTTTTCAAATTTAAGTTGCAGCATCTGAAACTAAAATAATCTTCAAGGTTTAACTTATTCTTATGTTTTCTAGTAATCAGCCTTTGTGGAAGCCACTGAGATTCTGCATAGCACAGGGAACTACAATCAATATTTTATAGTGACCTATGATGAAAAAGAATATGAGAAGGAATACATGTATGTGTATACATGACTGTAACATTGTGCTGTACACCGGAAGTTGACACAACATTGTGAACCGATTTAAAATTGTAAATCAATTTTAAAAAAAGAAAGAAGGAACACTACAGACCCTGCAGATAACAAAAGGTAAGAAAGGAGCACTGAACAACCGCACATAAATCTGACAACCTGGACAGAAGGGACTGCTTGCTCAAAAAACAAAGCTGCCGCATCTCACACAGTGCGAAACAGACAACTTCAACAGACTTTAACTATTAAGGAAATTGAATTTGTCATTTAAAAACCACCATAAAAGAAATCTCCAGGTCCACATGGTCTCACTGAAGAATTCTACCAAATATTTTAAAAAGCATTAACACCAATTCTACCCTATGTCTTCCAGAAATTGAAAGACATCTCTCTACTCATTTTGTGAAGCTAGTACTGTCCTGATACCAAAACCAGGTGAAGAGAGTACCCCTCCACCACCAAAAAAAAAGCCCAACTACAGGCCAATATCCCTCATGAATATAGACGTAAGAATGCTCACAAAATAGAATTCAGCAACATATAAAAATAATTATGCACATGACCTAGTGGGATTTATTCCATTTGGGTTTATTCCAGGGATCCAAGACTGGTTCAATATTTAAAAATTAACCAGCATAATCCATCATATTAATAGGCTACAGGGAAAAACTCATATGATCATATCAATTGACAGAAAAAGCATTTGATAAAATTCATTCATCATCATTGAAGAAAATTCAAAACAATGGAATAGAAGAGAACTTCCTCAACCTGATGAGGAGCATCTACCAAAAAACTACAGCCAACATTACACTTAAGACAGGATGCTTTCCCACTAAGATCAGAAGGAAGAGGCAAGGAGATTTCCTCTCACCACTCTTATTCAGCAAACCATGAGACGTTCTAGCCAGTGCAATAAGGCAAGAAAAGGAAATGAAAGGCATACTGGTTAGAAAGGAAGAAATTAAACCATCCCTATTTGCAGATGACATGATTGTCTACACAGAAAAACCCAAGAAATCTACCAAAAAAAAAAAAATCCTAGGACTAATAAGTGAGCTCAGTAAGATTACAGGATACAAGTTAAACATATAAAAAAACTGTTGTATTTCTATATATTAGCAATAAACACATGGACATTGAAATTAAAAATATAATACCATTTACAATTGCTCAAAAAAATGAAATGCTGAGGTGTAAATCTAAGAAAACGTGAACAGGAATTATATGCTTAAAATAACACAAAGCTGATTAAAGAAACAGAGAGACACACTGTGTGCACTGATTGGAAGACTCAACATAGCAAAGATGTCAGTTCTCCCAAAATTCCAGCAAGATATTTTGTAGATATGAGAAGATTATTCTAAAATTTATATAGAAAGGGAAAAGAGGTAGAGTCGCTAAAACAATTTTGAAAAGGAAGTAAAAAACGGGAAGAATCAGTCCACTCAAATTCAAGACTCATAGGAATCAAGACTGTGATGCTGGCTGAGGTATAAACACAGAGCTCAATGCAACAGAAAAGAGAACTCAGAAACAGACCTACACAAATATGCCCAACTGATTTCTGATAAATGCGCATAGGCACTGAAGGAAGAGAGAGAGCCTTTGTAACAAAAAATGGGCAATTAGACAACTACAGGCAAAAACAAAAAACACCAAAAACCAAACCAAGATTTCACACTTTATACAAAAACTAACTCAAATGGGTCATGGACTTAAATGTAAAACTATAAAACTTAAAAAACAATAGAAGATTTTCAAGATCGAGGGCTAGGCAAAGAGTTCTTAGGCTTGACACCAAAAGTATAATCCATAAAAGAAAAAAAATCAAAAAATTGGACCTCATCAAAATTTTGTTCTGCAAAGGACCCTGTTAAGAGGCTAAAGAGACAAGCTACTTAGTCAGAGAACATATTTGCAAGCCATATTTCTAAAGGGCTGGGGTCACCTTCAGAGAATTGTGTTGAGTAAGGAAAGCAACACCTAACATACTGTACAATTCCAATTTTGTAACATTTTTGAAGTAATAAACCTATATGCAGAACAGATCAGTGGTTGCTAGAGGCAAAGAAGGAGCAGGGGCAGGAGGGGCGAGGGTGTGGCTACAACAGGACAACCTGAGGGGTCCTCTTGGTGATGGAGATGCCCCCTGTCTTCACGGCATCAACGTCAGTATCCTGGCTGAGAGGCACTAAATCATGTAAATATCACTGCACTAGGTCACGCATGGGAATCCACAATCATTTCAAAATAAAAAGCTGAATTAAAAAATTATCAAGTAAGAATTTTAAGCTCTTCATGAGTACAACTGTATACTGTCTTAAGTCTCAAGTCCCCACTCTCCTTCCACCAGCCCTGCCTCTTCTGTGTCAGATGTCGACTTTCACCCATGTTACTCACTCCAGCTAATGAAAACAATCTGCACCATCGCCGTGCCTCCCACACCACCAAACACTGGGACCGGGGTACGCCTTTAATCTGAAAGTTCAAAGTTATCTTACAGAGACTTTTCCTTGACCATCCAAATCTCCTGGCCAATGTAGACAGGTTCAGTAGGAGAGTCTCGCATGGAGGCCAGAAGTCTGTCCGAATCCCCGTGTGGATTCCTCCGTCAGGCACCAGCAAGCAGGTGTGGCCACCTCCCTACCAGCCGGGCCATTGTGTTATCAGCCCTCTAGACCGCTTCCCTCAGAACCGTTCGCCTCACCCTTGCAGTCTCAGCCCGCACCTGCGTTCAGGAGGCACAGCGGCGGCAGGCAGCCTTCCCAGCACCGACTCCCCAGCTCCGCCCTCCTCACGGACACAGCAAGTGCCACAAGATCTGCCCAGCAGGTTCTGAGATGAGGCTCGCCACCTCCCCATCTTCCCTCACCTCCCGCCAAACGGCAGCACTGAATACGTGAGGCAGCACCTCCCAGTGTGAGAGCCGCTGCCCTGGGGGGAGCCTGGAGCCACCCAGATCCTGACGTGAATCTGAGCTCCTCACTCTTCTGAGGTGAGAGCTGGGGGATCCTCCCACTGGGGAAACATCTTCCCGTCTAACAGTCCACGGGAAGTGTGTCCAGGCTAATTCTTTCTGACTCCTGCAGCAGTGCACTTGCACAAGGAAGGGGAAGACACACTAACCAGGCATGTGGAGCAACTGGTCACTGCGTGACAGCTCTCTTTAAATCAATCATATAAAAAACTTTGTGTGGAAGAAAGTTATTATATATATATAATGTATTTTTGTATATTACATATTTTATATAAAAACATATATTATATATATAAATATACACATATACATATAACTAAGCATATATAATACATATATATGCTTTCAAGAGTGTTATGTTTTTCAGGAGTCCTCTCTCAATAATGACTAGAGTGCCTCCCAGGTCTTAGTCACCCTGAAAGCACACAGAGAAGTGGTGTCTGGGTTCAGGATGCGAGGGGCCGGGAATCCTATTGCTGGGCCCTTTTGTTCATCCCAGACGGAGCTCAGACAGCCAAGACCTCATTTCAGGGCAGAAGCGTTCCAACTGACACCAAGTGTTCTTAAACATCCCCAACCTGAGAAAAACAGACGTCCTGTGCAGGGGGGAGGGGGAGACCTGGCTCTACCGGGACAGCTTTCCACGAAACCCGAGAAACAGCACCTTCCTGCTGACAACAGGCACTTCCTCCTTTCTGAGAGATTCCTCATCCCAGCAGGAAAGAAAAACCAAGAGATTGGTCACATCCACCCACAAAACAAACAAACAAACAAAAGGAGATTAAAGTCCTTACTAGGAGAAAGACAAAAACAAATTCAGTACAAATTCAGGAGCCCAGCACACATGGAAATTTAATAAGCCATTTTGCCTCAGAATAATGGTGGCATGGGGTTTGATTTAATTAAACTCAGCAGGCTTGGAAGCGGCTCCCAGGAAGTCAATGTGATAAACCTCCTTCAGATGGACTAGGATGAAAACGGAAGTAACTACACCACCAGCCCAGACCTCCTGCGCAGCGGCCTTCGTAGTCCAGGCTCTGCGCGTCCACCGGCACGCGCCGACCTTGTAACGCTGGACCACTGGTACTTCTGTGAACCGCTCGAGGGCTCCGGGTCAGCTCTGTTCAGGGTGAACACCTCGGATGGAGGGTCAGTGAGAACTAGAGATTAGGAAAAGCAGAGGGAGTTCCTGCTTCCCCCTGCGGGACTACTTCTGCGTCAGAAGGAAGGCGCTGCGTTCTGGGCCCTGAGTACTTCTCCTGACTTTGAGTGGAGTCAGCAGCAGCGCAGATGGTCTGCGGGAGGAGGGCTGGGGCTGACGGAGCACACACACCTGGCCCTGCCCCTTCCCGGGAAGCTGAAGATTCCAGCCAGAAAGGAAGTCTAGGGGAGGTTACCTCCATCACTCCCCTCTCACCAGACCCAGAGATCTCAGGAGAGAAGGTGGGGTGGAGGGAAGGGGTTACTGCTGAGCCTGGACGCTGTGTGAGCTCATCGCCAGTGCCTCACCCTGGCAGGAGCCACGTCCCGTTTATGAACGAAGGGTCCCTCCGTCCCAGTGAGCCTAGTCGGTCCACGAGCCATTCTGACCTGCGGGTGCACAGACCCCCCGCCGGGTGCACCACCGCCAGGGCACCAGGCCTGCCTTCGGACAGCTCCACCCTGAGCAAAGCTATTGATACCAGTGCAGGTCGGCGAGGACGGCCGCGGAAAGTAGGAACGTAACCCCTACCATCAGCCGATTCCTCAAGCTGCAAGCGTACAAATCAGCCTTCGTACTCACACCCTGCCATGACTTGTCCTGAAAGAGACGAAAGGTTCACGAGAAGCTGCCGCTTTCCTGATGCAGAATTCAAACACTTCATTTCTTAGGGAGCCCAGGAAGGAGTCTAAGACCCGACTAGAGGGGACACAGTAGGGGATCAGCGGCCAGTGCCCAGGGCTCATGGTGCTGGCTGCATCCTGGACCTACACTCCTGCACACCCGCAGGTCACAGCCAAGAGGAGCCGCTGGGCCACAGCGGTGAAGTCCCCCACCCTCTTCTGGGATGCGCAGGACACGATGTTTCTGGCAGGGGGGCCGGAGGGCCGGGAGGGGTGTTCTAATGCGAGCTGGACTTGACTTGGTAAAATGAGCAGCTCTTGAGTAAGATCAGCCACTCAGTCCACCCTGGGGAGTTTAGATTTGTTTCAGAGAGGTCAAAAGTGGGAAAAGCAGAGAAAGCAGGTCTGGCCGATCGTAAGATGTACCATTTTTAAAGAATATTGTTTACTTTCCCTGGTGTATTTTGGATGGATTTCCTTACTTTGGAATTTTTTAAATGAAAATCTATTTTTTCACTCTTTTCTCATTTTAAATATGTCATCCTGTTGAACCCACCAGAAGCTGTCGATGTTCATATATCTCCTCATCTTACCGTTTCGAATGAAGGTTTGGGGATGTTATTTCAGAAGGATGCACGGACCATTTAAGCCGGGCAATTCCTGTCTTTCTAAAGCCTATTCAGCCCATGAGTAGCCCGCACAATGGAGGCCAGTCTTTACCATGATACTGAGCTGCTGTGTGCTGGCGCGACAAAAGCTTCCCCGGTGGCAGATTTTCACTTGGTAATCAGGCAGCGGAACAAATACAGCACACCAATTATTTCTCTTTGCAACACACATTTAAGTGTACTAGGGCCAATCGAAGAGCAAAGAGCAGCTCCTCGTACGCCCTGCGTGGCAACACAAAACCGAAAACACAACTGAACCTTTCCACGTACAGCAAGAGAACCAATCATAAGCTCGAGATGTGAATTCCCACTTCGCATTTCCCACTCATTTGGCCACCCCCACTAGGACAGACCAGAGACTAGAAGAAAATCAGAAACCTCCAGCTGGATTGCAGACTTCGTTCTCAGAGTGCTAACTGTGGCTCACTGACTCAGGTCTCCAGGCACCCCCGAAACTGGACTTTAATAACTTGTCGGGATGTTTTAGAGTAATTGTTGCATGGGGTTTGATTTAATTAATCTCAGCAGCGCTCAGAGCAGGCCTATGAAGTCAACATAAGAGATTGCCTTCAGATGTTCTGTTATTAAAAGTTGAGTAATTATGTCACCGAAAGAGACAGGTACAGAGAAGGCTGCGGCTACAAACCCAAACCTAAAGAAACACTTTCTCCAGGCAGACAGAGAGGTGTGCCCGCCCCTCCGCAAGGAAGAGGGGCGAAAACGGCCAGCTGGGTGTCTGGTGCACAGCACATGCTCACTGATACTCGCTGAATTAATAAAACAATGAAGCTTGGATAGACACGTTGACAGGGCAGGCTACACAGAGACTGTAACCCTTTCACATGATGCTTAGAAATACGTCATTTATAACATAGACACATGTAGATCCTAGAAGACAGTTCAGGAGCCAGAGACCAAGTCTAGAGATGTCTTGAGTTGGAAAACGGGCATTTAAATACAAATGGTGGATTAAGCAGGGACCAGAATCTTAAGGTGCCGGATTCCCACGCTCACTGTAAAGTGCAGCTCCTTCACAACTTTAGAATCGGGTTGAATTCCAAAAATTCAAGCTTTTCTGTACGGAGGAGGGAAAATGGTGCCCGGTGCCAGGAAGCCTGGCAGGGGTGGGGGCTGTGCGCCCTGTTCACACACGACCTCTGCAGCCCCAGGTAGAGGGCGCTCAGAACTCGATGTGCAGATCTGTGCTGGTCTCACCTCCCAAGTCCCAGAGCAAGACAGAATCACCAGGAGATCCCACACTGACAGGCACATGGCATCCAACAATCGACGTAGCCCCGCTTCCCCCTCCTGCCACAGACCACCAGAGCCCCCAACCCACAGCAGACGGACGTGCACGCCCTCTTCTGAGCACTTTCATTTCATCCCCATGACAGTCTATGACTGTGGTCCCCAACTTCACTGCACATGAGAAAATTCCAATGCCTGGGTCACACCCACAACCAATCACAACATTTGGGGGTGGGAGCAGGCATCAATCTTTCTTAAAGACCCCCAAGTAATTCCCACGCCCAGCAAAGTTTGAAACACTCGGCTAAGAGATGGGTGCTGTGACTACCTACATTTTTCAGATAAGGCAACAGAGGCAGAGAGGCCTTCCCCAGGTCACACAGCCCTCAAGCAGCAGAGTTGGGACCTGAACCCAGTTTATTTGACTACCACCAAACGCTAGGAAATCATGTCTGGGAGGGGTGGTATGGAAATAATATAAATGACTAGTGTGCGATGAGATGAAGCGGGGTGGGCAGGAGAACTTGAGAGATGTGCGTGGTCCAGAAGTACAAGACACGTGGGTGGCTCTGTGCTTGAGGGATGTCTTACATACCCAAGCAGGGAGGAGTGTGGCTCTTCAAGACGACTCTGCAGCCATGAAGAGGAACAGTGCTTCGGGCCTCTGGAAAGCACATGTTCTAGAATAGTGGTTCTCAGACCTTAGCATGCATGAAAATCACCTGGAAGGCTTGTTAAGTACAGACTGTGGGGCCCCACCCCGAGTCTGTAATTCAGGGGGTCCGGGGAGAGCCCTATAATTTGCTTTTCTAACAAATCCCCAGATAATACTGACACAGAACCACTGTTCCCGGCACATTGGAACAGCCACAAGTAATGGGCCGGGGACTGGGGCCACACAGAATTGTCTGTGGGTCCCTCATCACCAAGCTGGGGTCTGCCTCCTCACCTCTGTTTATTCTGTCCTCAGAGGCTGGAATGCCTCCCTCTGTCAGCTCCTTCCTATTACTAGTCAGCCCAGGCTGAGGTCAGTGCCTCCTCCAGGAAGCCTTCCTGGATCCTGAGCCTCCCCTGTGCTCTCCTAACACCCTCCCCATAAACTGACCCCTCACCTACTACGAGTCCTTAGACTTTCCTTTCACACGTCCACCTCTCCCACCGGAAAGAATGCAAGCTTTCCCGAGACAGGGCTGCTCCTGACGACTCTCCACCGCCCCTGCCCAGCATGCGCCCCTGCCCAGCACGCGCCTGGCAAGTAAAATGAAGTGCAAATAGAGCAAATTTCTGAAGCAGAGGCTGTTTTTCTCCTTCAGCCACAGAGAACCCAACATCTGAACCAGATACGTCTCAGTGCACATATGTAAGTGGTTTTAGGACCCAGGACTCCTCTCTCTCTATCATACGGGGTAGTGACGTACTTGGGCCGGACCTAGAAACGCGTTTACTGTGACTGAACTGTATCTCTAACATTCAGCTACAAGACTGCACACTTATCCTTTCATACAGAACAATAATTTCCGTGAAAGGCTGAGATCAAAGTTCCGATGCCAGGAACACATCTCATTCCTGGCCTCCTGCCCCCTCTGCTGTAAGACAATAAAACCTGGGACCCACCCTCCCCTGCACCTGCCGGGACGGCAAGCAGAGATCCCGCCACCACCACCTTCCAGTCCAGTCATTTGGGACCTGTGCTCTATTCTTCTCCAAGGACAGCTTGCCAGTCTTAGGGAACAAACTGTAACCGTGTTAATGGGGGAGGGGAGAGGCTGGCCCCTCCCTCTCCCAAATTAGCTGGCAGCGTCCTCTTAGAGGTCCCCAACCCCATGACTGAGTCCTAGAGAGAATTAGGGGGCGGGGGTCCTGTCCAGATCCAGCCAGAGTGGGAGACATCCTGAGTCAGGCGCATGGTCCCTGAAATGACAACACTGAGTTCTCATGGCTTCCACAGTGACACAGAGTCGTCTTGCCACACAGAAATGGACAGAGGTTATTTCTGGCCAAGAAAGCAGGTCCTTTAAGGTCTTGATTAGCTAAGGTAACAGTCCTACATCCAGGACATTTAAATATTCTGAGCACAGAATGGGGCATCACCTGTGTCCACGAATGCTGACCTCCCGACCACAGCAAATGGCCACAACCACTTATGAGAAACACAGACCAGCTCTGCCCACTCCTGGCTTTGCCACTGCTCCCGAATTCTCCCAGACACAGTCAGAAAGTATCCCTGCCCCTAGGGGAGACGGGGGAAAGGCTGGCCCAGAACTCCCGTGAGGCTGACCCCATGCCTCCCTCCTGCTCCATCGTCAGTCCAGCCAGCAGGCACCATCTAGTTCGTAAAAGGCTCTGGGAACGCTGCTGCGGAGGGCGTTACCAGATACAGAGGAGACAGATGGGTGCAGATTGTCGAGCCAGGCAGCCCTGCGTTCAAATCTCAACCTCAACTCTTACATGGGCTCTGGACCTGTCCCTGAGCATTCACTGCGTCACCTGTGAAGGAGGAACAGTAAGCCTAACTTGCTCCTCAGTTATGATGATCCCCACCTGAACCGGAGAACAGACAGACAGTGTCTCCTCAGTTCTCCCACGGACAGACACAACCACCTGTATCATTCTGGAAGCATCAGAGTGAAGTTAATTACATGCAACGTACAAGAATGGCTGATATGGAATGAGTTGAGCCTCACAGGTAAGCAGTACCCCACCAGGTTCCCTGAGGGCTCCTGGAGAAGGAGCTGAAACAGACAGCAGGGAGCAGAGCTGGAAAAGGGGCAGTGCAGGGAGGGCACGGCTGGGAGTCCAGGGTCAAGAGGAGAAGTGGGGGAGGGTATAGCTCAGTGGTAGAGTACATGCTTAGCATGCACAAAGTCCTCATTTCAATCCCCAGTCCCTCCATTAAAAAAAAAAAAGGAGAAGCGGTGGGCATGGCAAAGCCAACGCAGAGACAGCAACTAACTTGAGATGCCCTCCCCTTCGCTGCTGTTTTGAGATGCGGCGATGAAGGAAACCAAGGGGCACTTGGTACTGATGCATTTCTGTCTGCAAATGGAAAATGCAATTAAACATTACAGCTACTGATTTTTCAATTTTCTTGCATGATTTGCCTCTAGAAAGCAATGTGCATTTGGTGTTCCTTCCTGCTGTTTCAGAAAACAAAAATATTGCTTTCTAAAAACATCTGGATTTATGCTTCTGCGATTTTATGATCCCATTTATATCAATACATCTCTCAAAAGCCCACATTTTTAAATGTTTAGCTTTCACACACACACACACACACACACACACAAACCACTGACAATGTCCCTCCTAAACGAATCCTTGCAATGCCTCTTTGCTCAGGAAACGAAGGACTGGCCCACCGCCTCTGAAGCAAACTCAGAGGTCAACACACCAAGCTATAAGCCAGCAAGCTCTGGACCAGAGGTCAGCAGACCCGGGGTCTAAGGTCAGCTCTGCTGTCCTGCTGCCTCCCTTGGACACGCCGCTTTATTTCTCTGGGCCACAGTTTCCTCACCTGCAGAACGGAAGTTCCCTTCCAGCTGTCAAAGTACAAAGCTACCAACACTCGCTTCACCAGCTGCACAGGACCAATAGTTGCCTCCAAGAACTTTCAGGAAGGTGAAGACCGACCCGGAAATACATGAACAAGGCTTTCAATTATATGATGAACCAGAAATAAACAAGACTCATAGCAGCATGGGGCTATGCAGGGCCCAGGGCTCTGGCCAGCTGAGGTGAAGCTGCCCTCTGGCGCAGGGGAGGACGCGGCTGGCAGTGGTCTTGGTGTGAAGCTTGCTTCCAGCCTCTGCAGCTCAGGGGAGCGTGCACTCTCTTCAGGAATGCCAGCTGGAAGCCAGCCCAGGCCCTGTCCCCAGTCTTTCTGAGGCACGGGAGGCATTAAGCTGTCCCCACACACTCCTCTACAGGTAAAGATATCGTGCCCTCAGTTGTAAACTGCAGACCAAATAAAAGGTGCAAATAATGACCTCACATCCAAAGCCAAACCCCAGCCCATGCCTGAGTTCCGAAGTCCACGTGGCTGTGGTGTGGGCACACAGCGCCCGTGAGGAGAGCAGGTCCCGGACTGCACAGCCGTGAGAAGCTGGCCCGGGGCTTAACTTCTCTGAGCCTCCCTCCTCTCATCTGTAAAGTGGGGACAGGCACGCAGCGACATCACAGGGACGTGAGGGCGATTCGTGAGTTACTACAGCATGTCAGTTCCCTAGAAGAGTGTTTGGTGCCTGTACTAAGTGTCTGACCACTGCTACCTAAGGCTCACTTTAACATCCATGTCGACACAGTCGCAGGACTTGTCTGTATACGATGCTACTTCAGTAAGAACACAAACGGAGCCTGGGGCAGATGGGAAGGTCCTGAAATCCAGAGCCGTCCCGGAGAAAAGCAGCTGCTGGCTGCCTCCTCAGGACACTTTTAGATATTCTGAAATACAGACGTCTGCCAGGGAGGGCAGGGCTGACTGGGAGGGAGGAAAAGGAACCCGGGTGGTGATGCAGTAGAAAACTCACAAGCAGAGGAACCGAAACAAGGTGCGCGGTGGAGGCGGGAAAAGCTTAGGGAGAAGCAGGCAAAAGGCACGGGGGCGCGTGTGTGGAGAAGCCCGCGCCGCGGGCGCTCAGGCAGAAAAGCGGACAGTCACCTGGGGGGAGGAAGACGGCAAATCCGGGCACCAAAGGAGGCAGGTGAAACCCAGAATGTTGCATAAGAAACAGTCACGTAAAACTCTAAAGGATGGGGCGTGGGGGTGGGGAGAGGACAAGACTCAGCAGCGCAGGAGCGAAGCACTGCGAGCAGGACCCGCAGGGCACCGCCGCCAGGAGTTTGGAAGAAGTGAGGGGGGCACAGAAAAGGAGCACTTGTCAGGAGGGTGGGAAATAAAGTGGCGTGAAATTTCTGCTCCTGTTAGCGAAGAAGAGCACAGAACCTGGGGACCTGAGGGGTTAAAAGGGCAGAAAATACCAGGCAACACGGAAAACGAGTGAGATGTGGGAGGAGGGGCGGACGATGTAAGAATTCAGACGGCCTCGGTAACAAGTGCTTAATAAATTCAAGGTACGCTTCCATTTATAGACACGACTGTCCAGTGCTGGGAAGCAACTGACCGGCAGAGTTTTGTTTGGTTGGTTGCTGCGGTTTGTTTTTCCTCACCTGGACGGAGGGTAGGTTTGCTCGGGCTCCGGGACGGCACAGCCAGGTGGTGGCCCGCCAGCCCGGGTCACCTGAGTCCCCGGACGTGGGCGCAGCGCTGCTGCGTGTCCTCAGGGACCGGGGCGCGGGCGCCCCCACCTCGCCGGCCACAAGTGGAAGCGAACCAGCCCTGGCGCTCACTCCGTCCAGTTCAGAGAAGCCGGACGCAGGGTCCCGCCGCCTTTCTCCAGAAGGGAGCCAGGGGAGAAACTCGCTTGGGAGGAAGTTCTCCACCGCATCCCCTGGGCGGCGCGGGGGCCCCGCGCCTTTGTCCGTCCCGCAGCCCGAGCTCCGGTTTGGGGACCCCCCAGGCGGCCGGGCCGCGCCGCGCCGCGAGCGCACGGAGGGGCCACGGCGCTCGGGCTCCGAGGCCGGCGTCGGGGCCACCTTCGCTGCCCGGGCTCCGGGCTCCCCGCCCTGCCACCCGCCCGCCCCGAGCCCCGGCGCAGCCGCACCTACCACGGCCCGGCCCGGGGGAGCCTCCGAAGTTGGCGGATCCAAGACGTCCCGGCGACTCAAGGCCGGTCCCGGTGCCGCGCAGCTCCAAGCACGCCGGGCTCTTGGAGGCGCTTCTGCTCTGGTGCGCGGCCTCCGGCGGGCGGCTGGCTGGGCGGGAGGAGTGCGGCGCTGAAGCCCGCCCGCCGCTCCCGCCCGGCCAAGGCCACGCCCCCGCTCGACCCAGGCCACGCCCATCTGACACGCACTCCGCGCCTCCGGCCACGCCCACGGCTGGCTCCCTCCTCGCCTCAGGCTGTGCCCGGGGTCCGGCCCCCAGACCACGCCCCTGGCTCGGCTCTCCCTTCATCCCTTCAGACCACGCCGCCTGCCTGGGTCTCTCTCCACCCCCCAAGACCACGCCCTCGGCCCGCCCTCCCCGCCCCCAGGCCACGGTGCCACCAGCCAGCCTGCCCCCACCATCCTGGCCATTCCCTACCCCCACCCCCACCCCCACCCGCACCCACTACTGGGACATCCCCCAACCACCTCCCCGGTGCTTCGACACTTGCCCCCACTCTGGCTCCTCTTCCCCTCAGCTACACCCCCAACCCCGCTCCCTTCCTTCCACCCCCAGCGACTCCCCTATACCAGCACCCCCGCCTGGGCCCCCTAAGCCCGGCTGCCCCCACCCCATCGAGCTCCCAGCCTCGCCCCGGGCGGGAGGAGCTGCCGTGCCTCCCGGGCACCACCCCAACCCCTGCCCCTGCCCCACCTCTGCCCAGGAGGTGGTTGCTCCAGGCGAAGATACACAGGCTGCGCTTTTCCAAGCAAAGGAAACCCTGGGCCCACCTCCCCAGGACCTACAGCAGGTCTCACGTAGTCCGCCTGGGTGACCCCCACTCAGAACTCTCACCTCTCCCGCGTGGCTCGAGGATCAATGATTAATTCACGAGAAAACCGCAGACGCGAGGCAAACCCCCGCGCTGCAATCTGCGCCCTGAACGCCCCGAGATTGTTTCCTGATCTGCAGCTAATGGAACTCATAAAATAAACACATTCTTTTAAAAACTGCCGTGTTTTAGATGATTCATTTGAGTGGTTACGTGTGCCAGCATTATTATTATAAACATGTGTTACTTTAATAATCAAAGAACAATAACCACTATTTTTAAACTAAGGTATAAAAATATTAAATTACCCAATGAAAAGCCAAAATTAATTCTATACATGCTGTTTTAAATAGTGAAAAAACTATTCTGTATGATACTTAGATGGCAGACTCATGTCATCATGTGCTCGTCAAAGCCCACAGAATAGAACGTAGGATGCAAAGAGTGAACCCTCATGTAAACTCATTTATCATACATAGCGTATCAATATTGGCTCATCGATAGCAACAAGCATGCCACCCTGACACAAGACATCAGTAGAAGAAACTGGGGCTGAGAGAACGCTCCTTTCAACTCAAGTCTTTCTATAAACCTAAAACTGCTCTGAGAAACACCCTCTTAATCAAAGCACACACACCACAATATTAATGGCAAGTATCTCTGGGTGGTGGAAATATGGGCAAAGTCTTATTCTTTGGATCTTTATTCAAATTCCTCAAATTTTTGATAATGAGTATATATATATTTATTTAAAGCAGAAACATACTCTATACATAAACAATGGAAAATTTTAGAGACATAGCATGAAGGGCTGATATCAAATATTCCATTTTATTTCCACTTGAAATAACTTTAACAAAACCTGCTTGAAGCTCTCATACATGTTACAAATGAAACCTACCTCAGAATTTTTTTAAGAAAAGACTATCAAAGGCAAAACTGAGAGTTTTAAAATGATCTCTTTAGAATCAACACACATCTGAAGAGATATTTTTGATTACTCTATTTTAAAAAATCCGAGTCTTGAAGGATTATTTCTGCCTGCTTGGAGATTATTATTAATATTTACCTGCAGTGCCTCTCAGATAAACAGAGTTGTAAAGACTTGGCCCAGAGGCACCTGCTTCCCGGATACCTATGATCGGGGCTAGCCCTTTACCTTTCTGAATTTCAGCCTCCTCTTTGGTGAAAAAGGAAACCTCCCTCTCTGGATTGGTTGGAAAACATCAAACTTTAGCCCATATAAAACTCCTGATATCTTCGCACATACATACATTATTAGTTCCTGTCCTTTTTTTTAAAAAAAAAAAGGTTTTAGTGGGACTTTGGTTTTAGTGGGACTCGAGCTCTTGGGATAAAAGATATTTCTGGTTTTAGATTATTAACTTGTTGGAGCAGGGCAGGATGTGTCAAGAGAAAAAACCCTGATCTAACACCGAGAGACTGGGCACTCTACAGCATCCATTCTAGTTAATAGGAAATAAATCACCAGACTTCTCCAGCTCTCACTTTTCTGATCTGTTCAATGTGCAATATGGACCAGTGATCTGTTTCTTTCAGCTTCCATCATTCCATGAGGAATCTCATTGTGGCTTCTGAGCAAAAAGGCTGAAGCCTCCCACAGTGACCCCTCTCCGCCCACGGGACCAGCCATCACTCACTGCCCTGCAAACAAAGCTGACATCTGCGTTCGACCTTCCCCACACATGGTAACTTCCAAAGGTTTCTTTGAACTTTTTTCCTCTTGGTGATCTGCTCGCACCCAACTCTGACTAGGAGCTGAAACTCTAATTCTGCTAGAAAGCCAATCCAGAGCTCTCACAAAGAGCCATTCCACCACCAGTGCAGACAGCAACTACCAGAATGTCACCAAGTCTGTGGTGCACTTTTTTCACATGATAACATCTCCAAAATTATGTGTCCCTCTGTGAATACTTTCTGAGCCCTTAACATGCTACGTCCTCTACATTCATTCTCTACTTAGAGCTTCAAAGCAGCTCATGAAGTGCATTATCTTTCATGCCCAACCTGGCTGGGGGCAGAGGGACACTTATACATTAGCAAGAACTTTTCTTAGTCCTACAGTCACAATCTCCAACTGACTTCATTGGCAATACCACTGACATCTTTATCTCCATCTGTCGGTCTCCAGTGTCTTGTTTCTTAATGGTTGTAAAGGTGGGAGGCGGTGGGGGATGGTAGAGAGCCCAGTGCCTTCCACTCCAGCCCTGGCTTGGGAAAGCCACTTAACCTCCCAGCCCTTCCTCCTTATCTGCGAAGCTCTGGGGTGAAGATGAAGTTGATAACATGTGTGAAGTCTGAGCTCAGTGCCCGGTGTGTGGTAAGAGCTCAGTAAGAGGTGGCTGTTTTATTGGTTAGAATGGATAAGCAGGATTGGCTGCCTTCATTCTACAGTTTATTAGTTTATTAATTTAAGCTTCCTAGCTTGAAAGAATTATGTTTGGTACGCATCAAAATTATTTTCACACACAAGTATCTACTGGGCGAAAAGCGGAGGGAGTTTTCCTTGCTCCTTGCTCAGGAATGGGGCACGGAGGCCCACAGGACGTGAGAGTAGGGATGAGCCCACGCCAGCGTTGGGGGCCAGGCCCTCCCTGGCGCTCAGCGAGAGGGATGCTCTCATACCTGGATCTGGAGGGACTGTGATGGCCGGCTGCCCTCAGGAAGAGAGGAGAAGGACCCGCTAAACAGTGTCCCCAGCTAGGTCATGGGATTTGCTTAGGTTCATTTTTATTTACTACTGCCAAATATATTTTCCAAAACAGTGTATCCATTTACCTTCCTACAAGTGATATGAAAAGAGTAAGTTCACCTAGAGATCTATTGCGAGAAGAATCTATTGCCACAGGCTCGAATCACCAAAACTTTCCTTCCCTCCATTTCCACGTGGAATGCACAGCTTTCTAGGAAGAAAAGCTGTTCTGTCCCAGTAAGGCTCTTCAAGGAGGAACTTGCGAAAATGTTCAAAATCAAGGGGAGGAGAAAACAAAGGCCGGCTCACCTGTGGGATGGGAGCATCTAGGGCGCTGTGCAGCACGCGGCCTGCCGCAGCGAGGGTGCTTTAACGCAGAGGACGTGCGAACTGAACGCATGATGGAATCACGGCATTTAAAAAAGACCTATGGGCAAGTAAGAAAATCGTGGGTAGTTCTTTCCTGCACACGTCCTGTAATGCTGTAATCTAAAGTAACATTTTAGAGGTGATTTGTAGGCTACATTCCTCTACATTAATTATCACACCAGTTTACATGTCAGTTCTTATCTTTTTTAAAATTTCTATTATTAATTTTTTTTAACGGAGGTGCTGGGGATGGAACCCAGGACCTCGCGCCTGCTACGCACAGGCTCCACCCCTGAGACGTACTCTCCCCTCCCCTGATTATCTTCTAAGGATCAAATTCCAACACTCACACAAAAAGCCAACGTGAACATTGTTTACAAATACTGAGAGGGGCGTGGCATCTCTTCTGTGGTGTTTCTGCCCAAAGTGCGTAACCTGGGTCTAAACATGAGAAAACCTCAGACAAATACAAACTGAGGGAATAACTGACTGAGGCTCTTTGAAACTGTCAAGGTCATGAAAGGCACAGGGACCAACAAAACCTAACAGTTTGAGGAACACAGTTTAGTTTGAAACAAAATTAGTTTCTGCCACTAATATCCCTTTTTTGCATCCAGGAAAGGGTATTAGTGGGAGAAACGGCGAATTCCCACCAATGCCCATGGGTGAGCGAGGAGCACTGTGCCGTGTGCGTCCTGGTTCGGGTCGCTGACCAGGTCAACACCACGGGGGAGCTGGGGAAGGACACAGGACCTCTCCCCTACTTTTATCACATTTTTGTCAGTCTAAAATTATTTCAATGTGAAGCCTGAAAAAAATTTTTTTCCTACAAATGATTAACACTGTCCAAAACTGCTCTGGCCTCAGGACTGTAAATCAACATTGGGAGAAAAAAAAAAAACCTGCAGGATTGTTTCTAGTGAAAAGTGGGGGGGGGGGAGAAAATGCTGCCTGGTCTACTTTCTATAATCACACAAGCTGGGGGCTTCTGTAGAGTGTTTCTAAGGCACTTTTAGCTCATTCTTGGAAACGCTGTTTCTAAGGTGTTGTTTCTACACGGTTCCTCTAGGATGCCTGAGCCAGGGGATAAACAGCTGTGTGGAGGCCGAACACCCCATTGGCCAGCTCAGGTTAAATAGCAGTTTTGAAGAAAAGGAAAATACCAGACTTGCCCAAAGTGGTGGTTAGTGTGCTCTTGAAACAGCCCATTATCGCCCTCAAAGTGATGAATTTGGGAAAAAAAGGACAATGTTCACTTCATGGTACATCTGGATCTGCTGTTCTTACCCCTGGGAGGCCTCACAGTTAGGGATGCAAAAGGCAAAGGTTGCTGTATTTCTGACCATGTAACAAATATCCATTAAGCCCTCCTGGATACAACGATGCAGAATGCAGACCAACCCTCCTGCAGTACTCACATCCCAAATATTCCAGCAGAGACCATCCTAATTAATTAGTCAAATTATACTGAAAACCTCTGTAACAGAGGAACCTGCAAAGTACTTTTGGAACATGGGAGAGAGAAGGATTAGCCCAGCTGGAGAAATCAAGTAAGGCTTTGAGGAATGAGTAGGAGTTTGTCAGGCACAGAAGGGAGAGTGGGCTTGTGAAATCTCACGACATGTTCACGAGTCAAGGGTGACTAGAATGTACAGGACAGCAGAAAGTGGTGGAAAATTCTAAAGCATTACCGTGGCCCAACATTAAAAAGTGACCTTCACTAGAATTTCTCAGAACCCTCAAGAAATTAGCTTTTAAAATATTAACTCTCAACACTCCTCTTCAAGATCCTATGAAACAGAGAAGCTTTAGTGATCATCGTGTTTCAAGTGTGGCAGAGGACTGTCGGAGAAGCAAACAGCTCATCAGTAAAGAGGCTGAAAGTAAACCCACATTTCGTGAACCCACTCCCTCATCACAGTATCATTATTGGCTTCTCTCTTGAGTGAACTGCAGAGATTCACAAACAATACGTAGCTGGACTTTAGTCCCCACAGCCTAATAAACCACAGAGGGCTGTCTCAGAAGGTCCCCCACGCAGACAGAAGCACACAAAGCCACTTTTCTGAACAAGAACGTCTGACCTCGGCAGAGAGACTGGCTCTGGATCCAATGAGTTCTGCTGCTACATCTGACCCTATTTGTTTTGGGTTCCGGAGCCTCTTACCCCAGGTCCCACCAAACCTCTTGCTTCTAAAGGGCTTTGAAGATGAAAACTCTATAACTGAATCACTGGTTTCACTTCTAACATCAATGAGCCTTTTACAGCTTGAAAATATCCTCTCTTCCCATAGGGAGAACAAAGTGTGGACTGACTGTCTCAGCATCACAGCACCCGTCAGATCTCCTCACCTTCCCTGAATCCAACGCGGTGTTCAAGGGGAACAATGGTTTGAATGCAAACTAACTTCAACCTAAACCACTAGGCTTGTGTACACCCAACATAAAATTCAAGAGCCATTTACCCCTTCAAATATACCTGTGAAAACGGAAGCAGGTGGACTTACCATGGCATTTGCAGCCTCAGGTTATTAGAATTGGAAAGAGCCTTAACCGTGGTCTATAGATTCTGGAACAAGAATAGTTATGCCAATCAAGTAAACTGTTCCAAGTCACAAAGCCGAGCAGCGCCAGGACCAGGAAAACGCAGAGCACCTGACTCCTTGTAGAATGTGCTTTTTTGCCTTTCCAGATTGCCAGGGTTTATTTTTAGAGTTCCGGGGGTTAGCAACTGGCATCCTGAAACTATCATAACTAGTTTGTTTTTAAAATCAAAATCTAAAATTTTGGAAGACACGGCTTTCTGCAGTATCTGGATGTAACAGACGTGAATAAACTTACACAGACTCTCCTCTGGGATTAGAACACTCACCTGCCAGTTTTTGGTTCCTTCCCCATCAGAAGAATGTCCTGCTCACATTTCTATTTAAGTATCATTGGGGCTGAAAGGCCCCACCTCCCCAAATTGATTGAAGTCCTAACCCTGTGAATGTGACCTTATTTGGAACGAGGGTCCTTACCGATGCAGTCAAATTGAGATGAGGTCTGACTCATACTGGATTAGGCTGGGCTCCAATCTGACTGGTGTGTTTGTAAGAAGAGGGAAATTCTGATGCAGACCCACAAGGAGAAGACCAGGTGAAGACAGAGGCAGGGGTTGGAATGAAGTCTCTAAAAGCCAAGGACACCAGGATTGCCCGGAACCAGCAGAAGCTGGAAGAAACGAGGAAACACCCTCCCCTGGAGCCTTCGGAGAGATCCTGGCTCTGCTGACACTTTAATTCAAACTTCTGGCTTCCGGAACTGTGAGAGAACACATTTATGTTGCTCTAAGGCACCTGGTTTACGGTAATTTGTTATGGAACTCCCAGGAAATTAACACAGTATATTATTAAAGAAGATGCTAAATCTGTGAATATTCCAACAGATAAAGGACGTTAAAAGATGTTTTATGGCAAAAAATATAAACAACTACCAAACAGCCACAGGAAATGAAACAGTCAACCTCGCAACTTATGAAAGAAACGCACAGTAAAACACTAGTGTACAGTGCTTTTCTTCAAGGAGCAAATTTCAACGTCACGTCAACAGTCAGTGCAGGTCCAGCTGCGGGAAAACTGACGGACCCCAATGTTGGTAAGGGAAGCCCCACTGAGAAACAATCTGTCAACACTTGTTCAGGAATACTTTCACAGGCACCTCCGGGCCTCTGATCAGGTTCAAAAGAAACAGAGAAAAATCTCTAGAACACCCAGTAACAGTCAAGTCAGACCCATCACTGGGTGTCAGACTTCATAAAATACGGCATTTAGTTCCCGGCCACTCTGACCTTCTGATTCTCTGACAAGGCACACAAAGTTCTCAAAGTGAAGTCTGAGAGCACGTGCACTTCTTGATAACACTTAACATCACTTCTTGACTGTACTGTTCTCACCTAATATCCCTCCCTGCTAACACTTAAGCTGAAGTCAAAGAGGTCTTATTTCCAATCCACAACACACACCACATTCTACGACTCTTTAAAGGCGAAGATGTTTTCCCTGTTGTAAGATGACTTTCTCACAGAAATCCCCGAGGCCAGTTCTATCTTCCTCGTTTTATGAGGCTCAGAAACATGAGGCAGCGAGACCCAGGCCCCCGGGCTGAGTGGGGCAGACCCAGGACCAGAAGCCCGTCTTCTCGCTGGAGTTCGCGGTGATGCTGGGAAAGTCAGCACACTGACCTTCTCAAAGCTGGAGGACCCTTAGCAGTCAGGTCACGGATGAGGACACCGAAGCCGGAGGAGGTGAAGTGCTCTGGCCAGATTCACACGGCAGTCACCACGCACACAGACCTGCCTCTGACCCATGGGCACTCTCTCATGAGTAACAGCCTATTTCATCCAATTTCCATCAGCCACACAGATCTGCACCCGAATCCAGCCGGCATTCCTTAAACAAATACTTCTTGCAGGCCTACTGTGAGGGAGTAAGACGTCTTTAAGTTCAGCCCTGTCCCGCGGGTTCCCTGTCCAGCCCAGGGGCCAGCAACCCTGGTGGCCACCGTGAGCCCTGAGCCTGTCCATCTGGCTCTGCGAGGTCTGGAATCGGACCTCATCACGAGAATTTTCTGAGTTATTTTCTAGCTATTTCTGCCCATAATTGTTTATTTAATAGTAAGGAATTTTTGTGGCCTGGCTGTGAAGGACCACTCAGAACCTCAGACAAATCATTTCCTGTTAATCATCTGCTTAGAAGAAACTGCCCTCCCACACAGCAGCCCTGTTGCGCGGAATGCCCTCTGCGCGGCTTCCGAGGCGGGCGGCTGTTCAGGGGCGGCCAGGTGTCTCCGTTCGGCTCAGGAAAGTGAACGCTTTGTGCTCAGGAGATCAAAGATTCATTTAAAGGAAGTATCCCAGCCCCTGCTTTCCTTTTTTTTAATTGAAGTAGAGTCAGTTTACAATGTTGTGTTAGTTTCTGGTGCACAGCACAGCGGTTCAGTTATGCGTATGTGAATTCCTTTTCATATCCTTTTTTCTTATAGGTTATTACAAACTATTGGATACAGTTCCCTATGCTGTACAGGAGGGCTTTATTATTCATCTATTTTACATAGATTCGTTAGCATCTGCAAATCTCTGACTCCCAATTTATTCCTCCCCACCCGCTTCCCCCCTGACAACCATAAATTTGTTTTCTATGTCTGTGAGTCTGTTTCTGTTTTGTAAGTTAAGTTCATTTGTGTCTTTTTTTTTTAGCTGCTACACCTAAGTGAAATCATCTGGTATTTTTCTTCCTCTTTCTGGCTGACTTTGATCTACTAAGTGATTCAACCCCATTTTCTTTCGGATTGCACTAGATTTGCAAACATTTGTGGAGATGAAAACACTGGCCTCAAGGCGGGCAAGTCAATCTCCCCGGAGGACCCTCAGTAAACCCCATTATCATCTCACTCCGGTCCCTCACCAGCAGTGATTCTGAGATTAGCAAAAGTTCCTGGTTGGGGAAAATGGATTGTGTTAAAGTGTGACAGTGAAGCACAGGAGAGAACTGTCAGTCTTGACTAACGGTCTTTGCAGAAGGAATCCAACTCCTAATTTAGGAGATTACGCTAACCCCAAACAAACAGGATTCTATAGGGCATACAGCCTTTAAACCCCCATGAAAAACACGTATTTCTTTAAAATTGATGCTCTGCCTCCTACCCAATCATTGGCAAATCCAGGGAAAGATGGGAAAGCAGCTTTTTTTTTTGGATGATGATGCGTGTATGAGCTCGCTGTGGCTGCCACAACAAAGGTCTGCAAACAGAACAACAGAAGTGTGTGTGCTCACAGCTCTGGGGGCTGGGAGTCCAAGCTCAAGGCTTTCGCAGAGCTGGGCCCCCTGGCCTGCCTCCTTGGCCTGTGGATGCTGGCTTCTCCCCTGTCTCTCTCCGCCAGTCACCTTCCGTCTGCGTGTGCGTATCTCTGCGTCTGAATTTCCCCTTCCTTGGACTGCGGCCCGCCCAACGACCTCACCTTAAGTGATTACATCTGCAACAAACCTATTTGCAAAGAAGGTCACCTTCTGAGGTTCTGGAGGTTGAGGCTGCAGCGTATGGAGTCTGGGGACACACAGTTCAACCCCCAACAATGAGTAAAGCTTTCCTGAGGCCATAAAGATCACTGGATTGAGCCTTTATACTTTGCCGGCTCAGGAGGGAATGTTGGCCCCACGCATGGCGGGGATAGTGGGTGACAAGTAGGAAATCGGGGTTTCTCCCCTAGCTTCTGCTTCCTTGCACCTTCGGGCCAGATCTCTGCTTCCTCTGGCCTTTTCCTCTGCAGGGCTCGGGCCCTAGTGCTGCGCGTGGGGCCGGCCTTCCTGCCTAGCTGTCTGCTCACATCTCCAGAGCTCTCCGTCTGGCCTCCCCGCCTGTTCTGGAACCTGGTGCACCTCTCGGCCCACCTGCCACCTGTTGCCTCCTCTGGCTATTGTGCGGCAGCCGCACGGCCTGCTATCCTTCCCCCGCCTTCCGTCTGCCTAGCGCCCGCCCCGCCTCCACAGGGGTGTCTGGTTCCATTTCTGACCCTCTGGCTGCCCTGTGCCCAGTGAAATGAACCCTCCTGAAGCAACCGGTGCTGGCATTAAAATTCACATACAAGGTCGCAGAAATATAACATTATTTCCTGTAATGGATCTCAAATGTGCCAGGAGCTACTGTTTCGCTCAGAGGAAGACAGAGAGTTAGCGGAGTTATCGTGGCTTTACACAGCGCCCATCGGGTTAACTCCAGCACTCTGGGGCAAGTGTTCAGCCTTTCCCTGCACGGCACCTGGGCATGAGGAGCCTTTTCGGGGACGGCCGGTCTCTGTGCTACGGCTGGTCTGCACAGGCCCCGTGTCCTCAGCCCCCTGGGCCTCTGGTTATAGGGGTGGGGCCACCTGTGCCCTGGGAAGACGTCACAGTCCACCGTGGACACCGGCTCCTGCCCTCACCTCCGTGGTGGCGTCCACGTGTGCTGTGTCCTCCTTGTCTCACCAGCTCTCCTTGCCCAGCTGCACGCCTCGATGTGACAGAAGTTTCTGGATCTCCCTTCCCAGCCACCACTTACAGGCCATGAAGCCATTGCCCTCGTGGCATCTCTCCCCTAAGACAGCAGACAAATGGGAATTGGGACCGGGGCCCTCTCTGCTTTTTGGATCCCCTCCAAGTTCCGTGCAGTTTCTAAATATCTCCTCCTCACACCGAGGTTGAGATGGGCCCCCTAAGAGCATCCGGGGCCCTGGTTCAAGAGGAGGTGGACAGACCATGTGCGGGGACTCTGAGAGTGGGACGTGTTCTCGGATGCAAGCAGGCAGAGAATCTCAGGGAAGTTGCCGGGCTGGCCAGGCCCCTGCCAATGGACTGGGGGTCACAGCAAGGTTCCTGGTCAACAGGGCCTGCAGTGTTTGGCCAGTGGCCAATCCAGGGACTCAGGCACACGGATTATTTGATAAAACTGGAATCCAGCGTGAATCAGAAGGCCTGTTCTAGAACAGAGGCCAGAGATCAGGACCAGAAGAACAAAGAGCATGATTGGGACCCATCAGTGACTTTCAGCGTCAAAGCTGAGCCACAGCAGGTCCAACCGTAACCACCTCTCCCCTGTTCAGGTCACCTTTCATCCAGCACAGTTTCGTAGGCTGGGAATCCATATGCAAATGTTAACTAGAACCTCCCTTCCAACGTACCCCATTCTCGGCTCAGTCTAGCGTCTAGATAGCCCTTGTCAGCTTGTACCTCTGGGACATCATTCTCTTTACATCACCCTTTCCTGCCCACAGCCCTGCAGGGGTCCCCGAGGCCTCGGGTCAGTCCTCAGCCGGCTAGTTAAGCCTTTCGGCAACTTCCTCCTCGGCCTCTCACCTGCCCAGGTTCCCGGGACTCCCTGTCGCGCTGCTCCGTTCCCACCAGGTAAGCTCTACACCGAGTCCTGCTCCTGACATTTGCAGGTACCAGTTTCTGCCTCTGCTTTCAAGCACACCAGGTTATCAGTGCCTGCTTTGTGGTGAGCGTCTCGTCACAGCGGAGGGCACAAACACAAGAGAGTTCTAAACTTACGGCTGCCGGGGGGAACGTGGGTGGGAAGGGACAAATGCGGAGCTCGAGGCTCGCACCTCTCGGGGAGTGGCATGAATATTAGGTCTTGACTGTGGTGGTGGTTTCATGGGTATAGACATCTATCCAAATTCATCAAATTGTACATCTGAAATAAGTCATTTACTATACAGATATTATACCACGATAAAGTTGTTTAAAAATTAAAAAACAAACAAAAAAAACAAGTGAGCTCTGACCTGACTTCTAAGAAGACTCCCCTTGTGGGAGCGGCCTCTCCTATACTTTGAATTCCCAATACCGCGTGTTCTGAATGTCTTCCCCTGAGCCTGGCCTTGCTGAACGTTCTTAGTACTGGTATTAATAAGGTGTCATATTCGGATAAAACTTCTTATGCTTTCAAAGTGTTTTCAAATGGTCTTTGGTCTCCAGCACAGCCTGTGAGCTGTCAAGCCTGTAACTCTATCCCCAGGGCCACACGTGAAGCAACGGCACTCAGGAGAGTTGGGCAACTCGCCTGAGGTCCCACGATAAATAAATAAGGACCAGAGCCAGAGCGAGGACACAGGCCACTGGCTCTCGTCCAGCATCCTTCTCGCACAGGGCGGCGTAAACAGGACCACCTCCAGCGGCCACGCAGACCCGAAGACCTGGCGGGCCCGCCTAACTCAGCAGAGGTTCCTTCTTCTCCTGTAACAGGAAACTGGGAGACACGCACACACCCAAGGCTGACGTGAGCGGGATCATAATGTAATTAGCAAGACCATTCCCACCTCTGACTACCAGCTCTGTGTCCTGGGAAGGAGAGTGAAGGGCACAGGGCAAAAATCAAAGTTGTGTGTGGAACCAGTTACAACAGTCAAGACATGGAAGTAAGCTCGATGTCCATCAACAGATGACTGGATAAAGAAGATGTGGTGTGCGTGCACATGCACGCGTGCGCACACACACACACAATGGAATACTAATCAGCCATAAAAAAGAATTTTAAAAATGCCATTTGTGGAACATGGATGGACCTGGAGATTATCATTCTAAGTGAAGTAAGCCAGAAAGAGAAAGAAAAATACCATATGATACCACTTATATGTGGAATCTTAAAAAAAAAGATACAAATGAACTTGTTTACAAAACAGAAACAGACTCACAGACATAGAAAACAAATCAGTGGTTACCAGGGTGGGAAGGGGGGAGTAGAGGGATAAATTTGGAACTTGAGACTTGCAGATATACACAACTATATATAAAATAGATAAACAGGGTCCTACTGTACAGCACAGGGAATTATATTCAATACCTGGAAATAGCCTATAATGAAAAAGAATATGGAAAGGAATATATATATGTATATATATGTATACCTGAATCACTATGCTGTACAACAGAAATTAACACAACATTGTAAACAGACTGTACTTCAGTAACAATTTTAAAAACGTGGACGGCAGTTACATCTCCTCTAAGGAGCTTTCCTGGAAGCCCTGCCCAGCGGCCCCACCTGCATCTAATTGGCTGAACTGGGTTACCTGGTCAATCCTAGCTGCAAGGGAGTCTGGAGGCTGGCACATGGCCACCCTGCGTTAAATCTATAAGGAAGGGATGGTTTTCCATGTTTTCTCCAGCCACCGACCCTTCTAATCATCTTCCCCTATTTCACGCTACCAATAATAGTCATTTCCTTGTCCTCTCTCACCCCGGTTCCCCAGCCCCTGCAAGAGTCTTACAGTGTCCCCAGACAAGGCTCCACAGTTGTTGCTCCTGTTTCTCAGCAAACTTTCTGTTTCTCCAGAGAACTGTTCAAACCATCATTCTCTTAAAGTAATAATATGACTGTGTTCATCCTGGATCTTCTGTTACATCTCCCATTTCAAATCCATGGTCCTGTCATGCTCATAAACAGTTGGAAAGTCTTATAAATCCCAACACTGCAGCATCCAAACTCTGCCTCCTGGGGGTCTGGAAGTAGCACAAAACCTGTCTGGATTCTGAGCTCTTTCCAGGCCCCCAGGGACCACTGACGAGAATGAGACAGAACTCTGCCTTCCAGACGCTCTCAGTCTGGATGGGAGACGTGCGTGACTTGGCAGGTAAGCAGAGGTAGTTCTGTTAGTTAGCCCAGGCTCGTGGGGCCCCAGAGAGGAGGGACACTGGTGTCTGCAGGCATGCAGGAAACCCTCCAGGAAGAGGACCATTTGATGGGACAAGTATGCGCAGAATGTGGTATGAATTCTTCTTCCTCTTCCTCTTCCTCTTCCTCTTCCTCTTCCTCTTCTTCTTCTTCTTCTTCTTCTTCTTCTTCTTCTTCTTCTTCTTCTTCTTCTTCTTCTTCTTCTTCTTCTTCTTCTTCTTCTTCTTCTTCTTCTTCTTCCCCTTCCCCTTCCCCTCCTCCTCCTTCTCCTTCTTCTTCTTTTTTTTTTTTGCTGTAAACAAATGCACAAGACCTTTAAAACCCGAGTAAACTTTAGTCCCTTCAAAGCAGCCACTAAGTGGATTTTAATAATGCAGCCTTTGTTCAAAGCCTTCCTTTGCAAATGCAGTTTGTTCCAATGAGATCCCTTGCCCGGATTACTTTCAAGATTATATAAAAATCTTTTGAATTTTCTCACTGGAAAATCCTTGTCCTTTAGTTCTGGGCAGACGGGAACTCACGTGGAGACGAATATGTGCATCGCGATGGACTGAGGGAGCAGCGCTGTGGAGAGCTCGGCCCACGGCTGCCTGTGCAGAGCTCTCCTGCTGGTCAGAAGCGCAGCTGCTGAGAGTGCCAGCACCTCCGGGTACACGTGCAAAGCCCACGGAGAAGAGAGGGAAGAAGTTAAAAAGCAGTGGGAATCTGAACAGGCCTTTATTCAAGTCCATGACGATCTTGTGTCGTCCGGTCCTGTTGACTTCGGGCTTCTCGGTCAGAGGATGGGTGTTTCCATCTCCACCTGTGTCTGGGCTTTTACCCTGAGAAACTGTTAAAACTTTGGCACAAAAACTCTTCCCTTACCTGCTCGGGACGCGGATGTGGAAGGACTCATCCTGGGAAGCCGGCCGCCTCTAAGCTTCCGACCTCGCCTGATACATAGCTTGTTCCCTCGACAGCCAGCAAGGCGCTGAAATGCAGCCCATAAGTCAGCAGAGCTCTTACTCCTCCCACGTGCTCCTAGAATTCCCCTCGGCCCCCTTGCCCTGATCTCTGTCCCCCTTCCATTTTCTCTCCTCACAGCCGGATCCTGGGACAGCGGTCTGAGTCCCGTCTGCTCCGCAGCCGCCTTTTCGATCCACTTAGGGTGGGTGTCCACGGGGCTCACGCTGGACCCTGGAAGGCCTTCTCCTTTCGGGCCTCACTCACTCAGTCACCAGCACTATTTTCCTACGTGTGCAAAAGTGCCCGCGATGTGCCAAGGTGTGGACTGCTGTCTCCCAGGCACAACTCCTTCACACAAGGCACTGGCACACGCGGGGCAAAAGCCTCCAGGACCGGCCCCAAGCAGGGGATGAGGTCACCCGAGGGCTCGCTGCCAGCACCGGGCAGAAAGAAGACTTCCCGAAGGGTCGGGCGGAGTGGGCTACCTCCAGGCGCCTCACCCGCCTCTTGGCACTTGTGTGCCACACTGGGGCATCAGGGGGCCCCAGGGGAGTTTCTGCATCAGGAAGTGACCACAGGTCCTCAGGAAGCTGCGCAGGCTCCAGGCCCTGACCTCCCGCTGGCCGGGGCTCGGGGGATTTCACCCCCTCCCTGTGGACCCGGAGCCCGGGTGCAGTCCTCGGCCCAGGAGGACGGAGGCAGCCCCGCGGGGCGCACCAGGCAGGAAGGGCGAGGCTGGGCTCCACTTCTGGGAGGACCTCCCTGGGGGGACAGTGTGTTGTAAATAAACGATAAACAGGCCTCCGTCACGCAGCCCTTGGGCACACACGCTAAGTACACAACTGAACAAAGGCCAGAAATCCTTGCAGGATCAGAAACCACCAGCTCTTCCTCTGACCCCAGGCACAGGCGCCCTCCTCCAGGCCAGCTGCAGGCAAACACCAGGGCCGTGAGGCAAGACAGACCCAGCGCTACCTAATTTTTTTAAATTGTTTATTAATTTTTTAAGGGAGGTATTGGAGATGGAACCCAGGACTGCGTGCATGCTAAGCACTGAGCTCTACCCTCCCCCCAACACTTCCAAATTTTTAAACTTTTGGTCACACCTGCGCCATTTCTCTGGCCCAGCCCCAAGCTGTGTTTTTAGCAGGGTTTTGTTTGTTTGTTTTTGTTTGTTTGTTTTGGTTCTGAAAAACATAGGGTTAAAGGATTGACCCGGGGAATTTAAGGATTAAAATCAGGCCTGAATTCTTGTCTGCACCCCCCACACTCCACAGGACAGACTTCTCACTGGATTCTTTGATTTTTGGATGTTCCTCTGACCCCCCGGGGTCGGCGTGGGCTGGGAAGGCGGGCCTGGCACCAAAGCCCACAGGGGCTCTCTTACATCTGACACCACCAGACTTTGGAGTCCAGGCCCGCACTGCAAAAGGCCCTCTTCAGAACCATGGTCCTTAGAGGGTCTCAGCAGGCTGACAGTTCAGCCGCTGTGAGCAGGGTGTCGGGGGCCGGGAGAGGGTGTAGAGCAGCAGGGCGGGGCTGGGGCGGGGCCGGGCCAGGGAGAGGGTGGCTCCCTGCTGCCGAGTTTTTCTCAGCGTTTGCTGAAGGCAGATTAGAAGGAAGCTCTCCTGGAGGTTTACGGCCATTATTGTCCTAAATAATGAAAATAATTTGATTTTGGATGGTAGAAAAAATTTTTAAAGTTTTTAGTTCACTTGTTTTCTTACCAGGTTTTAAGGAGCAACAGGTAGTAAGATGTCACTGTATTGAAAAATGTTCACATAAAGGTAATTGTTACGGAAATGAGATAAACTAAAGGTAACCTTTCGTTCATGTTTTTAGTGGGAAATAAGCAGTTTCTTAGACTATAAGGTAGGACCTTTCTATGATTAAATCCTCTTTGAATATATTTTTTGCTCTTGCATCCAGGACTCCTGTTTCCAAAACAAGGCTGTGTGTCACCTCAATGGGGAGCTGTAAAAATGCAGATTCCGGGGCCTGGGGGCAGCTGGTCCCCATAGCCTTTGTCTGGGACCAGGACGAGCAGGCTAATGGGAAGTGAGCCTGCTTCGGCCGACGGACCTTCCTGTCTGCTCTGCCCACTGTCCAGTGAGCTCGGCCTTACCCTGTCTCTCCAAGCAGCTCACTAGAAACCAGAAGAGTCTGACCAGGCATGGGCTTCAAATACATTAAAGCTGCTGCTCTGGGGCATTTTGAAAATCCTTACAGAGCAGGTTAGGCAAGTTCCCGGGGAACAACAAGCAGAGGTCATTCCCCTCGCGGGCTTGACGGGTGCACGTATGAAGTCACCGCACAGAGCATGGGACAGTGTCTGACCGGCCGTCGAGCCGTCAATCCAGACCGTCAATCCCCGACAGCACGGGGACAGGTTTGGAACAGACCCCCACAGGGCCGCCTGCAAAGCGTGCATCACTCCCCGCTGCCCCAGGACCCTAGGGTGCAGATGACTCTAAATACATCAGACGTTCCTCCATCCAGAGCCCCCACCACCAGCAAAAGCCCCCACAACTTCAGAGAAAGTCACGGACACAAGAGACAGTGCCTCAGAGTGAGCCCTCTGTTCACAGAGCAATTTGCAGTCACTTATTTGCAAGTGCTGTTGGTTAATTACACTGTCATTTTGCCCACAGGAGAGTAAGAAGTACTTGGATGCCAACTCCTTTGGGGAGGAAAAATAAGAAATGAATAAAGCCGTAACTTCTTGTTTTCGATTTTACCTCCCTCAGTGATGTACAACTTGAGCGCACGACACCCAGCCTCTTTGACTATTTCTGTGCTTTCCGGGACAGTAAATCCGAATGTTACGTTTGCTCGCCGGTCCCTGTTCCATGCCCTTTCCAGAACCCGATTACTGTTCAGCAGACACGGAGCGGCCTGCAGTGTGTGCACAGGACGTGACTAGTGCTTTGTGGGTAAACAAAGATACCTGCTCTCCGGAAATGTAGAAGGTCCAGGCTCGAAAGGATCTAATGTGGACTGGAAGTGACTTGTCACAGTAGTTCTCATTTCTTCAGCCCTTCCCGAGCTGGGTGGTTTCTGATTCACCCCACAGTTTACCCGGCTGCGTCCTCTTGTGTCCCCGGCAGCTGCCCTGCGTGGACACCCCTGGGGCTCCCGTGGGGTCTTGCCCAGCAGGGAGCACAGCCCGCCGGGAAGGACTCAGGGAGGAGGGAACGGGGGCCGGCCGGCGTCTCTGCAGGCTGGGTGCCCTTCACGCAAGGTCATGGTCCCTGCAAGGCAGCCCTCTCCACCTCCAGGTCTGGCAGTGCCCTCTCGGGTCCCATGTCAGGCCTGGAGTCAGTGCCCCCCACCTCCGCTGCTAGCAGCCCGGGTGGGCTCTGCCCTGGGCTTCCCCACTCCTGGGAATCACTCCTTCATGAGACACTCCTCCAGCCCCCCCGTCCTGCCAGGCCTGACTGGCACTGCTCCTGTGAGTCTGGTGTTATTTAATTAAATCCTCACACAGCACAACGAGGGAAGTGTTATCAGTTTCATCTTCCAGACCCTGGAACGGAGTCTCAGGCAGGCTGGAGGGCTGGCCCGAGACCACAGGTGAGACGGTGGCCTTGCTGGAACTCAAGCCCTTTTCGCTTGGGGTTTCCTGTAGAATCTCCAAAGAGAAGAGCTTTGTGGGGCATGTCAGCGAAGCGCGGCCAAGTCAGTAACAGCAATAATAACGCCTGTTTTTCTGTCTCTTCCCTGCGCCATCCAGGGGGCTCCGCGGTGAGCGCCGAGAGTCACTGGCTTCAGAAAACAGCTCAGGTCCAACACTGACCGAGGGGAATCTGCTGGCCGGTCAGAGCAGGCAGGCGTGAGACGGTTTGACTTCCAGCCCCTCATTTTGTTTCTAGTGGATTTATGCCGGGAGGAACTGTGTCAGACCCCAGGCTGCAGTCCCCCTCAGAGGCCGCTCCCAGGCGCAGGCGCAAAGCACAGCCCCAGAGGCCCGCCCCGCAGCCCGGGAGGGAGACAGGCAGCCCCTGGGGGCAGAGACGGGACCTGCTTCGGGGCCTGGATCCGGGGGAACTCCAATTCAAAAAGATACCTGCACCCCAGTGTTCCCTGCAGCACTATTTACAACAGCCAAGACATGGAAGCACCTAAATGTATGTCAACAGATGACTGGATAAAGAAGTTGTGGTGTATTTACGCAATGGAATGCTACTCAGCCATAAAAAGAATAAAATAATGCCATTCGTAGCAACATGGATGGACCTGGAGATGACCATACCCAGTGAAGTAAGGCAGACAGAGAAAGACAAATACCATATGACATCACTTATATGTGGAATCTAGAACAAAGACACAAATGAACTTATTTACAAAACAGAAAGAGACTCACAGACATAGAACAACCTTATGGTTACCAGGGGGGTAAGGGTGGAGGAGGGATAAATTAGGAGTTTGGGATTTGCAGATACACACTACTGTGTACAGAACAGGTAAACAGCAAGGGCCTACTGTACATCACAGGGAACTGTATTCAATACCTTGTAATAATGGCCTATAATGAAAAAGAACGTGAAAAGGAACACAGATAAATATATGTGTAACTGAATCACTGACCTGTGCACCAGAAACTCACACAGCATACAAATCAACTCTACTTCAATAAAAAGCCAATAAACAAGAAAGGATTTCAGGGGATCATCCCTGAGACCTGGGAGCAGAGGGGAGGCCCCCATCTGACACAGGGTGCCTGGCTGCCGCTTGCTCTGTCCCCACTCCTCCAGGAGCCACAGGCTTGGCCTGAGCAAAGCTAAAGACAGTCACTCTCAGCTGCAGGGAGATTCGTCCCCAGGAAAGGGACGTTTGAATCCACCCTCCAGAGTGAGCGCCCTCTCACCCCTCGTCCTCCCTTACTTTGCCAATTAGCTGGCCAGATGTCTGCAGAGCATCTCCCACTTTCAGGGAGAGTGCGGGGCTCCCGTGTCCTCCCCGCCCGCAGCACGGTGTCCTCGGGCTGCCCCGCGCACCTGTGCCCTCCTGCCTGCTCCTCACCTCCACTGTGACCTCTCCTCCTTCCCACTTCCGAGGAAGAAAACCTTCATGCCTTGAGTCGTGGAGCTCCCAGCCAAGTATGAGGAAGAAGTTCCCTTGCTATTCATTCAGCTGCACAGTCAGACAACTCTCCCTTGGTCCTTAGACCAACCAGGTCTCTAACTGGTGACTGTTACAGAGCATGGGAGAAAGTGTGGGGCTCCCGGGCCCCTGTCCAGGGCTCATTTGCACTGTGTACCTGTGCTGAAGGAGAAAGGGAAACGGAGAGGCTTGCAGAACCTCGGCCCCTCCTATCCCGGCTCCAGCCCGATCTCTCACTGTCACAAGGCAAACGTCTTCCTCTCATCCCTGCCTCCCAACCGCCCCTTCCCTGGACCCCCAGGCTCCGAGTGGCCCGTTAAGGGCTCTTCTCCCCATGCAAGGGGGGGGGCTAATTCTCATTGGTAACAGAGCCTTCTTGTTTGTCTGCTGCAGAATCCAGAAGTGGGTTCTGAGCCACCAAAAGCCAGCTCCAAAGTTGGTGCCTTGGAGCCACATCTATGCACAAGCTGAAGTCACAGGGGAGCAGATGCTCAGAGCCTTCCTTCCAGGGGACACAGGATGGGGGGTGGGGGGAAAGGGAGACCACGGAGCCACCTGGGACACAGCGTGGGGAGAGCCCACCTTACCACTGCAGCCTCTAAGGCTGCCCCTTCGCCTCCACCCTTTCACACCCTGTGAGTGAGTTTCGGTTCCTTTCAGATCCCTGACCCCAGTGAGGGCCTTGCTCTCATAAATCTGGGCTGGCAGCTGGGATGAAAAAAAATAATAAAGCCGATAGTACCCTAGTCACATCGGGTCCCACTGCCAGCACATGGACAAGTCGGTATGGGATGTTAGAAACCAACAAAATGGGCCAGACATCGATTACACTGAAACACATGTGAAAGAAGACAAGCGTCGGAGCAGCTGGACGCCCCGCTGTTTGTTCAAGGACAACGGTGGGGTCTGTGCAATTCAGAACAACCAAATGAAATTCGGAAACGTGAATCACATGCTTATTTAGCTTCTGAGAGGTTGGCAAGCCGCCCAGTGTTCAGGCAGGCTTGTTGGGTGCCTCTGAACAAGCCCACGTCCAGAACTGCCGCTTCCGCCGCTGTCGGTCAGACGGCACAGCACGCTAAGAGGCGTCCACCTGGTGGGAGAAGGTCTGATGCCTCGCAGATGGGGGGTGAGAGAGGTTCTCCGCCATGTGTGTGAAACACCCAAAGCAAGAAAACAAAAACTTAAAAATCTCTACAAATTAAAAAGACCCCAAAATCCGTTTCTTATCAGCTGTTGTCTCTCAAAGGACTCAGATAACGGCTTTCTTGGTGACCTCACGTGAGCACCAGTGTGGACCGGGGGCCCCAGCAGGACGTACACCCGCCCCGCCCAGGCCGGCCAGGTCACACAGGGGCAGAGTCTTCCCGGCATTGGCGGCGTCCCTCCCAGGGCCAGGTTATGTCAAAAGCCTAAAACGGGAAATCTGTTAAGGAATTAACAATGGTTACCTCTGGGCGGAGGAGCTGTAAGTGACTAATTTCTGCTCTAAACATTCCTGTACACCCTCAGTGGGCGTTCGTTGCTTTCATAATTTAAAAAAAATGCAAGCTTGGGACAACTCCCACTCCTCTTTAGCATTTGTTATCTTGCGTTTTCCTGCCCCAGGAGCTCCCATCGGTGTCACCCGCCTTCCACAGGAGTGCAATGCCCAGGTTCCCATTTGTAAGTAGGACGCAGCAGACTCCTCTCTCCATGCACATTTGGTGCCATCCCTTCTATTAAACTGTAACTGCCTGGTTGGCAAGGAGTCCAAAACCCTGGGCAGCCCCTCCAGCTCCTAGACGTGTAGAAAGACTTTTTATTTTTTTTAGCTGATACTTTGATCTTAAATTTAAGCATTTGGTAATAATAATAATATTTATGGAGTATTTATGCCAGAATCTGTCTATGCACTTCACAGGCACTGAATCCGAGAGGAGTCCTCAGCATGGGCCCCCCGTGACGCCCATTTTACAGGTGGGACTACTGAGGCATGGGGCACACAGCGATTTGCCCAAGATCACAAGAGGTGCTGAGTCGCTGAGCCAGAGTTGGAATCCCAGCAATCTGATCTTAAAGACCGTGGTTTACGTGTAGCAAATGTAGACAAACGGAGTTGACTTGTAGCTCCTCCTGCTGCTGTGCCGGGTGGGGACAGAAGCCAGGAAAGACCATTCTGCCGTCAGTCTTCCCAGGGGCTAAACAAACAACAGGACCAGCCAGCCTGGGCGACCTGCCAGAGCCGCAAGAAGTCTTTTGCATTCAGCTGTGTTCCCAGGGAGTCACACGCCAGTTTCTCAGTAATTGCTAACTAGGAAATTAAGCAATGGTGGTGGCATCTGACTTTTGCAGAGGAGCTAGCAAGCCCGGGCGTTTGCGGGGGCTGAGGAGTCCTAGTGCTGGAGACACAACACAGGGGGGCGGGGGGAGCCCGTCAGTCTCCACAACCAACCACAGTGGCCATCTGGTGATTGCTTCTGTCGCCATATCGGGGGGACGTGACTAAGAGGCTGCAAGTCATTTGAAGAGCACTTCAGCATTTGCTCCCCAGTGGAGTTCTGCCTAAAACGCAGGGGTGTTGAACCCAGGACCTCACGCATGCTAGGCAGGCACTCTGCCACTGAGCTGTACCCTCCCCCGGGTCTTGTTTGTTTGTTTGTTTGTTTTGTTGTTGTTGCTTTCCTTTCCTGGGTTTGGCACACCACTTTCCCAGCTTCTCAGGACACAGCACATCTGACTCTGAGCCCCTCCCCCTGGGTGCAGCCTCCACGGCTCCCACGTACACAGGGGACGTTCACCAGCATCACCCTGGTAAACTTTTTTTTTGCTGTGAAAGTGAAACTTCAAGAGGGCACTTGAGTGCCCAGCCACCCTGTAATCACCTTGTGTTTCCCTGTCTCTAACATAGCTACTTGAATTTCTAGGATTTCCTTCCCCTGATAGAGCTGTAAAAGCTTTTTTTATTCCCTCCACTCCTCTGGCAAGCAAGCATCCCCTCTCCCTTTCCTACTGTCTTTATCGTCCCTTCACATTTGTGTCTAATCTGAAGGTTCCCAGAAATATAGTTTTCAGAGAGGAAATGCAACTAAAATCCTATCAGCCGATTCCTCCAGTGTGCAGAAGGGCCCGTAGATGTGAGCATGCGGTTATCTTTTGAATCCGTGTTCCCACATTCGCTCAGATGTACCCGATCCGCTTTATCTGAGATCTTGAATGAATTTAGGAACAAGATTTTCTTTTGTGGTCTCTTTCGCTACAAGCTTACTATTATTCCCGTTTCTTTGAGCAGGGAGTTGGTGTTCGCCCTGCATGCAGCATGGGGGTCAGTGGCGGGTGGACCCGGCCCTCATCTTGAACTTGTCTGTGGTTTGCTTTGGAGCCAGCCCCAGGGGCCCAGGCCCAGGGCCTTCCACCCTGGAAGCAAACCATCACTGAACTGTCAGGACCCAGACCCAGCAAGACACACTGCAGGCCTTGCTCTGCGCAGGCCGCCAGCTGACTGACCGCCGCGCGGGCCACCGGGGGCTAGTCTCCACCAAATGCCTGGGCAACCGACGTGACGTGGACAGGACACTAACAGATCTGTCACGACTGCCACCAACACCAGTGGTGCAACAGTTCACGTGTTCACATCCAAGGAACAGCTGGGTGTAGAGGAAATATAACAGCCTCCAGCAGGCGGGAGAGGAACGGGGGGGAAGGTTTCTGCTGAAGAACGCCAGCCACAGATGGCGTCCTCACCGGCAGAGGCGGACTTCATCACAGTTCTGGAGGCCGAGGCCCAGGCTCGAGGGGTCGGCAGGGCGGGCTCCTCCGAGGCCTCTCTCCTTGGGGTGGAGGCGCCACCTTCTTCCCATGTCCTCCCCTGGTCTGCCCACCTCGTGTGTCTGTCCTGACTTCCGCTCTCAAGGGCGCCCGCCATTCCGGGAGAGGGCGCATCCTGGTAGCCTCAGTTTATCGTAAATATTTCTTCAAAGGCCGTCTCCAGAGACAGTCAGGTTGTGACGTACTGGGGGTCAGGACTTTAGCAAAGGGATGAATTTTTATTCCCTGGTTAGAGACTCTAATTAAAGAACTGGGGACCAAGACTGCTCTTGAATTTCAGTCATCCACGCCGCTTCCACTGCCCTGAAATATGGACGCCATTCAGCCGAAGACAGAGACCTTTCGTGTCCTTTCCATTTCTGCCCTAGTTTGCACTCTCTGCAGGCGGACGTGAGCTCACTTCATCTGCCACCCTCTTTTCTCTCTACTCAACATACAGTTCATGAGCTTCCATAATATTGCGTTTCCTCGCACTGTGCTTGGTGCTGGAGACCCCAGGACACCTCCTGCTGCTGAGCAGAAGGCGACATGTGAAAACGTGGTCACAGCCCCACTGGCACCACGCAGCAGGCGGGGTAACGTGGAGGGGCGTTGAGAAGACTGGCAAGTCGGAGCAGGAAGATGGCAGTTAAGAAGCTTCTCAAATGACAGCTATGCGTTCACGAGGAGGAGAAATGGACAGAAACCGTCCTAGAAAAGCAGAGCACAAAGTACCACCCGGTAAGGCTCAGTGTCTGGTCGTGAGCGGGCGGCAGAGGGGGCGCGACAGGAATGAGGCCGCACGGTGGGCCGGAGCCAGGCTGAGAAGTGGGACTCGGCCAGAGCGAGCCCGCTGAGTGTTTACGACAGGGATGACCTAGTAAATGGGTGTACTGTTTATTATGTGTACTGAGGTATCGTCAGTGTGTAAACTGTCATATTAGAATCTGGGTTTGTGAACACTGTCTGCACACAGAGCAGTGCTGTGTGCTGCTGAGCCGGGGCCTGGCCGTTGTCTAACACTCCACCTCATCCCACACACGCCTGTCATGGTCACCGCGAGCGAACACACCCCAGGAAACGGCTGTCTCCGCGCCTGACACCTGTCCAGGAGACAACGATGCTGGTGTACGTATGTACGTATGAAACACTTTTCCTTCATCTGGGTACTTAAAGGAAAGGGACTGCGGATGCGTTTTCAGATCAACACCTATTTGAAAACGGGGTGGGTGAAACCCTTCATCATATAGGCTGATGGAACCAGGATCCCTTTAAATGAACAGGAAGTGAAATCAACTGATCTTTCTTGTCAAACGCCGAACACTCTTTCCTGGAAAAGGTCCCGTTTGATCTGATCTTCGTGCTGTTCAACCAAACAAGGCCACCGTGCCCCCGCCTTACTGGAGTCTTCTCAACCTGTGTGCACGTGATGGGCATTCTCAGACTTGTAATCTGCTGCTCTCTAACGGATTCATGTGATTAGTTTCCTCTGTAAACCATCAACAGCACAATGTTCGCGTCTCTGCGTCACCCTCGGCGCCAGGTGAACAGGAGATCGTCACGGCAAACACGGTCCTCGGGGCCAAGGACTTGGTGCATCGTGAACTCTTTTCATTCTTATAATAATCTGTGAGGTAGGCACCATTGTTGTTCTTTATTTAAAGATGTGAAAACAGGCACAGAGACACCAAGCAACCAGCCGGACGAGCCGGGACTCGCCAGGACCTGAGCTGCGCCTGGCCCTGGGGTCTGCGCTCTTGGCCCCTTCAGGTCCCTCCGTGAGGAGGCTTTGCTACGTATCTGTGTGGCTCAGTACATCATCCGAGCCCAGGGACGAGCAACAGGCCAGGCCCTCCCTCAACCGACTCAGCTGCCAGAGGGGCAGGCAGCGGAGCGCCGAGGCCAGTGCCTGGCAATGCGTCCCCCGCCCGCGCCCAGCTCCGGCCGCGCAGCTGCGCGAGGTCAATAGACCTGTGTGTGGTGCCGGGCGGCCAGGCCCCGACAATGACCTGCTTTCTTCTCTCCACACCAGCAGATGCATCCGCGAAAGGCTTTTGTTTTATACGTATGGCTCAGAGAGACTACGAATTGAGAAGGCTGGTCATCGTTACTTTTAAGGTTTTTCCCCAAACCATAAAGGATAAATTATAGTTAATAACAACAATACTAGTAATAGTAATAATAACAATGCCATTTACTGGGCCCTCGATGCACGGCCGTGCTGGGCCAAGTGCTTCACTGCACTGCCTCACTCAGCCTCCCCCAGGACCCTAAGCAGCGGGGACCAGTGTCCCACTTACAGGCAGGCGAGCGAGGCTCCGGGGCCAAGGGCCCGCAGCAGAGCTCCCTCCACCAGGCCTTTTCTGCCCCTTCCCTCCCCTCCCAACTCAGACCCTGTCTGTTCCTCCCCACCTCCTCATAAATTAAAGTATAAATGACACCCAGTAGAATAAACTTATTTTTCTTTGTTAATTTTGCTCGGAATAAAACAGCCCTGTGGTTACATATTTTCTTTTAGATCCTTATCCCCTAGAACATATAATACAGTGTTTACAATGAAACGGTAAGATGTCTGCCTTATAATCAAAATGTTTCAATGAGGGTACAGATAACACAAAAGCAAACAAAAAAGAACGCATCTCTGTAGCACAGTGCTGGCCCCAGATCACAATGGGGACATTTCCAGCACCTGGAGGAGCCCAGTTCTTTGGGCCCACATTTACTGCCTCTCAGAAAGGCCACCAAAGTCGTGGTGAAAATTCACATCAAAGCAAGAGCTCCGGGCGGTGGGGGGGGGGGGCAGGATTCTTCCGGAGCATCAGGTGTTATTAGCAAAGCTTTCTGGGGCCGAGATGCCGCTGAGGGCAGAACAGTCCTGACCCTCCCGGGTCGGCTTTAGTTTGGGTTTTAGCAGCCAATTCCAGTGCATATTCCGCTCACCAAAAGCGATTCACATGGCTTCCTCTGCAGAGGGACACGCATTTCCTAGAGCCAGCTGCCCACCTGGGGTCCCGCTTGGTCTGTGCTTGGAGGGGACCCAGGGCCCAGGAGAGGGGTCCGTCCTCGGGTCCGGTGCCTCCTGCTCAAGGCTGAGCATGGAGGGGGCGGCCCCAGGGCCAGTGACAGTCACCTGGCCACTGTCACTGCTGTTGGGTTTGTACTATAGACATAGCATAAAGCCTGTTCCCCAAAACTGTGCTGCAGTTTTTTAAATGCCTGAAAACTTTCTGTGACTGTTGAGTAAAGTAACAGGTGGCTGAAAAGTTTTTGGATGCCCTTCACTGGGGAACAGATTGAACTTTTTGATTCTATCCAATTAGTTGGATCTATCAAAGGCAACTCTGTCAAATCCGGTGAGATCCCAGGATGAAGATTCTTGGACTTCGGGAAGTGAAGTGGCAAATACGCTTGTTGCTGCAGAATAAAAATGTCACCGGCAGGTCGGGGAGCTGCTGATGCAGAACTTAGCTGAGAGGGAGGCCCACTTCCCGTGTGTTGTTTTAATATAGCAGGATTATTTAAGGCCACTGAAATTTGAAAGGCTGCAGGAGATAAATGAAATAATCCCCCGAAGTGCTGCCGTCAGCCCTACTTGGAGTGACTCCTCGCCAGTGACCTGGTCACCAATGCAGACACTACAGGTGGGCGCTGGGCAGCCGGGAGTGGACAGTATCTCTTCCCCTAAGGAAAACAAAACAGTCGAGTTTCCCTGACACTTAGAAAGGAAGACCCTGCAGTGCTCAGAGGGCTGGGGGCTGAGTCAGGACACAGAAGGTGCTCGGGGCACAGGGATCTGATGGCTGCTCACGCTCAGAAGCAAACAGTGAAGGATTCAGGTTCCCTCCCCGGGCATTCCACCAACCTTAAGTGCCCTAGCAAGCACCTTCCCCATCACTCGTGGGCCGGCTCCTCCCTCCCCCCGGCTGCTCAGACGCAGCAGACCTGCATGCAGTGTGCTCCCTCCCCATCTAGTAAGTGCTTCCCTTACTGTCCCCAGGGTGCCGGGATGCTCTGTTCCCGTTTCCACCCACTTCTTACAGTGAATTTAAATTGTTGCTCTCCTTTCCTCTCTCATCCAATACGTTGCTAAGTTACGGAAGATTATTAGGAACAGGTCTGGGAGCTCATCACAATTCCAGAAACAGGTCCGTGTGTGTGTGTGTGTCTGTGTGTGTCTGTGTGTCTCTCTCCCAAGGAGCAGGAGGAAAATGCTCCTTAGACTGAAGTCAAGAAAAACCTTCAGCTTTTGGAGCAGACAATGCAGGTGCCGAGCCCAGCACGGCAGGCTCTCGTGAATGGCACAGACGAATCCCTGTGCTGCAGAAATCCGCGAAAACTTCATGGGTCCCCTGCCCTGCTTCACAGAAAATGACAGACAAGCACCTGAGCTCGGGACGGGACTGTTTGCCCAGTGACGAGGGAGGGGCGGCCAGGAAAGGAGCAGTTCGAACTTTAATTCTAAAGCCACAAGCAGAGCCAGTCTAATCACCATTTGGCTGAACCCAGCTTTTCAAACCAGTAAGGGCAGACTTTCTGTCTGAAAAGGGACTCCTTTTTGATTTGACCTCCTTGCAGGACAGATCAGAAGAGAGTGAAGTTTTAATCCACTCTGATTAATGCTGCAAAATGAGCTCCCCTGACACGTGTAATATTACTCTCTGAGCAGATGATGAGGGAGGACGGGCTCTGAAGTTCAGGGAAACCGGACACAGGTCTGACCACCTGCAAGCACAGGGGGTCACTGCTGTCACCTCTAGGGCGGGTCCACACCTGCGCTGCTCACTCTGCCTCGACCCCGTGGCACGTTGGTGACTGGCGGTCTGGGTCCCCCTCTGCCTGGGGAGACACAGCTGAGGCTGGCACCTGGGCCAGGCACCCTCCGTCAGAGGCCAGGGCTGACGTCACCTGCGTCTGTCGCTGGGCATCTGTCTCTGCCCTGGTTCCCTCGGAGCTCCTGGCAGGCTGGTGCAGAGCTTCCCCAGTCCTCAGATTACTCACTGGTGCCTTTCTCTCTTTGGGTTGCAAGCACCCTGAGGCTGGAGAACGTGCCTCATTCACCTTGGCAGCCATAAAATTTCTTATTAAACAAACGAGCGTTCACCCTCGAGTGGAGGCTGTAATTCCTAGCCCACTGTAGACGCCTTGGGGAATTGCAATCATTAGACATTTAGATTTACTCCCTGAAGCCCTGAGAACAAATTGTACGAACACGCTATTCTTATAAACTGAAGAGGTCTCCAGAGAAGACAGCCTTTCCATACTGAGACTACCAAGAAGTTAAAAAAATTTTTTTATTGAGGTATAGTTGACGTACAATATTGAATAAATCTCAGGTTTTCAACATAGTGATTCAGAATTTTTAAAGGCTACCGTACTAAGAAGTTTGGGGGTTTGGTGTGGCTGTATTTAGGTGGGATAATGCAATGACCTCATTTTTATTTTAGCTGAAGTTGAGCATAAACATTTCCATGGCTCTGCAAGCACCCTCCTTTGCTGGGCAAACTCTGCAAAGTCTGCTCGCTCATCTCGAGGTGAGTTCCCCAGTGTGACCACCCCTCATCACAGCTAGACATGCTGTTTTAACAAGACAAACCCAGCATGTTACTAATACTCGTTTTTCAAATCACACTGAGCTCAGCACCACTGAGTCCCATCTCTGGCGAGGGAGCTGTGGGGTGAGAACTCAGTCAGCCCTTCTGCATCCCGGGGTCCTCACTGGCCACTGGCTGGGGGCGTCGCACAGGTCATTTCTAGAGGCCGAGCGTGCAGACCTGAAGTCACGCGGAGTTAGAATCTCCGCGCCATCACTTACTAGAAGTGTTTCTTTAAGCAAATTACTGAAGCGCTGGTCTCTCTCTCCTCGTCGGTGAAATACAATAACAATGGCACTGACTTCAGGCTGCCCCTGTGAGGGGTAAGTGAGCCAACACACGACGTCCTTACAGCGGCGCTGGGTGCGGAGTGAACACAGAAAACATCACAGCTCGTACCATCCTCCCGTTTTGAGCATGAGAAAACGGGGGCTGAGGAAACTTGATCAATTTGTTTGAGGTCCCACAGCTAATAAGTGGCCGAGTAAGAGCTCAGGCTGGGTGTGTCCAGCTCCGAAGCCTGTCCTCTCGGGACCTGCTGGGTCGAGGTGCTCGGTGGCAGCGAGCCTTTGAGCGGGGGGGTCTCTGGTGTTTGCAGACGAGCCTGCTGGTGGGGACAGCTGTTGGGGAGAGTGGATCAAGCAGGGGTTCAGGTGGGCAAGCAGCTGGTTTCCGTTCCAGCCACGGGGCCCAGACAGAGTCTAAGTCCTGGGGACCAAGTAACGGACCAGGAAACTCCGTGAAGCTATCAGTGGCTGGGCCCCGGGTGCAGAGTTAGCAGGGGACGAGCAGGACAGTAGGGGATACTGGCCAGGCCGCAGAGGTCCTGGGATGGAGCCTGCGGTGGGACTGGGCAGTGGGAGGGAGGGACGTGGGATCAGCTCAGGGATCCGAGAGGGGGAGCCCTGGACCAGACGCCGCAGCAGTGGAGGGGGGGCGCCCTGAGGCTTCAAGCCCAGGGTGAGTGGGGCTGGGGGTGGTCAACCAGCAGCCCGAGGGAGGTGATTGTGACCCCCGCCCCCCAGTGGATCTGGGCCCTGCATTTTCCAGGAGCAACAGTAGCAATCGAAATTCTGCAGTGCAACACATCCCAGGTCCCCCAGTGCAAATCCAGCTCCCATGTTCCATTCTTTCTTTTCCGTAAGAACATGTTGACTCGTCAAATCAAGGATCTCAATTTTGGGTTCAGAAAATACGGCCCCGGGAACTCTGGTTCAGCTCTGTTGTAAATTAAACCAGCTCTTGTGGACTAGAACTGGGATTCTAATTCCTATTTCTGTTTCCAGTGGGGAAATGCGTTTCAACTTCCAAAGGACATTGGGAACGGAACCCATTCATAGCAGGGCAGGGCCTACCCAGTGGAAAAATCCATTTGCTGTTATTAAGTTTGACTGTAATGACCTTGTGCTCTTTCTCGACATTATGTCATTTTCTCTTTATCCACAAGGGATGGAATTTTAGCAAAAAACAGTAATAGTGGAACCTGTGGCTTGACAAGGAACCCAGGGTCCCCTCAACAACGCGGGAATTAAAGGGAAGGGAGCTGGCCGTCTTCTAGATGAAAGCTAGTCGTTCTTACGGACATCGCGAGGTTAGTGGGGGTCACCGGCCACATGGCCCTGCAGGAGGCCCGTCCAGAAGCACGAGCCAGGTCTTGTTGGCACGTCAGGAGGACCACACTTGAGCTCTGCTCTCAGCCTGCCTTCTGCTGGGCGTTTGCCTTCCTTTCTGGGGGGTACGCAACTTCCTTTGGATTAAGCATGACACCCAGATTTTCTGTCTTCTCATGAGCAGAACCCTTCCGCCGTCCCCGCTGTCCTCCCCGCCATCGTCCCACCAAATTCCCGGTGCCCTTAGTTCTTGCATTTTACACCCAGTACTGCATCTCCTGAAACTGCGGATAACCGGAGCCACACGATCCCAAGTGGCCTGAGGTCTGAACGTCCCAGGTTCTGCTGGGCTGTTTCTCTTTTCCATTAACAAAGATCTTTGTTTGACTTTTCGCACAAATCATATCGAAACAAGAATAAAGACACAGAACAGCAAGAGAACTGTTCACGTGGCTCTCCTCTGGGCCCCCTGCGCCCCCGCCCTCGCCCGCCTGCAGGCCGGGCTCTGCGTCCTCCTCCACCCACCGCCCGGCATGGAGACCGGTCAGTGTCCTCCCAGGGCAGCTCTGCCCACAGTTTACAGTCAGCATGGACGTCACAGTCCCCTCCACTCCGACGGGGAAAAGCAGGTAGGTGACTCCCAGGGAAGCAGGCAAGTGGGGAGCTGTGCTCTCTGCCAGCCCCTTAAGGACGCAGGCTAGACGGTTTCCCTCCGGGCACGAGGCAACATGGATTTTGACTGGACGTCTGGGCTCGGAGCCCTGAGTTCCAAGCAGCAGTGCTGACCCCCGGCCCGCTGGGACGCCGACTCCGCGCCTCACCGCGGCATCAGTGCGCCCCGCGCGGGTGGCAGCTCGGAGCTGGCTGAGGCACGGGGAGCGCCTCGCTGCTGTTCTTTCGCACGAGGCTCCCAGAACCTTCCAGTCTACAAGCGCTCATGGGTGGTGCTTCTTGCCGTAATGAATTCCAAAGTAAACACTGTCTCTGTTTCACAGACGGAAAACGTGTGTGTGAGACAGAAAAAGAAAGCCAGCTTCGTCGGGGCAGCTCAGGCGCAAAGAGCCTGGCGGGAACGGAGGGCCTTCTGGCAGACAGTGTCTCCAGCACGGTATTTCCTAGCTGTAGGGGTTTTTCTGTTCTAGCCTGTTTGGGGTCCTAATTTTTCTACAGAAATTCTTTCCTTGTCTACAGGGAGAGAAAGTCCATGAAGGGAGAAGGGAAGGTGGGCGATGAGTGTGAGGACCTTGCCGCCCTCCCCACCCAGAAGCGCCACCGGGAGAGCGGGGCTGGCAGCGGGGCAGAGCGCCGCCTGCCGGGGGCCTCCTGCCCTCCTGCGCTAGGCGGCCAGGTGAGAAGCTTCCACTCATTTTAGCTACAGCCGAAATCACAGACCATCTTCAGGTTTCTTTGAACTAAATACTTAACTTTTACAAGGCTTGATGGCAACTTTGTCACAACTTTCCCGAGAGTGAAGACGGCTCTGAGTGGACTTAATACAGGCAGGGTGACGCATGAGAGCGTGCTCAGGAAAGGCCTTCGGGAGGAAAGACGCTGAGATTGACGTCCCTCTGGCAAGGAGGAACCAGCTATCAGAGGTCAGAGGGACGCACTCCCGGCCCAGGAACAGCACATAGAGCAACGGCACCGGGAAGCTCCGAGGAAGGACCAGGCCCAGAGGCAGCGCATTCAGACGCAGTGGACGGGAGTGTCTCGACTCAGCCAGACCGGGGCAGCTGAACCCTGGCTATAGTGCCAGGTTCGAGCAGCCAGGCCCGAGCTCCCTAACACTACCTCATCCATCATCTTTCAAGGGACCGGTTGAGTTGATCCAGCATGAAGATTCTAAAGACTGTCTCAATTCAGAATTCTGAAAATGGGTACTTCAAAAGAGACAGGGGTTTTAGCAATGATGTGGGGGCTTTTTAAAAATAAATTTGCATCAGTAACTCTAGATGTTTTATTTTTCTAGGGTGAGTTACAAGCCACTTCTTTGCGATTCTAAGAAAACGCTTACCCTGTGACAAAGAATAACTTCTCTTCCTCACATATTTGTGTGTTCAATTGTATAGTTCTCCGGTTCACTCTTACTTAATACCCTTGATTGGATCTGTGCACTTCTTTTGTTTTCTATAAAAAATGAGAAAAGGGCATATGAATTGAACTATTAACATGGCAGGCGCATGTTCCATATCTAACAGCAATAACACACTGTAACCAGCTCCAAGTCCTCAGTTCTCTAAGTCCTCCAGCTACTCGCGCTCCCGGGACAGCTGTCACACGGTGCACACAGAAAATTTCCCTTGCTGAAAAATTCTTCAAAGGTTTGTGATGTTGAAACTTTTGCCAACATAAAAACAGAGCCAAGGTTCTTCCAGAAAGATAGCAAAGTGGGTGACAATGCCAAGAGCCTCCTCACTCACGCTATTACGTGTGGGACAACAGAAAATTGAACCAGTGGGCGTTAAATCTGACCCTGCACGGTGCAGCGCGGGTCTGCTGGGACGCACGGTGCAGAGGTCACAGGAATAAACCCCGGATCCTGGGGTCAGACCGAGGTGCCTGTTTCCCTAGTTCTGCCTGAGGGGTGATTGAGCACACAGAGCAAGGTACTTCCTCTCTGGGCCTCAGCCTCCTCGTCTGTAAGCCTGGGGTAATCAGACCCACGGCACAGGTTTCCTGCAAGGACTGAACACGGCAACGCAGGTGAAGGCTGGCAGCCCCGCCCCGCCCAGGAGTGCTGGCGCCTTATTCTTCTTCCACTTTGGTTGTATCCACTGGAGCTCACCGAGCAGGCTGAGCTCCAGCCAGCTTCTGCATCGCTCCCGACAACGTGTGGCTTCCTGCCCTTTGGTCTTGCCGCCCTCCATTCCGATGTGTCTAGAATGAGTTCTGGACTCCTGGGAGTCTCCTGAGACGCAGAATTCCCTTCTGTAGGAAGGGTACCGCCGTGTTCAAGCAGTTTACGGCAGAGCTCAGGCATTGGTTTTCTGAGCACCTCTAGTTTTCCTAATTGTGCTCAAGCCCTTCCTTGGACTATAGGTGTGGTGTTGGGGCTTTCCAGAGAAACGGAATCAATAGAATATATGTATATGTATATGTGTGTGTACACACACATACACACACACACAGATGTAAAGAGAACATATGAAGAGAGCAGCTCATGCATTCACGGAGGCCAGCAAGTCCCCAGAGCCGCAGGGCGAGCTGGCATACTGCAGGCTCAGGAGGGATGGGGGTTTCATCCCAGTCCGAGTCCGAAGGCCTCAGACCGCGGGGAGGCCGGGTTGTAATTCAAAGGCTGGCAAGGTTGAGACTCAGGAAAAGCTGATGTTTCAGTTTGAGCCCAAAGGCAGAAAACAAGCTGATGTCTCAATTCGATGGCTGCCAGGCGGGAAGAACTCCCCCTCTTACTCCAGGGAAGCACGGCCTTTTTGTTCTAGTCAGCCTTCAACTGATTGGTCGAGGCCCACCCATATCAGGAACTTCAATCTGCTTTGTTCTGTCTACTGATTTAAATATTAATCTCATTCTGAAAAACCCTCCAAATGTAGCTTGCTGGTTATTCCCCGGGATCCTCCTACTTTAAGACTCACTGGGATAGAGCTAATTTTGCTAAACTTGACATGTGTCTGTCCGAGATTATTGCAAATGTGTGTGGTAGGTCTCTCTAAATCCCTCCATATGATCTTCCCTTCTCTCCTGGCTCAATGAACCAGGGCCTCGCGCCCTGGGGCTGAAGTGGGGTGTGGTGGGAACCAGGCTGTCCCACCTGGGAAGGAGTCTAGGAGGGATGTGTCACGTCCTTGAAGTGATGACTCTCTGTGGGGTTTTACATCCTCCCCCACGGCTGCCCCGAGCACAGGGCACCTAGCACTCAGAGGGACCCAGCACAGGCAATGCTGCGCAGAAGCCCCTGGCAGACCCCAGGCGTAGAGGGAGGCCCGGCCTCCCATTTCATTTCTAAAGCCGTCCACATCATGAGTGTGTGCATAACCCACGATCTCACTCCCTTTGTCAGCTTGTTCATGTTTGGAGAATCCCTGTAAATTCCTGCGTCGTGGCATACAGAATCCGTTCCTGAACATGTTTCAAACAGCCACCAAGAAAATGAAGGGACTGTTTTGGTGTCTCTTACAATTCTTGCCTGAGTCTGGATGGCTGGGTCACCGGCCCCTAAATACGACAAACATGACACCAAAGCACATGTGCGGGGCTCACGAGCAACCGGGAGGACAAAGCTGGCAGAGGCCATGACAACAGGAGGCAGTCCCCAGCCTCTGGGGACATCAGTCCCGCAGGTGTGGGATCCTGGGACATCTAGTAGCTGGGGAGAGAGGTGCCGACCTGCACTCCCCACCCCACAGCAAGACGGGTCCAGAAGGGGCTCAGGCAGTGAGCCCGCTGACCCTCCTCATTTCTGGGCAAGAAAGCTGAGGTCCAGGGTGAGAACTGCCCAGTCTCACAGCTCCAAGGGGTGGTGTTGGCACTTACACCCTCCACAGATCATTTCTAGCCAAACAGTAACACACGGGAGCTCCAATCAAATTGCCCATCAACTCTGAGTGTTGAGAGAGAGTTTTGGTGGCTCAGGGTTCGCTAGGTATTTGCATCTAAATGCAGTGATTTTTCCAAACTCTGTCCTTCATCTTCTGTCGATCATGGCACTGTCTTACGAAAAGGAAAAAAAAAAAAAAGTTAAAACCCACATCCTAGCCCAGAAGGAAAACAGGTTGAAATAGGCTTGGAGGAAACGTGTCTGACGGTCCACACGAACTTAACTCACACGAGACCTTTTCTGTATTTCATGATAATACAAGTCAAGCAAACAGAACGGTCTTGCTCCTCAAACACCTGATGTTTTATATCTAAAATAGAAATGTCATGGAGGTGAAGACCCTTGGTGCTGCAGGTGCAGAGAGGTCTCATAAAGACGAGACACTAAAGGAGACTCGCTATTATTTTAGCCTGAAGAGCCAGAATGGAGACAGAAAATTCAAAAGAATCAGGAATCAGAGCTGTCACACCAAGTAGAAGGGGGAAAAAAAATCAAAAGCCAAGGTTCTTAGTCCCAAAATATCCCTACAGGAAGCTCAATGGAACAATTTCCGTGGAAAACAGGAGACACATCTTATAAATAAACAGCTGGTAGGGCTGTGAGTGAGACAAGGAACCCAGGGTGGTGGGGAGGGACTCCCGGGCAGGCTCTGGGTGCCCACCCCACCTCCCAGGCACAGTGGCGGGGTCCAAGGCCAAGGCACTGAATATTTATGTTCTTCTTATAAAATGTGTCTTTTATGGAGAAATTAGTCCCGTTACTGTGTCCAAAGAGTTCCTTAAAGTAAGACTCTTTAAGACACCTCCCTCTCCCCTGGTCATCAGCCTGGTGTCCATGGGGACCAGGCTCAGCTGGAAGCGGGGGAGTCGGGCAGAGACTGCTCTGCTGGGGAGTCCAGGCAACCCACCCGGAAACCTTAGTTCTCATATAATGAGTTAAAAATTAAAATTAAAAAAAAAATATATATATATACTGTATCAATAGGAAGGACCCTACACATGGGTTCTGGACTACTCTGAATTTAAATATATGATCATTCCTTAATGACAACCAAGAAACAAAACCATCAAGATAAAATTTTGCCACTGAGCCCCCAAGGGGCTTTGAAATCAGGCTGTGCCACCTGCCCCGACCCCAGCATCCTGCACTGGGAGTCCCCCGTCCCACAGTGGGAGTCCCCCGTCCCGCACTGGGAATCCCCCCATCCCACACTGGGAGTCCCTGGCCATGCACTGGGAATCGCGTGGAGAGCAGAGACCCGAGGGCCCTGGGCGCCCAGCATGAGCAGCTCATTGTGACAAAGCCAAACTCCGCCTACAGCCGCTGGGGCCCCTCACGACCAGGCAGGTTTCCATCTGTACAAGAGGATTAACGTGGGGAGAGAACAAGGCATGGGGGGCTGAGAGGTGACAGCAGGACTGGACTGCGGGTGAGGAGTGAGAACAGGCACCTGGGACCCCCGGGCCCCCTCAGCCCTCTCCACAGTCCTCCCCTGGCCCTGGAGAACCAGCAGGCTCTTTCTTGCCCCTGATTTTGACGGCACTGCCGCCTCTGCCTTCAGTCCTTGCCCTCCTCTCACCGCCTGCCCTGGAAACTGCCCACTTTTCTCAAGATTCACTAGAAGGTTCTCCTCCTCCCAGAGCCTCTTCCTCTCCTCCCCTCGTTCCCGGAGCAACCTGGACAGGGGCCATTCTCCCCGCGGGGCTCCATGCACTTGGCCAGTGGGTACCACACTGATTCATTCATGCCTTCCTTCCACTGTCTGTCCCCCGGAGATTAACCTCCCCCACCTTCTGTCTTGCATGTGTGTGCACCCCAGGGCCCCCAGGGTGCCACGTCTGGGCGTCCTCCAGGAGCCCCCGTCGCCGTGAGCCTGAGCTAGTTGCACCTGGTGAGGCTGGTCAGCGCCTGCATAGGTGAGTCACAGGTGTGGCTGGGAGGGGACAGCCCTGAGACCTTCCATAGGGGGTGTGTGATGCCACAGGACAGGCTGCACATGGGCGCTCAGGGCATGGAGGACCATGTCAGTGGGGCTACTGGCAAAGCTGGCTGGCGGGGGTTAGGGGATGGGCAGGAACAGCAAGGATGGAAAACATCCAGCTTCTGAGAAAGTTTCATCTCCCAGGACAAAGTCATCCACCTGAGATGCCAAACGAAGATGAGCGATTTTGACATCCGTGCAAACAGCCTGTCCGCCCAACTGGAAACTGCATCTGCCAGGCACGCCATTGTGACAGGTCCCAGGGACCCTGCAACAAGGTACGTGCAGGTGGGGAGAGAGGAAAGGCAGACGCTGAGGAGGTGAGCACAGAAGTGTCCCCCCGGGTCAGAGACTCTCCCTTCCACACCCAGGAAACCAGAGACGAGGAGAGGTTTCCCACGGCTACCCAGCTGGGCACGGGCAGACCCGGGTCTAGGACGCGGCTTAACCCACAGGACACTCACCTGGAAGAACCTGGTGGGGGAAAAGTCCCCTCAAGCACACAACTTAGATGTCTTAGATCAAAAGTTAGCAAGCAGGGCGTCCCCTGGCAGGAGGCGTCCCCTTAGACAACGTGCCTGCGTCGTACAGAGCAGAGCGGCCACGCATGGGCAGTGCACAGCGGCCTGCCCAGAGAGCCCGCAGGGCGGGCACAGCCCCTGGCCTGCAGACAGCGGTCCCCCACATCACGCGGCATCTTGAGTTTGAAGCCGGACAGAGGCAGGCTTCACGTCACGTTAGGAACGGACATCACCCTCCCTGCACTGAAACTTCTGGCTGAGACCCAGCACAGAAGGCGACTTCCCATTGTGGGTCCCAGGTGCTGCCCTGGCTGGAAACTGTCCCAGGTTCCCCTTCTTCCCTTCCCGGACATCGCGCGACTGAGGGAGAGCAGACCCCGGGCGATGGCACACGGTCGGAGCCAGTCTCCGGCCCTACAAGACATAAGGCCCTTCGACTGCTTGTCTCTTTGTCTTGTCTCGTCTCGGTGCTCTCCTCGCACAACAGGGATGTGGTTTTCTTGCGAGGACTGGGCTCTGGGAAGCTGACCAGTCGGCATGATCAGATTTCAAGGAACCAGAGAGCTCTGAAGATTTCCATCTCCTGTTCCAAACCAAGCTCGACTTTGTCTGTTCCCTAACATCTACCACGTACAAGGCACCTTACAACAATTCCTCATAAATTTGTGGTGACTAGCCATCCGATGACATCCACAGACGCTCCAGAAAGACCCGGAGAGTGTCTGCAAACAAAAACAGTCAGCCTCACCTCTTCTCGGCCCACAAGGCCCCTGCGGGTGTCCGCATCGGCTCCACGGTAAAGGTGGTCTAGGAACCTTCAGAATGTCTGCACACGTGCTGGAAGGGCCTCTGGGATACACAGACCCTCCACGCTCCCTTGAAAAGCGCACGCACTCTGTGTCGCCAGCAGCAGGCGCAGGTAGACGTCGTGACGCTGCTGGCCGCCCGGCAGAGCGCGCGGTGGCCACTTCCCCGTCCTGGGGGCTGTACTTCTGCTGCTCCTACTGCTGCTTTACAGCAAAGACAGCGAAATCACCAGAGAAGCGACGTGTTTGCTTTTAGGCCCCGCGTCTTGTCCGGGGTTAGGATTCAGACACCTCGCAGCCGGCGAAGTCCTCTGGGTCCCGGAGAGCAGTGAGCTGGAGTCTAGGTGGTAAGTGGGACCTGGTCTTTTGCGCCTGGTCTGCTGTCCCTTGCCTGCTGGGGGCCGTGTGCAGAGGCCCCGCACCTAACCTCTCGTGGTGCTGTCGGCGGGGGGAGCCCACACAACAGCAGCACAGCTCATGTTTCCAAGGTTGGGAAACGGTTAAAATGTGTCATTCTCCTGACAACCTTGGTCCGGAGGGTGAGCTCATTTGTTCCGCTCAGTGTCCTTTACAATTTTGTCAGGAAGGGCCTTTATTAGAAAACATCAATGTGTGATGAGTCAGCACAGAATTACAAAAATGTGACCTTTCACTGGGAGTTGTGCCCGTTCGACGTTGTGTCCTCCGCCTCCAGCCGCAGCCCGAAAACAAAACTCCCCCTTTTAAAGTTAGACATAAACCCTGGGGACAAACTCACGGAGGACTTCATCCCCCAGAAAAGCCTGCTTTTCTCCTCAAAGCTGACAGTCAGCGATTCCAGCCTGGAGACCAAGACTCTGCGCGCGCGTGTGTGTGACATACGTGTGCACGTGTAAACATGTGCTCACATACATGTACGTAACCATCAGTCAAGGTCCAGAATCTGGGAGATGGGACATTCTCTCTTCTTTGAGTCCACAAGAGGCGGCCAAAACCTCCTGAATCTCTCAACACCCAGGGGACCTTTTTAATAATTCTTATTCTTAACTGAAGTGTAGTCAATTTACAGTGTTAATTTTAGGTGTACAGTAAAGCGATTCAGTTATACATGTACAGACATATATACATGTATCTTCAGTTATTTTCCATTACAGCACATTACAAGAAACTGAATACAGTTCCCTGTGCTCTACAGGAGGTCCCTCTTGTTTCTCTATTTTAGATACAGTAGTGTGTGTCTATTAATCCCGAACTCCTAATTTATCCCTCCCTCTCCTCTTTCTACCCTGGTATCCACAGTTTATTTTCTATGTCCTTGAGTCTATTTCTAGTTTGTAAATAAAATTTGTATCTTTTTTTAGATTCCACATATAAGTGATACCATATGATATTTGAATTTCTCTGACTCACTTCACTCAGTATGATGATCTCCAGGTCCATCCATGTTGCTGCAAATGGCATTGGTTTATTGCTTTTAATGGCTGGGTAGTATTCCATTGTGTAAATATACCACATCTTCTTTATCCAGTCATCTGTTGATGGACATTTAGGTGGCTTCCATGTCTTGGCTATTGTAAATAGTGCTGCTATGAACATTGGGGTGCATGTGTCTTTTTGAATTATATTTTTCTCTGAATATATGCCCAGGAGTGGGATTGCTGGATCACGTGGTAAGTCTATTTTCAGTTTTTTAAGGAACCTCCAAAGTGTTCTCCACAGTGGCTGCACCAAACTACATTCCCACCAGCAGTGTAGGAGGGCTCCCTTTTCTCCATACCCTCTCCAGCATTTATTATTTGTAGACTTTTTAATGATGGTGCCCTGTTTGATTTATAAGAAGCCAACATTATTTGAAAGTTGCTTAGGCACCAGATCCTAAAAATCCTCATCACAAGAAAAAAAATATGTAGCTGTATGACTTCACAGTCAGTTGACTAAACTGGTGATGACTGTTTTACAATTTATCAGATTATGATGTTGTACACCTTAAACCTAAATGTTACATGTCAGTGATATCTCAGTAAAGCTGGAAGGGAAACAAAGCTCACATTTCATCACCTGGGCTCTGCGGATGTGTGTGGAGGAAGGGAAGGAGCCTGGCCACACTGCCGGTGAGCACTTAGGTTTAGTGAGTTTGTACGTTCCACTCGGCGGAGTCACGACTGGCATCGCTAACCAACATCCACGGGCACAGGCTTCATTATCAACTCAGGCTAGCTTAAAACATATTCACACGTATTTTCATACATTTGCGTCAGCCCAGCAACTCTCAAATTGTTGTTAATGCTTTGAACTTGAATGAAAGAAACTCCGAGAACCAGTTTTTAATGTACGTTCCCAGTCTTGTTTCTCTAAGTGCGGCTCTTGGAGCCTCTGTGTGGGAATCAACCCAGAGGGCCTGGTCAAATGCAGGTTCCCGGGCTCTGCCACTGGCCGCCTGGGGCAGCCACTCTGGTTGACACGTAGGAATTTCCATGTTGATCAAGCCACTGGGACCAGATCCACGCACAAGGCGCTCTGAGCAGGTCTGCCCCTAGAGTTAATTCAGGGAGGCTCGCGTGCTGATGGTCAGGACACCTGATGACTACTTCTGTGTGCCTGCGCTGCGACATGATGAGTCCGGGCGCACGTGGGTGTGAGCGGTCCTGCCTCTGAGCTCAGTGATCGGAGGAGAGAAGGGTCAGTGGTTTCGTCTGGAAGCCTCTTGTAGTTTGCAAAAGGAGGTCTTTAAACACGCAGCTTTTAAGAATGGGTCCTGGCACCTCATCCCTGCCCTTCCATTGTGCTTTTTAATTTGGGGTTACTTTTCTCTTTTCCCTTTAGTTCGCGTTTAACAACATCCCCACGGGGGGGGGGTGCACCAGAGGTGATTGGAAGGATGCTTTCTCGGGGCAAATCCTAACCCTAACCTAGCATTAACAGTCGTCAAACCCAGGTTTTAGCAGAGAAGACACCGGGCCAGAGCCAACTACAGAATCCACCCCCCCCTCGTCCCACCCCATCACAGGCATGTTTGGGAGAACAAATGGCAACTTACTAGTGGCAAAGAAGGACTGTGTTACTGATGGCCCCCTCGAGGGGACAGAGCAGTGAGAGACAGGAGGAAGGACCACCACAAACAAAAGCCAAGATTTCCTGCTGAGAATAAATAAGAAACGTTGCCTCTGCAGACACACACGACTGGCTATAAAATAGATGAACAACAAGGCCCTACTGTAGAGCACAGGGAACGGTATTCAGTACCTCGTAGTGACCTGTGATGGAAAAGAATCTGAAAACAAACATACGCACGTACACGTATGACTGAAACTTGATGCTGTGCACCAGAAACCGACGCAACACTGTAAACTGACTGTACTTCAATAAAAAAATAAAATAGAACAGGTAAACAACACGGCTGACTGCAGAGCACAGGAATATATTCAATAGCTTGTGATAACCTGTAACGAAGAAGAATAAATACGTGTACAACTGAATCACTGTGCTGTACACCAGAAACCAGCACAACATTGTAAATCAACTATACTCCAATTAAAATAAAGAAGATAGAACAGGAAAAAAGAGAAAAGGAAACCGTTGCCTGTGGTGAAATGATAATAAAAGGGAACCTAAGTCGAAGCGCCTGTCGAGTTTTAAAATTCAGATCTGCAAGCTGAACTGTCTAAAGCCTGTCTGTCTTTTCAGATCACAAACGTGTAAGTTGTGAATCGGTTTCCGTGACTGATGACACCATCGAGTTCCTGCCGACGGTTCCTGCTCCCACCCGGCTCCCCTCCTCCAGGAAGGTCTGTGAGGTGCTGACGAGGCCGTGGGGAGTGAGGAGGGCCTGGGGGAGAGAGCGCGCGCAGCCCAGCCCGGCCACAGCTGGCGCAAAAGGCAGAACTTAAAGTGGAACAATCAAGAGCCTGTTTTCCGAGCCCCGGCGACATCACCCACTGGGAACCTTTTATTCATCCTCTGCCCGGGACAGAGAAAGAGAGGGTCACTAATTACAGAGGAGGCAGATCAGGGAGCAATCCGGAGACCTGCCCTCTCCTTGTTTGTGATGGTGTAAACAATAACCTTATTTATTGTCTCCGGTAAAGGCTGCCTGAGAACCAGAGTGGTGATAACAGAATCGCCCCTGTTTCCCTGCCTCTGTCACTGGGCTGTCACCTGGGCTGGGAGGAGCTGGCTCTTTGGGTCTGTAGGCTCGTGAACACAGCCAAGATGGTGATGACATGCTGTGGGTGAAGTGCACAGACACGAAAGGCCCGCCCAATTACTTCAGTGTTGTGCTTTTTTATTATAACCGGGATTTCCTCGGTCCCAGGGAGCCACGAATTAGGTCGGCAAACTCTGGTGGCCCGTGGGCCGCATGCAGCCCCTGCCTGCTTTTGTAAATAGAGCTGTGCTTAGACACAGCCCTGCCGACTGTTTACCCCTGGCTCTCTTCTCCGGCTGTGTTCCTGGAAGACTGAGTAGTTTGAGTAGTTGCAACGGAGACAAAACGACCTGCAAAAAGCTTAAAGCATTTCTTATCTGCTCCTTACAGCAAAGGCCTGCTGACCTCCGAGCTTGCTTCTCGGCGGTAGGGAGGTGCCTTGCTAAACACTGTAGTCATCCGTCCTGCTTCCCGGAACTAAGCACGTGTTTGCGTGGGATGGGGCAGAATCAAGGGGCAAACCAGGGCTTCTCTTCCAAACGCAGACCCCCTGGAATGTCAGAGGTGATCAGATGACTGGAATTCCAGCGTAAACACATGGCTGAGAAAGCAGTGCCTACTGGCACGATCAAGGAAGGACTCGCTTCCACGGTGGGGGGTTCTGAAGGGCGGTGCGGTCTGTGTGACCCTTCCTGACCACATTCTCGCAGATTTGGGTTTAACGTCCCCCAAAGACCAGAGTAGTTCCTGTTGAGAATCTAGCTTAGTTGTTAGTAACCTTTTTACGGGGGAAAGACGGGGTCACACTTCTGAGAAATGACAAACACACAGACATTTACAATGTTATTTATAATTCTGGGGGGGCTCTTGGACCCCCAGAAGCTAATCCACAAGCCCTGGGCTAAGAAATGCAATCAATTTTTTTGCTAGTTGTGGAAAGAACAAAAAAAATATTTTTTAAAGCACTTGTCGAAGAACCTGTTTCCAATTAGCTTAATTAGCAATTAGCCAGCTCTTACTTGGCAATTTATTTAAAACTAACAGCATCTACCAAGTGCAAATAAGTGGTACAGACAACAACATTATTGGAATTGAGGGAAGAAAGAGATGTTTGTTGTTAAGTAAGATGAGAAGGGGTCACAGAAAAAAATGTGGTTTGTCTGAGATCTGAGCGAACAGCTAAGTTGTCGGCGAGAGGGGCGGGGAGGCCTGGGCTACGAATGTCTTCAGGCTCAGAGAGTTCTCAGTCTTGGGTTGCTCACGCGTGGGCACAAGCAGACACGCCCCTACAGCACCCCCAAGGGCAGGCGGCCGCCTTAAAGAAGCTCCAGGTGCTGAGGCTTCTGAGATCTCGAGAAAGTGTTGTTCCGTGTCTCACCCCTTGTCTGCCAGCATTGCCGGCTTCCTGGGGGTTGGTGTGATGATCTGCTGTTACTGTCCTCAAATTTGTAATAATTTTTTAAATAAAGGGGCTGCATCCTCCTTTCGCACTGGGCCCCACAAATGATGTCGCCTGACCTGATCGTGGGGGAACAGACACAATGTAAGACCAAACATGGATAAGAAGAGAGGAAAGCGGGGCCCTCTCCTTGCACGCCGGGGCCCCAGCGCACGGGGTGAGAGAGCGCCGGAGCTGCCTCCTTGCTGCCCTGAAAACACGTCCCTGCTCAGCACTCACGCGTCCACTGAAACGCCTTTGGATGAACAGCACGAAGCAGCTCCTGTTCCAACTTCGCACACACAAGGAACACCTGATCTGACTCGCTTTCCTAAATTTTAGGATTCCTCTCAGATTTTTTAAAAATTACAGTTCTTTTTTAAAAAAGTTTTTATTTTGTTTATTTATTTTGGAGGGAAGGTAATTAGGTTTATTTACCTATTTAGTGGAGGTGCTGGGGACTGAACCCAGGACCTCATGCACACTAAGCACACACTCTACCACTGAGCTCTGCCCTCCCCCTTCATATATATATATATATATATATATATATTTTTAATGGAAACTCACCCGTAAAGGAGAGGAGAGAGAGTTTAAAGTTTATTTTCAATGTCATTACTTCATTTATGTCTTTGCCTTACAGCTCACTCTGTAGTTTTACTTCCCCGAGTTGTAATAACGTTTTGGGTTGGTCCCCTTCACCGATGTGGTGTCTTTGATCCAAACCTCTGACCTGCTTGAAAGACCCACCTTCCCCGCTTTTCAAGCCTCATGATCCTCTTTGGGCCGTTAATTCAAGGCAGCTTCCTGCAGGACCTCTTTGGCATCAGAGGCGGTGGTTTGATCCTGACAACCAGGAGCTTTAAGCTTGAATGCCGTGAAAGCAAGCTGGCTGCCGCTAGCAGCGCCGCAGCTGGAACCTGGCTTGGAGGACTTGGTGTCTACCCAGCAGACCCACGCGGTGCTTCCGTTACTTTGAGGATAAATCTGAACCCTTCCTCAGGGTGTAAACGCAAAATGTAAAACAAACGAGAAGGAAGACGACGTTAACAGACAGCAGGCTTTCACGCTGCCTCATTCCGGGGGCCAGTCATTTTCTGTAAAAAGTCTAGTATTTGAATGTGACATTAAGAAACCAGAGCTTGGCTAAGCTGCAAACGGGCAGGGGAGGGGAGGGTAGAGCTCAGGGGTAGAGCACGCGCTTAGCATGCACGAGGTCCTGGGTTCCGCCCCCCGTACCTCTGTTAAAATAACAAATAAATAAACCTAATCATCTCCCCCTCCAGAAAAAAACCATAAAAAAACCAAAAACAATGTTTATTAAAAAACAAAAAACAAGACCCAAGCAGGCAGTTCTAGAGTCGGATTCAATTTGCTTTGATGGGAAGGAGTAGTGTGTGGTTTAAACCCCCTAGACCAGACAAGGCAGGGAAGTTTGTGTGGGTCCCAAAAAGCCAGGGGTTGAGATGCCTTATATCTGGAGGGAACCCTAATTTGAAAAGACACCTGCACCCCAATGTTCACAGCAGCACTGTATACTACAGCCAAGACATGGAAGCAACCTAAATGTCCATCAACAGATGACTGGATAAAGAAGTTGCAGTATATTTATACAATGGAATACTACTCAGCCATAAAAATAATAAAATAATGCCACTCACAGCAACATAGATGAACCTGGAGATGGTCATTTTAAGTGAAGCCAGAAAGAGGAAGACAAATACCACATGATGTCACCCATATGTGGAATCTAAAAGAAGTTTAAAAAGGCACTGATGAGCTCATCGACAAAACAGAAGCAGGCTCACAGACACAGCGAACAACCTTATGGTTACGGGGGTGAGGGACTGGGAAGGAATAAACCGGGAGTTGGATATTTGCAAGTATTAACTAGTATGTGTAAAGCAGATAAACAACAAGTTCCTTCTGCACAGCACGGGGAAGTATATTCAATACCTTGTAGTGACCTATAATGAAAAAGAGCATGAAAAGGAAGACACGTGTGTGCATGTAGGGCTGAAACACGATGCTGTGCACCAGAAACTGACACAACAGTGTAAACCGACTACACTTCAATTTAAAAAGAGTTGAGGGGCCTTAAGTCAATGGCACTCAAGTGGGATCCAAGGCCCCTTTGAGGAGTCGTAGAGATCAAAATTGCTCCTGTGATAGAGCACCCTAATAGTATTTGACTATTGCTCTGTTGACATTTGCACCAGAAGGCAATGGTGGTAAACTACTGGGCCTGTGGCCTGAGTCTAGGTCCCCAAGTGCCCCAGGAGGCCCATTCCATTCGTCACCACCTTGTTCTTACAGTTACCAAAAAAGAAAAAAGAAAAAAAAGCCATTTCCACTGAAGAGTGCCCATGGTGATGGAGTAAAACTTTAAATCTCGACCTGTGAGTGCACATCTTTCTAATGTTCTGCATGACAAGATGGCCAGCATTCAGAAAGCACTCAGTTTTGTGCTAAAGCACAACAGTTATCTCAGGAAGCGCGTGTGCAGGAGTTTGAGTCGCACGCCCAGTTTCCATGGTACCCTGGTCACTATTTTTACTTGAAAGCATGATTGACACATAGACTCTGATTATTCAGCCTTGGGTGTTTGCTGGGCAGTTTCTCCAAAATCCTATCACTGGAAGGAAAACAAACAGAAGGTGTCTGTTGCCAAGAGTAAAATTTAAGGTTTAAGCAAAATTTAGCTTATTGGAAACACGTAGCCACCACAGGAGCTTGACAGCTTCCCAACATCCCAAGGCTTTTCTGATGAAGCTGGTGGTGACATTGACAGAGGTGCCTTTTTCATGCTGTTTTATAAGGAAATGTGCCAGCGTTTTAAAGAGCGGCATAATTCACTGAACCAGTACTTCTCCAGCGATCCATGCGTGATGTTACTGAAACAGGAGGGAAGAGGGCAGAGCACAGCCACTCAAGGAATGACAGCAACTTAACACCAAAATGGTGGAAGATTCAACTCCTAGCTGGCCTTGAGGATTAAGAGGTTTAACTTCCAGTAGACCTTGAGCTTCACTCTGTGCTCATTGTGACAGGTCATCAAGTAACAAGACCGCAGGCACCATGACAGCCCCAAGGCTGACCACAGAAGGCCGAAGAATGGGCGGTGGCCCAGTTCCTGGGAATCCCAGCCCCTTCCCCAGGGCACTTGGAAAGTTCCCACCTGCAGGCATGTGAAGCTACTGAGACCATAAAACGTGACAGCACCACGCCTAGTGGCCCTTTGCACTCTCTCTCCCCTCTGGAGACGACCCGCACTCTGCCTGTGGAGTGTGTACCTAATTGTACTTTAACCTGAGCACCCAGTTCCCACACCTCTTTCCTGGCCTTTCTCTTGCCTTACGCTCTATGCAGCGTGTATCTCTCTAAATAAATCTACCTTTACTCAACGGCGGCTCGCACTTGAATTCTTTCCTGTGCGAAGCCAAGGACCCATACCTGGTGGGGAACGTCCCAGGGGCTCAGCGGAGACCTGGGACTCGGGCCTCCTCACGGCCCACATCCGTTTTCCTGCATCATTACCAAATGACACACGTGAAAAAAGCGTCTGAAAGTGCAAGACGGAACGATGGATTTTAAAATAACAGGAGGAGTCTGAAAGTGACATAGCTTCTGACTCCCACTGCAACTCACCTTTAAGAAGCCACACTTGTCAAGAAACTCAAAGCCGCCGTTATCTCAGAGGCCTGTTTGAACACTCCTTCCATTTACCTGCCTGCGTGAGGCCAGATTTCTCCTTAGACTTCACCTAACACGACATATTGCGACAGATCCAGATTAAATGCAGAAACAGACATGAGAATCCAGCTGTCTCCTATCAAGCCAGACATTAAAGAGGTTTGCAAAACTCCAAAACAGAGACACTCCTGTTACTCATCTTTTTCTGTCTTGGAAAACATGCTTAATTTTCATAAAAATATGTCATTTATGTAATGGGATTATTACTGTACTCTTAAATTAGTAAGTATTTTTTAAACATCTCCATTTTATTTTTTTATTATTGAAAATATTAGTCATCTAATCCATTATCAATGAAAGTTCTTCAAAATCCTCAATTTTGAAGAGCAAAGAAGGGGTCCTGAGACCAACAGGTTTGAACTCACTACGGCTCAGGGACATGCATCCCATCAGCGCTGTTTCCCTGGCATGTTTTTGCTCAAGTCTGCTTCTCATTTTTTCTAAGTTAGGCTGTGCGCCCAGGAACTCCTGGCCTTTAAGGTTCCCACCACTTGGTTCCAAGTCTCCTCAGCCAAAGCGAAACCAGGTGGCTTAAGAGTATCACTTAGGGAGAGAGCACCTGAACTGATAGAGGAGCAACCAGCATCCCAGACCCCTTCACCTACCAGGACCTGTCAGAGTCCACTGGACACTAACCTTCATCTACCAGGACCTGTCAGAGTCCACTGGACACTAAGCTTCACCTACCAGGATCTGTTAGAGTTCACTGGACACTAACCTTCACCTACCAGGACCTGTTAGAGTCCACTGGACACTAACCTTCACCTACCAGGATCTGTTAGAGTCCACTGGACACTAACCTTCACCTACCAGGACCTGTTAGAGTCCACTGGACACTAACCTTCATCTACCAGGACCTGCTAGAGTTCACTGGACACTCACCACCAAAAGGCGCGACAGCTTCATTTAGCATGAAGTGATTGAATCCAACCAGTTTCAGGGAGAATTTGGTCTCCTATTTATATTTGATCCAGAGCAGAGAGGATAGTAACTCTTTCCCCCCATTAAACTCCGCCGCTCGGCAGTAACTGTGTCAGGAGGAGCAGGGGAGCAGGTTTCATCAGAAGGTCCCAGGTTTGACCTGAGACCATCACACAGCTTGACTTCTCACCCTGAGTTCCCTTCTTGCCCAAGAGCACAAATCCAAGAATTTCCCAGCATCAGCCCTCAAGTCTAAACAGTCTTTTAAACAGCTGCTGAGTGTTGATGGTCTCATGATTCCTTAAAGGAATTTTTCTGTGGGCGGGGGAAGCCACCGCCCATGAGTCCCAGTTAAATGCTGAAGGCTCACTGCGGTGGTGAAAGAAATCGGATGGAATTCTCAGAATCTCAGTGTAGACAGACTGTCCCCCCTTCCATCAGTAGGGACTTGCTGCAGCAAACCCTCACGCCTTCAATCCTCCTGTTTCGTGGAAAGACTATTCTTTTTTTTTTTTGATTGAAGTACAGTCAGTTACAATGTGTCAGTTTCTGATGCACAGCACCATGTCCCAGTCATGCATATACACACATATATTCATTTTCATACTTTTTATTAAATGTTATTACAAGATATTGAACATAGTTCCCTGTGCTGTACAGAAGAAACCTTTTTTAGAGTCTGTTTTTATATATAGTGGCTAACATTTGTAAATTTCCAACTACCAGATTTGTCCCACCCACCCCCTTTCCCCAGTAACCATAAGACTGTTTGCTATGTGAAAAGGCTGTTCTTGATAAATGGGGAAAGCAAATGGGGGATCCCAGGAACACCAGTGACCCAGACCTCCTGACCTGACTTTAACACGCTTCTCCGGGTGCTGCCGTCCCAGGGCTGTCACGTGGGCTGAATGCAGGGCCTACCTGACAAAAGATGGATGGGAAGGCAGCCCAGGCAAAGGTGACACTCTCCAGTGACGTGCAAAGCAATATCCTAAATGCAACTGCCCTTCACCTGGCATGTGACCAGGATGCCAGGGGCCCAGAGCCCAGTCAGCCCAGGAGACGGAGGCCGAATCAGCTACTTTGTCGCTTTCTGTCCACTTTCTCTGCAGGTCACGTCAATGACAAAGTCAGTTCACCAGTCTGAGTGGGAACTGGAGGATAGCAGAACACCCGGGGCTGGGGAAGGGGCCAGAAAGACTGTGCACACATCACACCAGCTTCTCATTAATGGGAACGAGTGTATCTCTGATAGCCGAGGGTCCAGCCCTCAGTGACCCGGCGCCCTTCTGGCGGTACCGAAACACAAGCATAAGCAGCAGCTTTTCAAATGCCTCCCTACCCGCCCGCCTTTGACTCATTGCCGTCAGATTTCTGAAATTCTATTTTCCAGGCAGTTTTTGTTTGATTTGGTGGCTCGACACCTAGTGCAGAGCTAGGGGGTGGTCCTGCTCCCACGTGGTCCAGTCGCACCCCAAAAATCCCGGGCAGCCTCCACCCCTTAACCTAACTCCAGGGGACCTGCTGCCGGCCCGTGAGAGTTAAGTATCTTTCAAACATTAAACTGATGTCTTCTTCAGCTAGATGAAAATGTGAATTTCTTCTTCCTCTCCATTAAAAGGATTTTATTAAATGAGCCTTTCCAGCTGCCCAAATTGAGCCAAACCAATAAATGAGTCAAATACTCCCTGGCCAGGACTATCTCAAACGACCCAGTATTCGGGGTTTTGGTGACCCAGAAAACAAACTTGATGTCTCAGACCTACGGACTCAACTGAACCGAACCGTAAAGAGGAAAGCCGGCCCCCAGTCTGTGGCCGCCCTCCAGGGCAGGGCCGCCAGTCGGAACCAGTGCATTCAGGTTTACTCCCGTTTGGGGCAAACTCTCAAGTGCAAAGCTAACCTGAAGGTCCTTTGCTCATGACCTCGATGCTCCTATGACCGAGCAGGACCCTGCGGGGCCTTCCCAGGACAGACCCCCACCCTACCCCCCATGTCCTCCGGCTGCCTTTGTCTATAAAAAACTTTGGCCAAAGAATAAGTTTAATTAGAGAAATAAGAAAATACAGAAACAAAGGGAAACAGTCAAGCAAGACAAACAAGCCGTTAACAAAGCTCCTCCTCAAGGGCCAGAGATGACATTCTGAGCCGTCCTGGAGCCATTCTGTAAAGACTGAAACCCCCACCAGGTGGAAGCAGTTAAGTGTGTGCTGACCACTAGCACGTGGACCCCAGACTGCGGGGAACCAGAAGGTTGGTGATGCTGGCTCCCGATGACCTCATCACCATGACCTCATCCCCAGCCAATCAGAAGACTGTCCATGAGCTGATCCCACCCCCAAAGCCCCCTCCCTCTGCCTGTCTTTAAAAACCTTTCCTTGCTTCTGCGATGAACACTGTACTTTCCTTCGCCACCACCCGGTGTCACTAGATTGGCTTTACTGTGCACGGGCAAGGAGATCCGGGTTTGGCTCGGTTGCCTGCCCGTGTCCCCCAAACTCTCACGTCTCACTGGCAATGCAAAGCTTCCGTGCGTCCCATCACTACTGAAACAAGCAAACAGGCTACCCTCCATCAGCCACCCTGTGAACAAACACAAAAGGAAACCCGGGAGGCTTGGAGTCGCCCCCTGGGGACCCTCTGGTAGGAGCACAGGTGGACTGACGCGGACCGCGCTCCCCTTCCCGTGGGCCCGAGTACTCAGCACACAGAGGACAACGGGGGATGGCGAATCACCTGAAAACAGAAGAGAGGGCCCCAAAGAAGCACCTGCTGAAAGAGAAGTTTGTGAACATGCTCCCAAGGTGCCCTGGAAACTCCGGAAGTCCGTTTCCCCCGGCCTAGAATTTACGGAGAAGCATCACGCCTAACGTAAGAGAGAATCTTCTAGCGCTGACTGAGCGTCTTTTAGGGAGAGACAGGACCTGAGAGCACCAGCTCCTTGGGGGCACGTCACCGTCTTTCTATCCTCGCACCTGCTGTGCCCTCGGTGCAGGAAAGCGGATGGGGGCGTGAGGAGGCCGTGTCCCAGGTCTCGGCTGAGCTCCTGGGATGTGCCCTGCCGAGTGTGGGTCCCTGGCTTCACGCAGGAAAGAATTCAAGTGTGAGCCATCGCTGAGTACAGGTAGATCTATGTAGAGAGATACACGCTGCATAGAGCGTAAGGCAAGAGAAAGGCAGGGAAAGAGGTGTGGGAACTGGGTGCTCAGGTTAAAGTACAAGTAGGTACCCACTCCACAGGCAGAGTGCGGGCCGTCTCCAGAGGGGAGAGAGAGTGCAAAGGGCCACTAGGCGTGGTGCTGTCACGTTTTATGGTCTCAGTAGCTTCACACGCCTGCAGGTGGGACCCTTCCAAGTGCCCTGGGGAAGGGGCTGGGATTCCCAGGAACTGGGCCACCGCCCATTCTTCGGCCTTCTGTGGTCAGCCTTGGGGCTGTCATGGCGCCTGCGGGCATGTTACTTGATGACCTGTCACAATGAGCACAGAGTGAAGCTCAAGGTCTACTAGACATCAAACCTCCAACCATCTTAATCCCCAAGGCCAACTACGAGGTGACTCTTCCACCATTTTGGTGTTAAATTTCTGTCATTCCCTGAGTGGCTCTGCCCTGCCCCCTTCCCTCCTGTCTCGCCCTGAGTCACTTAACCTCGTCTATGGTGGAAACCTCTGTTACGAGAAACACATTTTGTCTGATGTTCAGCAGCCCGAAGGGCACACAGGTTTCTTAGGTCACTTTTCCTTTTCTAATTCTCAGTCCACCGAGCACACGTCTGGTCACGGATGTGCCCCCTCCCCGCCTTGCTACCTGGAAAGGCCCCGGACAGTGGACACGAGGCTCCTGGTCACGGAAAAGGACCACCTCCCACCGTAAGTTAACACAGTTGTATTGGAATTCTGGCCTCTGAGATGTGTCTGCGTCAATCAGTTCACTAGAGTCAGATTGGCTCCGGGGAAACTAACACAAGCGAGTTTCAGGGCCAGTGAGGCCAAGGACGGGGTCTGGGTTGGGCTAAACCCCTCAAGTGGCCGCAGGAGACGCGAGGTCCTGCCGAAAACACAGGCCAGCCCATCCACCCGGGGGGCCACCCCACGGCGGCACGGATAAACAGGTAAATCACAGCCAAGTAAATAAAGGAAAATACGCTGTAACACGTTTGGCTACTCTGGACGGTAAAAGGCATTGGGAAACACAGAGAACCCAGCAAACTGGGTGAAAATGCAGGCTTTGGAGACTAGCTAGGATTGAACTGGGTTGTTACTTTGCGAACTTCAGCAAATCACTGAATGTTTCTGAATCTCGCTTTTCTCTGTGAAATTGAGATAACAATACTATTTCACTAAGTTGGGGGGATTAAAAGAGATAACCTACGTTACATCTTCCATCGCTGGAAACAGGCTGGACTTGAGATCCTACAAATCTGCCCAGTCCAGAATGCGTAATGCTAGCCCGGACGTTTTCTAAGCCATCTTTTGAGCTGTATGGACAAGTCGCGGGAGAGTAAAGCATTCCCCTGGAGTCGGGAACGGAGCCGGAGGGGAGACCCCGGAGAGTAAGAGGTTACTGCGCTTGCATCTTCCAGGCCCTGAGGACCCAGAGCTTTCATCTTAAAGGAAACACGGGCGGCAGGAGATTAGGTGGAAGGGGAACCAGAGAGACCAAAGGCAAGACGTAGGAAAGGCACTTCCCACAGGGACATGTTAACCGGACACATATACACCCCACAAGCCGTAGACAAGGGAACTTCTCTGTCTTGGTCTGGCTTTTAGTGGAAGGGAAAAGTCGAGCTGTCAAATGGAGCAAATGCAGGGAGCTGGGGACAAACAAAAGTGCAGGGAGCAGGGGTTTCTAAGGCAGTGAAACAGTCCATGTGACACTATCGTGGTGGGGACATGACGCTACACATTTGTCAAAACCCATATGACAACACTGCCATCTGGGGGGTGTTGCTGGTGGGGGAGGCTGGGTGTGTGTTTGGGGGGCACCAAATGTGAGAACCCTGTACTTAACACTCAATTTTGCTGTGAATGCAAAGCTGCTCTAAAAATAAAGTCTATATATACAAAAACAAAAAAGAAAAAAACAAACAAGGTGCCCAGTTAAATTTGAATTTTATATAAATAACATACTTATACTTTAAAAAGTATACATTGTTTATTTGAAAATCAAACTTAACTGAGCATCTGTACTTTTTATGGCTGCCCTGCTTCCTGAGGTCATCAGTTCTAACATGTATTTGGGTCTTGAATTCACATTACCTGTCCCAAAATTTTAAGCCAAAATGTTTATATTTAATAGAGCCAAATTTGTATTGTACCTACATGCCTGCTAAAAGCAAAAAAAAAAAAAAAAAAAAAAAGAACAAAATTCTTCCTATAAAAATGCACCTTTACCCTAGGACTCAAAGAATTCCCAAAAAGATTTCAAACAAATTTAAGTTTACAAAATACAAGCAAACATACAAGGAAATAAAAGAGCCACATTTAAAAAAAAAAAAAGGACCAGACCCACCAGGACTTTAGATATTAGAATTATCAGATATAGAAAATAAAACATTTACATGTTTAAAGAAATAAAAGAGGAAATTGAAACTATGAGCAAGGAGAATTTTTAAATGATCAGAAACATTAAAAAACAAACCTCTAAAATACAGAAATACAATTGTTGACATTAAAAACTCAAAGCAACTGTTAAATAGCAGACTACACATGACTGAACAACAAATCAATGATCTAGAAGCCAGAGTCCAACCCAGAGAGACAGAAAAATACACGGAAAGGTAAACGATACTGAAGCTCAAACAAGAACTGACATTCAACTGAAATTCCATAAAAAGACAATAAATAAAGGAGAGGAAATTAGAATTTTCCAAAATTGATAGTGAGTGTCACCATAAAAGGAAAAAGACTAAGCACGTTAAGGACTTCTGTTCATCAAGACACCATAAAAGCAGGTGAATGTCAAGTCACACGCTGGGAGAAGATATTTGGAACTTACATAATGGACAAAGAATCAGTGTACAAAATATATGAAGGACAAGCAAGCTGATTTTTTTTAATAAGGACAAAATGTATGATCAGACATTTTATTGAAAAGAAAGGTGAATGACTAATAATTATATAAAAAGATGCTCAACTTCCTTAGAACTCACAAAAAGGAAAATCCGAGTCACAGTGAGATGCCATTTCCTATTACCCAAACCGCAGAAGTCTGAAAACTGAGAACACCAAACTTCCGTTGTGCTAACCACTGGTTGTAAGTATTAATTGGCATGAACACCTTGGGAAAGAGTTTAGGAATATTTTTTAGAGCTGAGCACACAACTCCAGCACGATCCGGCCACTGCTACGTGTGCCCCAAGAAACCCGAACGTGGGTCCTGGGAGACATGTATGGAGCGCTCACAGAGCGTGTCTGCGGTAGTTAAGACCGGAAATAACCCCAACGTTCATCCCTAGGAGAGAACAGACGCACACACGTACGTTCTGAGATACGAGGACACTGAATCGCTTTAGTGACAATGGACATACTATAACCTCAAGCATCATTCTCGCTACTAAAAAGCAACGAGAGGGAGAATGTCTCTGCTCTAGAGAGCAGTCCTCTTAGGGGACCCGAGTAGGTTAGAACCACCGCTAGGCGTTTTTTAAAAACAGTAATTGAAGTTTTTGCCCTGTGTGATATTCAGGGCTCCTTTTATACAAAAGCCTACACTATACATTTTTGCTAGAGGTTAATCCCAGGAAAACTGATTCTGCAGATGCGTTCATCAAATAAAAAAAAAACAAACATCCTGGCAACAGATTTTTACAGCTACTTCAAGCACTCAGAAGTCATCGTTGTCCTAACACCGAGAAGCAAAGCAACGAACTAGTAATCACTTTAAAAAGAAGACCGCTTTCAACTATGTTTTAAGTTCTAAAAATGCCTTATCAGGTTTATGATACTGTAATTAAGAAATGTGAAGACTTTTCTAAGAACCTATGTCTAGTCTGTGTTCAACAGACATTCGGTGAACAATGCCTGCGAACGGTGAACACTAGCATTTCATCTAAGTCTAACCCTTTAATACCACCGGGACATTCTACGGGGTGGAGACCCAGCCTACCGGAGGTGGCAGGGGAGCCATCGGAGGGGACCTGCTTCCCAGCCAGGTGTCTGCAGCACCGGCCAAGGGCTCACTGGCCGCGCTTTGATGTTCACAGCCAAGCAGCCCAGGGCGGCCCTCGGGCGTTAATGAAAGACCCCAGTGCAGCCCCGCGTCCCTCTGCGGCGACAGCTTCTCAGTCACCTTCACGCAACCTGACCAGATCCTCCAAGGTCCCCCACACTGACCTGGTGCTCTGCACTTAGAGCATTGCCCTGACTCGGTTTCCCACGCCCCAGAAGCCCCCCGTGGCCATCCTCAAACGCCACCTCCTCCACCCTGCCCTTCCGGGGCCCGGCTCTCCCCTCTGAAACTCCATGGTGTTTTGTTTCTTTCTTGTGGTTCTTACACATCATGTTCTACTTTGTAATGCAACCCCCCACACACAGACATGCACGCGTCCATGAAACATTCAAATCTTTATCTCCATATCCCCTTTTACAATCAACTGCCTGCTCAGTACGGGTCAAAAGTAGTCATTGAATTTAACTCCAGTATCTTTACTTTTTTTAATTTTTATTTATTTATTTTTTTAGGGGGGAGGCAATTATGTTTATTTTTATTTGTTTATTTTTTTAATGGAGGTACTGGGAATTGAACCCCAGACCCCTGCATGCTAAGCACACGCTTTACCACTGAGCTATACCCTACCCCCAACTCCAGGATCTTTAAATCCTAAGCATCAGTTTTGTTTTAATAGGAGTAAAAACCATGCCACTGCTTCCTACACTGCATCACATTTTACAGGCCAGAGCATCTGGAGTCAACCTGCAGATTTGTTGAAATACGTTTCGTTTAAGGTTCAACAGCCCCCTCTTGTGGCCGCTGAGGGAAGTTGGGTTTGCTGGCGCGGAGGGTTCAGTCAAGCCAGAATTTCCATTTACTTTTAGAAGTTGAATTTGAAGTGATTCTCAATCAATTTTAGTTCCAAGGTTATCAAAAACCTTCACTTTTGAGATTACCACTGAATGGCAAATTTTATTTGGCATAAAATTGTTATATTAAGGCAAAGGATAAACATAAGCAGTTATTTGAAATTTAGGTCAATGGTTTCCATCTCAAATGACTGTAAGTCTGCTTTGAAAGATGTTAATATCATTTTATTTAAGTGTTAATAACATATTTGATTAAGGTTAAAAATTCTTCAGAGTGTCACATTGATTTTTCAGTGTGTGGGAGTAAATAAATCTGGGAATTCAGTGAGAGTAGACAGCATTATGTTTTTGCTTCTTTCATAGTTTGGAACAGTATCAATTGCAGATTAAGTTAAAAGCTCAGGCATTCTCACAAGCACATGCTCAAGTCTGAAATGGAACAATTTAAAACAAGGAACCAAGTACAATTCTAAAACACAAAACCCCAAACACGGCTCTCACTGAGGTCCAGATTTCTCAGGTCGCCGTGTCCATGGTGGGGGCTTCATGCCAACAGGGAGCTGTCTGAAGGAGGTCGGTCCTGGCTGTTGGTGGGTCTGTGTACTCTGAGGGGGGTTCCTGGGGGGACAGCTGGGGTCTGCCTTCCATGATGAGGGCGGAAACTTCCATAGAGGTGGAGAGTCTGAATCCTGGCATAGACAAACAGCTCCACTGGCCAGGGAACCCTGGAGAAGGGCTCCAGGGAGAAGGCGGTGGATCTCCTGGCCCCTGCATCCTCGCTGACTCCAGAGGGGACCACAGACAGGGAGGCAACGTGGGAATCTGGGCGTGGATGCCAACATGGCCTCGTTTGAAAGATAAAAAGTCTATTTCATAGCAGCTGTTCCTGAACATGGACTGTCTTCATCCTTCTGGATTCCCACGGAGGCACAGAACCTCCGAACTGCCCGGGAGCCCAACAATTATTTCCAAACAGCACACTTTCAGAAGCATTTCTGTAGTGTCTTCCCATGATGGTTTTATTTTTAAAGAAAAATCTAACCTCAGAGAAGCATTTTCATGGATATTGATTCTAATTCTGAAGGACGCACAAGAGAAAAAAGGAAACTCTCTCTCTGATACGTCTGGTAACCACTGAGCATTTACACTAAAAGTGTTTTAAAACGTTCATCAAGATATGACTGAAGAATAGGTTTTTTTAATGACAAGTTTACTGAAAAATAGATGTTCAATCCCCAGAACGTCTGTTAACTATAAAAAAAAAAAACTTTCTATCTTTAGTGAAATTCAAGAATCATGCCCATCCTAGGGGTCTTGCTCCAGGCTGCCGCACCTCTTCCCACGCCTTCACGTGCACGGCCACTGCCTGGGCGTCTTGTGAAAATGCAGACTCTGCTCCAGGGCAGCCGGGGAGGGGCTCCCGGGCGGGCTGCCCGCTGGCGGGTGATCCCTGGACCCTGGTTACTGTGTGAACTGTGTCTCCCTCCAAATTCACGTGTTGGAACGAATAGTAAATGGGACCCTACTTGGAAACAGCGTTGGTGCAGATTTAATTAGTGAAGATGAGGTCGTTGGGGTGAGCCCTGACCCCATATAACTTATGTCCTCATGAAAAGGTGGAACCGGACACAGATGAGCACACACAGCCACAGGGAGAGGAGCGTGTCCCCAGCAGATGCCAGGACCGAGGCCTGGCGCCAGCCCCTCCTGAGGGCCTCCACGGGCCACCGGCCCTGCGGACACCTCGGTCTCAGCCTCCAGCCCCCAGGGCCGCGAGGCAGTCGTGTCTGCGGTCGGGCCCTCTGCTCCTGCTCTAGGCTGGGTGTGCTACCATCGCAGAGATTTCCAAATACGCTCAAAAGCAGACTGCAAGGAACCTCTATGAACTCATCCCCCAGCTCCAGCAAACATCTCCGTTTTGCTACACCCATTTCATTATTTTTATTTTGCTGGATTTTTTTAAAAAACAGAGAGTTGTGCCCCGCCCTTCCCGTGGCCAGAACTCGGAGGGGTCGCAGTCCAAGGCCACAGTCAGGGGACGGGAAAAGGGCCCCAAGCTTAGGCTGTGCAGCCGCAGGCCCGACGCCGCTCCCTGCCCGGGGCAACTTCGTACATCACTTACAGCCCGAGCTCGCTTCCCTCGTCTGCAAAACGGCCACGATTCTCTGTGGACCCCTCTCGCGGGGGCCTTGTGAGGATTAAATAAAAGCTCGCGTGTGGCCTTCCCAACCCTGCCGACTTGAGGGAGAGTCATTTTCAGGGCAAAACGCCAGAAAAAGACCCCGCTTGCTGAGGACTCGCTGGCCGGCCGGCCTCCCGCCCCGGCTCCGGGCTCAGAGCGGGCGGATGTGGGGCACGCGGAGGCGCGGGGAGCTCCCGCACAGTCCGGTCCTGCCGGCCTCCCCTCGGCCGTCTGGGCGGGGCTGCTGGCAGAGGGGAGATGCTGGCCCAGCGGCCCCTCCAGCAGCCAGCCGGGTGCCAGCCCGTGAGCGGGCCTGGTCAGGACCAGAACAACCAGCCAGGCAAGCCCGGCTAAGGCCCGGCCTGTGCACACAAGGGCCGGATAAGCGCTGCTGTCCGGAGCCACTGGCTCTGGGTGGCTTGCTGTGCTGTATCATCGAAGGAACAGGTGCCTGCACTGATCAGGTCTGGAGCCGTCCCCCCAACACTCCGGTCGTGGGGCGGGCTCTGGAGACAGTGGGGCACAGCTCGTCCAGCAGAGAAAGATTGACCGTGGAAGCCAGGGAGACTGGAGGGCCATGGACTTGGTCACCTTGGCCAACTCGAAGGGCCCTGACTCGCCGCCCAGTGGGCAGCCTGTCTCCCAGTGGGTGTCTCTGGCTCCTTACAGCCGGTGGGCGTAATCTCTGTACCTGTCCCAGTGGGGCTGGGAGACACCGTAACCATGCTCTCTAGATACTGACCAGAAGGGACCATGTGAGGCCAACGTCCTCTTTCTCGGGGACAACCTGGGACAAGGTAGATGAGAGTCTGCCCTGGAGTCTGAAAGTGTTTCAGTTGGAAAGCAGAAAGAAATTCCCCGTTCTGGAGTGGTCCAGAGACCCCCGTGCCCACGATGGAGGATGGAGGGTCTCTGGGCTCCCCCCTGGGAAGGGGCAGCGAGGCCAACCTCCCCCGGGAGGATCTCAGGGAATCCTCAGCAGCGTGCAGGCTCCAGCCAGCTGCAGAACACAGGGCCCAAGGGGCAGCCGCGCTGGCACTGCCTCAGGATGGGGAGAAGAAAAGTCTGGAGAATCCTCACTTCTCCTGGGAGGCAGGTGGCCTCCCAGAGTGCTGACCCGGGCTGGGGGCTGCACCCTAGTGAAGGAACGCCACATCTTAGGGCACATTCCCTCCATTCAGACCAGAAGGACCGAGAGGGGAGAGCCTGGGGTCTCAATCCTGACGCAGGGGCACTGGGGACCAGGTCCCCAGTGTGAGCCAGGGGGACCCCCCACCGCTGCAGCTCCCACCCTTCCTCCCTGGGCTTCCTGGTACACTTTCTGGACACGGCACATGCACACAATGGCAGCCATCGGTGATGACATAAATTTTACCCCGTGTCACACACTGGTACCATCTAATTCTCACTATGACATACGAGCTACGTAGCACTGTTTCTCCTAAATTTAAAATACAGACCCCAGGCTTAGTAACCTTCCCAGACCACACAGCTGCTCATGGGAGGGGCAGGGCCCCAGCAACGAAGGGCAGATGCGCCCTGAGACGGGAAGGAGCGCCCACCTGTCCTCTCCCGGCTCCTGCTTCAGGGCACGCCGGGCAAGCGGGCTCAGGCCCTGGAGACGCTCTCCCGTGGGTGAGGCACCAGCAGGATGGCCGCGGCACAAAGGGCTTCGGAGCAAGCTGGAAGGTGACCCGTCCCGAGAGGCACAGCGGGAGCCGGGAGCAGTCTGGAACTGTCGCTCATTAATACCACTTACAGATCCTTCCGTCAGTCTCAGTCCAAGGGAGCCTGAGGCTGCACGGCGCTGTCCGGTGTTCCAGGGTGCTCAGGCGGCCCTGCCTACATACCTGCCTGGGAACCTGGGTCTCCTAAGACCCAGGGTGACAGCTCAGGGACACTGGGGGTAGGGACATAACTCTGATGAACACTAAAATCTGGGAGAGGACCCTCCACATCCTCTCACACACACTTTACCACGTCCCTTCTCAATCTCTCGTTTAATAACAGAATTATGGATAGTTACTCACAAATTGTCGTATTTTCTCTGCAGTTCAACTGCAAACCCCGCGCCTCACCGACTGCTCTGAACCCAGAAGTGTGAGTCTGAGCATGGTACTCACGTCGGGAAAGGTGATGCTCATGCAAGAACCAGTGTGCTGTCTTCCAGAAAGTCAACTCTAAAGGTCAAGGGAGTGGAAGCCTTTATTAAGGAGGGGGAAAAAAATGCCAGTTATGCAGCCGCACGCAGGAAAGGAATCCACCACTCCATTGACAAAAATGCCCAGGCGGCTACTTCCAGTGCTGCGTGTGCAGCTTTCCCGGTCTGTTGACAAGCCCACAAGAATGTGCGGTCCTCGGGGAACGCCCTCAGCGCCTGGCCCGCAGACGCTGCTCAGGATGCTGACGGCCGTTCCTCTGCAGGTCACTATTTGAAAAGGCAGTTTTATGAACCAAAATCTTTCTTGTCCCTGTTCCGAATCCCGTCCCCACGCCCAGAGGGAGCAAAGCACACACACTCATCCCTCACGAGGCGGGAGAGCCGCGAAGCTGCACTGAGTCCTTACTCCCCAAGCGTCCTCAGGCTTATTTTCGTTTATAACTGAATACATTTTTCCTCCTACTTCAGTCTGAGCTTCTGCCGGACCCGCCTCGCTGGGAACCGATGGGCATTCTGTTGGTCTAAGACACCAGGCGATTCTCCACTCTGTCCAAAGAGATCCCAGAGCCTCACCTCTAAACATATGTGTTTCTTTCAGGAACGTGATTTCATTCATCCATCCAGATTCATGAAACATGATAAAAAATGTAACAATTAGAACAATTTTGAAATGTGAGTACTACATACAGGCTGTCAAAGAGCCAAATTTCTTTTTTTAAGTTAATTTTTTTAAATTGAAGTACAGTCAGTTTACAATGTGGTGTCAATTTCTGGTGCACAGCATCATGTTTCAGTCATACACACACACACACCCCTTCCTTTTCATATCCTTTTTCCTTATCGATCACTACAAGATGTTGAATACAGTTCCCTGTGCTCTACAGTAGGGCCTTGTTGTTTATCTATTTTATATATAGTAGTGTGTCTGCAAATCCCAAATTCGTAATTTATCCCTTCCCACTCCCTTCCGCCCTGGTTACCATACATTTGTTTTCTAGGTCTGTGAGTCTGTTTCTGTTTTATAAATAAGATCACTTGTGTCTTTTTTAAGAGCAGAGTTTCTTTACATCTCTTGGCATTTAACTAGACCCCTAGAGAAGCAGAAAAAGCAGCGTCCTCTTAAATGAGGACTCTAAAACATGATTTACTTGGAGGAAATCTTGGCGCTTTTAGAGTTGAAAGCAAGTTGGCAAAGATCATTTATATGTTAGTAAAAGGTGGTGACATAACAGGGTCACATTTTCAGAAGCATGTCCATTAATTCCTTGGATGCACCACTCACACAGCAGGCTGTAACCGAACAGGGAAGCCAGCTGAGCTGTGAGTTCGTGGGAATCTGACGGCAGGAAGGGGTCTGTAGCCTCGCTGGGGGTCTCCCGTGGGGCGGTGCCTTGCTATCCGAGTGCCCTTTTGAGTTTACCAGTAGCTTTATTTCACTGCAGAGTCTCTGGTGGGTCACACTGCAGCACGTGACTGAACGCAGCTCGCGATGGTAAACAGGAGGGCCCATTTTCAGGCCTGGGTACCAGAGTAGTCTTGGAACTGACCAAGCCGACGCAGTGTTCTGGCCATCCCAGGTCTCCTCGGAGTAGCTTTTCTGCGGCCTGCCAGTTCCGGAGGAGACGGAGCGGGGTACATTCGCCAAAGGGGAGGTGCTGCCTCGCGGTCATCAGGGGGGCGGGGCGGGGCGGGGCGGGAGCGACCCACGCCCCCCTCCTGCGGCCCTCGCGCCTGCCGCGTTCCTCCCCAGCCCCAGACTCCGCCTTGCCCTCCGCGTTTACCTGCTTGAACTCCATTCATGCGTCAGGTGGCCTAACACGCGCCCCGTCCTCGGCGACGGCTTCGCCACCCGGACCGGCCAGCGCCCCGCGGCGCCCCCTCCGGCGCAACGTCCTCCTGCCCCGCGGCACCGCGGGTCCTGTTCCCGGGGGCGACCCCGTCCGAGCTTTGTATGAACTACGCTCCTGCTTCCGTTGTAAGGACGCATCTGTAAATCAGGTATCACTTGACCGGGCATATTCTGACTATGTAAACACAGCCACGCTGTCCTGTCCTGCTGAGAGCTGCTCTTTGGTGGTTAACATTCTGTGTTTGAGGTTCGTCCGGCTCCACGCACGTGGCCGGAGGCGCCGGCCCTGCCGTCTAGCGAGGCCATCTGGGCGCGCACCGCGCGGCTGGCGGGCCACACGCAGCCGCCCTCCGCGGCGCCTCTCGCCGCGCTCTGCTCCCCGGCCCTGCCGTGAGCTCTGCTCCCCTGGCTTGTGCAGGGAGCACAGGAGGTAGCAGCGCAAAGACAGCCGCCCCCCGCCCCCGGGGCTGGGCACCGACTTTGCAGGGCAGAGCCCTGGGGGAGAGAAAAGAGGAGCTGGAGGAGAGTCGTCTGAGAACGTCTGGGGCCCCAGACGTGCTCGCTTACTTGCGACGGAGCCCACTCAGATGTGGCCTTGATATCCGTTCTGGCCATCAGGCAGGTGAGACGGCGGCTGACCTAGCTGTCCAGGCTCTAGAACTTGCTGGGTTTCGCTGCATAATATTATCTCAGCCCTCTCACAGATAGCCACTGCGTTCCCAGAAGACACTCACCCTCGCTTCCCCAGCCATCTCTCAACAGACGTTTATGAGCAATAAAGATGTTAGCCGCGGGGCCATGGTGGGAAACAAGGGAGGCGTGGTCCTTGCCACTTATGGCCACGTGGGTCACCTGCTGCGCAAGGAAGCAGGCCGTGACAGTGCAGGTGATCCCAGGGACAGAGTTATCTGGGGCCAGGAGTTATCCGGGGCCGGTAGAGGCCCCTGCCCCACACCTGGAAGTGTCAGGCAAGACTCGCTGGGGGAAGAGTGAGCACACCCCCCAGGTGAAGGAGGTGGAGGGCATGGAGCAGGGATAACATTCCAGAAGCAGATTCAAAGCAATTCTCCACTGAAGATACAGAAATGGCCAACAGGCACGTGAAAAACATGCTTAATATGGCTAATTATCAGAGAAATGCAAATCAAAACTACAATGAGGTATCACCTCACAACAGTCAGAATGGCCATCATTCAAAAGTCCACAAACAATAAATGCTAGAAAAGGTGTGGAGAAAAAACCCTCCCACGCTGTTGGTGGGGATATAATTGGTGCAGCCACTATGGAAAATGGCATGAGATTTCTTAAACAACTAAAAATAGACTTATCATATGATTTAGTCATCCCACTCCTTGGCGTGTATCTGGAGGAAACTCTAATTCAAAAAGGTACATGCACTCCAGTGTTCATAGCAGCACTATTTACAATAGCCAGGACATGGAAACAGCCTAAATGTCCATGGACAGATGACTGGATAAAGAAGTTGTGGTATATCTATACAATGGAATACTACTCAGCCATAAAAAGAATAAAATAATGCCATTTGCAGCAACATGGATGGACCTGGAGATTGTCATTCTAAGTGAAGTAAGTCAGACAGAGAAAGAAAAATACCATATGCTGTCACATGTGGAATCTAATAAAATGACACAAACGAACTTATTTGCAAAACAGAAACAGACAGACACAGAAAACAAATTTATGGTTATGGGGGGGTGGGGAGAGGGATAAATTGGGAGTTTGGAATTTGCAGATACAAACCATTATATATAAAATAGATAAAAAGCAAGGTCCTACTGTAGAGCACAGGGAACTCTATAGTCAATACCTTGTAATAGCCTATAATGAAAATATGAAAAGGAATATATGTGTGTACATGTATGACTGAAACATGATGCTGTACACCAGAAATTGACACAACAGTGTAAACCGACTATAATTCAGTTAAAAAAAAAAAGTCCTGAAACAAGAGTGTGCACCCCAAGTTCAGGGAATGGGAAGGTCACTCACTGAAGAAGGAGCAGAGGGCAGGCAGAGGAGTCTGAGTTGTTTCCTAAAGGCAGTGGGCGACCCTCAAAGGGTTTTAAACAGAGATGTGATAATCTGATTTGCATTTTAAAAGCTTCACTCTTGGCTCAGGGAGAAGTCTGGGGGCCCAGGATCGGCTGGAGGCCACGGCAGGAACCCAGCAGCGTGGACAGGGTCTGGACAAGGTGGTGGTGATGGGACAAGGAGGGGACACACTGGAGGGATGCTGCGTGGACCAAATTGGTTGGGGATGTACTGGTTGTGCAGAGAGGGAATCCAGATGGGAGACACAGGACCTGAGAATTTGCTTCGTGGGTCAAAGGAATGAGTTTGGAGTCAGACATGCTGAGTTTGAGGTGCCCAGCGCGTGCTTAGCTACATGGGGCTGGCAAATGAAATTTAACAATATGCTATTTTTTGGTTATTTTTTCAGTATGTATCAAGTTATTTGTTTTCTTGTGTTTATACCTCTACATTTTGAAAGACTCAGTAAGTCCTAAATATTAAAACATGTGGTGAGGATAGACATTTTTAGAATGTTCTCATCAAGATAAACCTTCTTCTGAATGTAACTCTTCAATAAAGCCTCCTACAGCACCAGACGGTCTGCCCCCTTAATTAAAGTCCTTGTCACAGGGCCAGCATTTGGTCAATGGTGTTGAAAAGCAGGTTTCACTATTCTTAGACAAAGCTCCCGTTTCACAGCAGAGTTCCAAAAGCCTCCCCCAGGCTGTGCTGAGGATGCCAAACAAAAGCACATTTTTCAACAACAGCCAATATAGAGAAGAGGGAAGGAAAACTCGAACAGCCCAGTGGAGCCATGAACAGAGGAAATGAAGATGGTCCCAGTGAAAGAAAACACGACGGCCCTGACACGCTCAGAGTTCACGCCAGGTGAGAGACATGTAAGTTGCAACTGTACTGAGACACCGGTTCCCACCTGAGATGAGCAGGAGTTTGGTCGGGAAACAGGCCATCTCTCAGGGGGTTGCAGATGGAGACCCTGTCCATGGAGGACAAGTTAGCAACAGCCTGAAATTTAATATGCCCGTAACAGTTTTGTTTTAGCAAATTCATTACAAGAAATTTGTTTAGCAGATATCTGCATGCCTGTGTGAAATGGCTTAAGTTCACAGTTATTCACCGAAGCATGGAGATAACCTAACTTTCATCAACAGAGACCTGGTTTATAGAATAAAATACGTTACAACCACAGGGCAGAATACTATGCAGCCATTAAAAAGAATGAAACAAGGTGGGAACAGCCCAAATGTCCATCGATGGATGGATAAATAAAATGTAGTACACATACATACAATGAAATGCTAGTCAGCCATTAAAAGGAAATGAAATTCTGATATATGCTATAACATGGATCAATCTTGAGGACACTATGCTAAGTGAAATAAGCCAGACACAAAAGGATAAAATTTGAATGATTCTACTTATTTTGAGATAGCTAGAATAGTCGAATTCTTGGAGACAGTTAGTGGAATGGTGGTAACCAGGGGCTGGGGGTAGGGCAGGGGGAGTTACTGTTCAAGGTGTCCGGGGTTTCAGTTTGGGAGGATGAAAAAGTTCTAGAGATAAATGGTGGGGATGGTTGCACGGCAGTGTGAATGTCCTTAATGCCACAGGACTGTGCACTGGAAAGTGGAAAATTTCATGTTATGTGTATTTTACCACACTAAAACAGGAGAATGAAGAAGTACTTTATGTGCTGATATGAAATAATCTCCAAAATATATCAAGTGAAAATAAAAGGTCCAGAATACTATGTATAGTATGTCATCACTTGTGTAAAAAGGATAGAGGGGGATAGAAGAAAACAAATTTCCTTTTACAAGCACAGACTTTCTCTGAAGCATAGGGAGGAACTGGGGGTCTAGAAAACAAATTTCCTGGGGGAGGGCAGGCAGGGGCTGGGTGACCTGGGGGTGTCAGTGGGTGGAAGGCAGGTGGAGGGAGAGACTTTTCAGCAGATGCTGCTTTGTACCCTCTAATTGTATAGCATGTCATCAAATTACGTATTTTAATTAAAACAATTAAAATTTTAAAATTAATGTAATTTTTAAAAGTTTTAATAGAGTTTTTCTTGCTTTCCTAAAAAACTGCCATCTTTCCCACTATGAAAAATCCATGTTCTAAATCAACAGTTTCTTTAAGATAGATTTTTAGAAAACAAATAGGCGCTATTCTTTCGTTCAGTTCAATTAAAGTATCATGAACACTAAATTTTTAATATAAAACCACTTGAAGAAAAATATTAACAGAAGATGTTGTTTTTGATCACGTGTCTGGTTCATACAGAGCTTTGAGCCCAAATGCTTGAGTTAAATCTTTCTCACCCTCTTGTAATCCATCGCCATAAATCAGATTCCAATGGAAATTCCAGGAGCATCTTTTCCCAAGAGATAATGGAGGATGAGCCACTTGAAAGTGAACGCCCTGCCCCTCCCTGGCCCGCATCCCCTGGTCCCGCATGGCTCTGTTGATGCCCAAGGACCCCGCTGGCTGGAGTCTTCCTTCCATCTGTCCCTGACATCCACTTCACTAAGCCCACTTCACCCCACCTAAAACAAAAACTCGGGTGCCGTCCATTACATTTCAGTAGGTTTCATACTCATCAAATCCTTTTTTTAAAATAATTCTTACTTTTTATTGATGTGTAGTCAATTTACAATGTTAGTTTCATGTGTACAGCAAAGTGATTCAGTTATACGTATACATACATACATACGATCAAATCTTGAGAATATTATCTTCTGTTGCCTTCAGAAGAGGCTAGTGGCTCCTAAACTGCTGGTTAGAGTTCCACTAAAAAGTAGGGTTTTTATAAGAAATTCTAGTGGGGAGGGATACGGCTCAGTGGTAGAGCACTTGCTTACCACGCATGGCATCCCCAGTCCATTCGGGAAAAAAAAGACTTAAAAAAAGACAAACTCTATCATCAGTAAATGTTCTTTGAAAATTCCTTCCCTTGTCTCATTTTTAACAGAAAAAAAGAGTCTTAACTCATTTTCTAAAGGAATTTTCCTTTCTTTTCCTTTTTTTTTTAATATGGATTCTCACTGCTGATGGCATTTTAATTTTTCCTGTGTATTATGCTCACATCTTAATGTATGGCTTGCCGCGCAGCTTTGAAGATTGGCCAACCTGAAATTAAAATTTGCACAACTGTTATTTGTGGTGGGGGAAACTTTATCCTTCAGATCATCAAAATACCAACCCTTCCAGATCCAGGGCTTCTTCCTCCCCGTTTGCCAACATTTAATTGCATAACCAAATTCTTACTGCTCAGACCACGCCTCATTCAGCGGCTGACTGCCTGGCCTGGCTGAACACACTGTTGGAAGAATGATTTGTCTGGGCAGATTCTCAGAGCCAACATTGATACATGTAATATTTAACATCAGAGGTGCTTAAACTTCACCCCAAAGAATACAGCCCCGCAATCAGGGCAACTGCTGATTTTCACATTTCAGCTACTTTTGTCCCACAAAAAAGATGTGGGTCTCTCAGAGGGAGTGGGGTTCCCTGCTCTCAAGTCACATATATGTTTAAGAGCTAAACAGACAGGAAAGAAAACTCTTCTTTTTTTCCTGACGTTGGACGCCAGCTTTGTCATTTCTCCAGTGTGTCCTCAGACAGATGATGTGGCTCCTCTGGGCCTCACTTACTGACGCCACCATAAAAGTAATGCCACTCCAAGTCCCACAAAGTCCCACAAACTGTATCGGTGCCCAGGTCACAGTGAGTGCACATTTAGGTTACTTTCCTTCCTTTAAAAAAATCGGTGATGTCCTTTTACATTAAGTACATCCATACCAATTTCTCAAAGCTGTAGCCCCACACGGCTGGAAGTTTCCTTAGTTTCTCCTTAGTTTGTGAAATATTAAGGGATGCTACTCTCTGGCTGTAACAAATGTGAGCTGGAATTAGTTCTCTGATGGGAACACAAGCAAAGTACGAGCTAGAGCTCCTTTTAACGACTCCCCTGACGCAGAGAGAGAGGAAATGAAGGCCCATTGCTTGGATCCTGGGCAGAAATGTTTTCCAAGGGAAAACCCTACATACCGCTCCCACTGACGGTTACAGGTACACTCAGCTTACAAACCAAACGCTCCTGTGTAACTGCCATCATAATGTGCATTTCAGGTCACGATAGGCATCTTAAGATCTGCCTAATCGGAAGCTTTCCAGGAATGTGTGTGTGGACTTCTGTTTGCTTTCAAAATAAGTAAATACATAATTAGAAAGGAAAAAGTCTTCTAAAACACTGCATTTACTGCCTAAATAGAGAAGCCTGATAAATAAGACCCCACGATGCCAAATTCTACAAACTAAGAGAACGGTTCCCCTGGACAGATTCAGTGTGGGCTTCATTTCGTGTGATTCCCTTGCACATTTAAAATACAAATCCAAAATACCCAAATTAAAACCTTTCGGAATTTCCTACCGTGTGTAAAATGACCAGGATTTGTGCTTCACATGATATAAGCTGTAACTCACTGCACAAGGAGACCCTGCTGTGTATCCAGGCATTTGGGCTGCAGATGCATCCTGAGATGTTAAAAATAACAACAGAAATGGCCTCAAGAGACCTTGACATTCTTAAGGGCAATATGACCGATGTATGGATTGGTGGTTTCTCAAGGCTGAGATCTCACAGCCAAGACACGGGAGCCAGGAATATCTCTAGACAACAAAGACGTGAACTGAGAGACTAAACTGAGAAAAACTCAGAAATTCTCACCTCTACCCTTTCTCCAGGAGAGACTTTCCCAACCTTGTGTGCAGACACAGGGAGGTAACAGCATCACTAACCATGACAGTCTCATGGGGACACTAGAAGACTCGTGGATAAAAGACAAGGGGACTGGCACCTGACATTTGGGGTTCTTAGAGATGACACCTTCCATCTCAGGATGCCTTTTAGAAAGAGAAGAAGTCAAGGACACTGAGGGATTAGAAATTATCTAATCAAGTCCTTTCTCCTACAGAGAACACATCTCTGGGCACCTGGTGTGCTAACTGTGAATTTGCATTAGAGACAAGACTTGCACCCAGGGCTCCTCACTCAGCTGCCCTGATCCTCACGTCACACAGGCTTGAAGCAACAGAAATGTCTTTCACTTGCGTGCAATTCAACATATATTCTCCTTAGAAACAGGATGTGCAGAAGAGGCCCTTGGGCTAGCCCTGCACACCCAACCCCAGAGCAAGAAGCAGCAGTGCATTGAAGATCACCTGCCAACTGAACTGCCTCCAACAGAGCCACTGTGCCAACTTGACGTGCTGGGAACAGTGGAATCAGAGACTCTACTCCCCTGCCAGGACCTTCCAGCTCCAAATGACTGCTGGTCATCATGAGGGGAAGCACTGGGCCCCGGTGGGTGAGGAGTGGGGAGTCAGGAGTGGGGAGCATGGGGCTTCCCAGGGAATAGCCACAGGGGAAATGCCTGTACCTCAAAGCTGGCTTCCCAGCTGCCGTGTTTTGGTTTTTAAGGGGAATGTTACTTATTTATTTATTAATAAATTTTAATTGAAGTGTAGTTGATTTACAATGTTAGTTTCAGGTGTATAGCAAAGCAATTCACTTATACAGGTATATACATACATTTTTTTTCAGATTCTTTCCCATTATATGTTATTATAAGAAATCAGATATGGTTCCCTGTTGCTCTACAGTAGGTCCTTGTTGTTTATCTATTTTATATACAGTAATTATATATAGTAGTGTGTATTTGTTCATCCCAAGCTCCTAATTTATCCCTCCCCCTCCCCAGCCGACACGTTTATTTTCATCCCTCAGCCTCAGGGGAAGGACCAGTTACCGCTGCCCTGTCCTCAGTCACCCCTGAGCGTCTGCACCAGTGTTTTTCTCCTCTCTGCCCTGCTGTTGCTGACCACCCAGTCTCCCGTTCGTACGTTGCCAGCGTAAACTTCTGTCCTTGAAATGAACACTCGGCAGTCTTTCTACAGCTTTCCGAGGTTTTATCAGCTCCACCAATGATGAGGAAAGAGAGGAGAAGTGGCTCTCTCTCTTGCTCCTTCAGCCCAGCCCCTCCTTTATTTCCTTCAAGTCCTGATGCAGTGCCTCCAGGCGCAGGAAGGCTTAAAATCCTGTGGCCAGATTCACCCTGGTGTAAACATGCTCAAGGGAGGATTTCTTGAGCGTCCTCGCTGGATTGAAGTAAGATTCTGAAAAGCAGGGTGCGGAGGTTGGGGTGATGGGAACTTGGAGGAGACACGCATTTTGGGAAGCCACGGCGAGGGAGGTGGAGGCAGCCCTCTGGCCACTGAGCCCACCCGGAGCGGTTGTGCTTTCCTACTTTCACGTCTGTCCTGAACTGGAGCATCAGCTGCTCGAGGAAAAAGCCGGTGACCTGTCTTCTCATGCTCCATTGGCCTGAGAAGGTCCTGGGTGTCTGGCAGATGCTTGATGTAAGCCTGGGAATTTCCAAACCACTTCAAGGTCATGACCTTCTTCAGTAGCACAGAGGAATGAAGGGTATTTCTGTGCCAGAATCTGGGAAAGCCATAAGCAGCCGCGAACAGCAGTTTTCCTCATTCTTCATACATTTGTGTTGACTTCCTGTCTCCTCATTTGAGGGCAGTGCCTCCGAAGTGAGGTTTTGATTCAAGAGTGTCACAGAAGCAGCCGTTGACCCGACCCGCCCGCCTCTCGGACCCAGGCCCGCTGGTCTGCACAACCGAGCAGGAGACAAACGTCTGGCTGGACTAGGGAGGGCAGAGAGAGCTCTGCCCTTCAGGAAGCTGCTCTAACTTTCAAGGCTGACTTTTCAAAGTCCAGGTCCTGGCATCAGTCCCCTCCCTAATTAAGGATTCATGGCTCTGGGAAGCAGGCATCCTCTTTTGGCTGGGATAACAATAGCCGTCCCACACAGGAACCCGCTTCTGAAGCCATCCACCGTGGAAGGCTGCAGGATCCCATCCAAAGAGCACATTGTGAAAGCTCCTGGTATTCCTTGGAAAAGCTCCACCAAATATACTGGACACACATCCTTCAGGTTATTTCAGAATATAGTCCGGGGCCCCACGGTTGGAAGTAAATAGGATGGCCCTCAAAGGCACGACACAGGGAAGTGCAGTGAGGACAGAGAACAACTCCCCAACCCAGGATGGCGGCGGGCGGCTTTCACGGGGCTGTAACAGAAACAGACTCCTAAGGATGGACGTAGTTTCCACTCAACTTGCCAAAAGGAGCGAAGAGGTGACCTATGAAAACTCTGAGCAAATGACAAGCTCCTCCATGCAAAACAGTGGACAACCATGCCCCACCTTTTCTGGAAGCAGAGTCTGAAGTCATGAAGGCAGAAAAGAAAGAGAAAAACAAAAGCACTTTGAGAATTTGATGGATGGTGAATACTGAAAGATTTATTGCAGAAGGCTCTGGAACCTGCCCTGGCCATCTTGAAACTGCGCATGGATTCCTACCTTCACAAAGCAGTTTCTGTGTGGTCCAGCCAAGGGCAAGTCACTGTTCACAGTGTTGCCAAAACACAGCTTCCAAACCCCGTTCACTGAGTTGAGACACTGGGACAGAGTCTTGGATGAAGTAGAAAAGGCAGCTTTATTTCTTGGCCAGGCAAAGGAGGTCACAGTGGGCTAATGCCTCTGAGACTGTGAGCCTGCCAGGGAGAGAAGGCAGAGGGTTTTTTAGGCAAACTCCAAGAGTTCAAGGGGCAGAGCTAGTTTCCATAGAGATTGCATGCACGGTAACAAATTGTTGCAAAGTTGTTCTTATTTTTTCAGATGCAATGGTCCCCTTCCCTCCGCTGGGTATGAAGTTTACCTCCAGCTTGGGACTATCTTAATATTCGTGCTCCTAGAACAAAGGTTGCAATAGGAAGGCAGTTTGTGGAAAAGAGCTCTAGAGAAAAACTTGTGCAGGTCAGAGTCAGGTTGATAAGTGCTTTTAGCCTTTCAAGCAGGCTGAGGCCTGAGACCTCCTGGGCTGCAGCTCGAACAACAGGATACAAGGAAACCACAAAGGGCAAAAACAACTGCAGACATGCACAGTTAGGGACAGTTATGAACAACAAGATGCACAAAACACCCAAGAGGAGGGCACTGGGGTCAAGAGGAGGGCACTGGGGTCAAAAGGAGGGCACTGGGGGCAAGAGCAGGGCACCGAGCATGATCCCTGCACACAGCACCACAAGGGGGCTGGGCGGACCACCCAAGCCTCCCTTTTTTTTCTCTGGCCTAACCCTGGTCAGCTAAAGCATGAGAAGAACCTTTTAAATCATATACAGTTAGGCAGTTACAAACATCATTACAGATACCAGATGGTCACTGATGACAATAGGGTCCTGCTCGGCTACAAGACTTGCAGCCTTCCTTCTGGCCCTTGTTATTTATTCTATGACCATGGCATTTTAATAATTTGAGTCTCTGCAATGCGTTCTAATTATAACCTTGTTAGTTGTTCAGCACCTCAGAGAAAACCTTCAAATTCTTTCAGCTACCTTCCACAGTCTGAAACGCGGCACCGAACATGTCTTGTTAGAAATAGCATGGAAAGTGCCATTCACATGGAAGGCCACCCTCGCTTAGCTTCATGGCTTCCCCATCCTTTCAGTATTGTGATTTCATCTTTATTGGATTTATTACCATGCTGCACAGGCAGTGCATACACTCAAATCACTCCACGGCTCAAAAAAAGGCAGAGAGACAGGTGGTACCTAGATGGAAATGGGGGGTCGCTGCCTTCTCAAAACTCAACAAGTTTGGAAGCTGGCCCCAGAGAGGTGAGAGTGAAAATAAAGCACAAAGCAAGCTAAATATAAAAGCATTCATCTCAGAATCTCTGTTTCCTTTTCATACATCCAGTGGAATATACTGATGTAAAAACAAAACTGCCACATCTCACCCAAACATTGATTTGAGCTCAGAGAGAAAATGAATGGGAACAATAAAGCAATCAAAATAGGTCTTGTCTTCAGATTATAGACCAAATTCACTTTCCTTTTTCTCTACAATGAAATGAGTTCCCTCAAAATTCGTATGTTGAGGTCCTAACCCCCAGGACTTCAGAATGTGACTATATTTGGAGATGAGGCCTTTAAAGAGGTGATTAAGGTAACATGAGGTCATATGGATGGGCCCTAATCCAATATGGCAGTGTCATAAGAAGAGCTTAGGGCACAGACACACACAGGGAAGTGGGGCACAGCAGAAAGGCAGCCAGCCAGCCAAGGAGAGCTCTCAGAAGAAACCAACCCTGCTGGCCTCCAGCCTCCAGAGCTGTGAGACCACAGACGTCCGTGGCCGAAGCCTGCCAGTCCGCCGTACTTTGTCACAGCAGCCCTGGTGGACTAGGCACCTTCCCCTTGAGGTCTCCTCACCGCCAGTTTTGAACACTGGTTCCTTCTTTTATCCACTTCCTTCCACTCCACTGAGCCCCTCACCATCTCTTCCTTCCTTCTGTTCTGTTCTTTCTTTACCTGTCTTTTATTTACTTATTTATTTATTTTTATATAGGGTTTGGGGTTTTGTTTTTGTTTTTTTGGTGGGAGGAGATAATTAGGTTTATTTTTTAATTTATTTAGTGGAGAGGTACTGGGGATTGAACCCAGGACCTTGTGCATGCTAAGCATAGCTTTCTACCAACTGAGCTATACACACCCCGCTCTTTACCTGACTTTTAAAAGGGGTTCCCTCACTTTCTTCTCAGACAGAGGTGAAGTCTGTGGAGGGTGAAAGGGAGAGAAGGCATTCTGCACCCAGACTCCCCAGTCTGCTGAGAGGCTAGGGCCCCCCGAGCTCACAGGTATCTCCGCTTTGCCAGGGAATCAGGCAGAATCACTTCTGACTTCATCAGAAGGTGTGATGCTCCCTTTCTGGATGACCTTGACCAAGTCACTCAACTTCTCTGAGCTTCTGCTGGCTTATAGATTTTTTAAAAAGGGGTGGTGATGCAAATTCCTGTGAAGGGTTTCAGAATGAGCCCCCCCAAATGTGCCACTTTGGCATGTGGATTGTTCTGAGCTGAAGCCATCTGGGCCCAAAAGACCCAGGAGGAGATTTTTTTACCTCCCCCTCAACTTCCTAAAGGAATTCAGTCTGGGGCCTGGCTCAGAAAGAGAGAACTTTATCCAAGTGACCTATCTGTATTGCACAGCAACACTGAATTACCAAATGCCCATCTTCTTATTGTCCTGCGACTGGCCCTCCCATTCCTCAGCTCAGGATGGCGTGGAAGGCTCAGCTGCCCAACTGGCCCTTGGCTTTCACGTCTTTGGGGCTCCCCAGTGTAAATAACTGATGTCGTTCTTCTCCTGTTAATCTGTCTTATGTCAATGTAATTATTAGACCAGCTGAAGAACCCGGAAGGGTACAGCATAAATTTTCTTCACCTACACTTGCACAGCTGTATGTGGTTCAATTGAGATAATACACTGGGTTGGGAATTTGGGATTAACAGATACATGCTACTGTATATACAATAGGTAAACAATAAGGATCTACTGTATAGCACAAGGAACTATATTCAGTATCTTACAGTCACCTATAATGGAATAGTATCTGAAAAAAGAAGAGGTAGATATGTATCAGTATAACTGAATCACTCTGCTGTGTACCTAAACATTATAAATCAACTATACTTCAACTTAGAAAAAAGATAGTACACTCAAAAATACTTTATATACTGGTCACAATAGCTCAGTTTTTCTATCTACAAAATAAGTTCTACCTAGAATTTCACAGTATGGTATCATGAAAAATGAAAGTCAGCAAATAATTAAAATTCTGTAACTCTGAATATTATATACTTTGGAGGATTATTTCTACTCTGTATTTCATTGGTCTGATAAAGTTTATTTTTGTTTCTCTTGATAGTTAATATTTACGAAGAGTGTTGTACTTGGTATTCAGAGGAGAATTCTAAAAACACAAAAGACCCGGTTCTAGCCTTCAGGCGTTCTGCCTTTGTCGCGGAAAAATGTGCTACAGCTCAGCGTTACAGCTCGGTTGTGACAGCAACCTGGACCCCGGTGACAGACCAAGCAGCACTTCAAGAGTTGGAGAACTCAGGTTTATTACACCAGCAAACCCACCACAATCAACACTTCAAACTCTGGACCCCATCTGTAGGTTTACTTATGCCTTTTATAGGCTGTCAGTTTTACACTTTGCAACATCATATGCAAATAAAGTACAACAGATGTTGACCAACCAGGAACAAGCTTTATAGAAATAGACCAATCAGGAGTGAGCTCCATGCAAATGATGTACTACAAATGGACCACTCAGAAGTTAGGGAAGTGGGCCAATCAGAAGTGAGAGTAATAACCAATCAGAAGTGAGAGTAATAACCAATCAGAAGTGAAGGAAAGAGAGCTCAGGGAACCAATAGAATTCTAGGTGTAAGTTGGCCGCTTTAGAGGCAAAAAAGTGAGATAGAGCCTCTGGGCCAGGGAACCCGGCGGTGCTAAGAGGAGAGCAGTAGCCCTGTCCAGGGGTCCTGCTAGTATTTTTATGGGGCTTCCCGCCTCCCATCTGTTCAGGAAAATAACATTTTAATTGTAAAAACACTTATAAAACTAGTTCAAAGTGGTTTCAAGGACTGTGATATGGTATACACAGCCAATTCTCACTGCAGTTGAAGCCAGTACATACCTGAACTTTTTAGGACAACTTTCCATGCAGCAGTTTCCAATTATCACCTACCTAAAGTCAGTGCCAGGAGACGCCAACAAATCTGATTTAAAATATTTAAAGCCTGGAAAGCTAATAACAACCCAAATGCTAACTACATACTGTACTTTGCTTTAAAGGAAATCTAGCTCTGTAACCATCTGTACAATAGAACCCTTTAATACACAAGGACTTCTAATATTCTTAAAACATAATTTGAATAACCAAATCTTAATTTTCTCTTTAAGTTCTTGGGAACCCCTGGAAAAGCAATATTCCGGTAGCAAAACCATACATTCTTCAGAAATGCAGTTGATATCTGACTTTAGAACTATCTCAACCAAAAAGAAAACTGCGTAGTTTTTTTTTTCTTTGGTGGAAATTAACAAAATTCAGAATCTGGTAATTTGGTTAGTAGGACACAGAGTTCAGATGGTTTAATGCTTCAGCAGCTGCCTAATCTGAACTTATATCCTGACTTTACCACTTACTGACCGTAAATTCTGGGGCAAATTACTGTACTTATCTGTCATCTTCCTCATATTTTAAATGGGTGCCTTTGCCTTGAAAGGGCAAGGATGATAACATGGGTGAAGCACAAAGCTCAGAGCAGTCAGTGCACCTCTGACGACAGTTGCAGGGACCATCCTGAGTGGAATTTATCAACGAAAGTGAATCGTAGTGGACTCTGATTACTTTCCAGTATTTGCCTCTCCCTAACAGGTGAGTTTCTCTAATTCAGCTTTGCCTGTCCCTCTACCACTTTCCTCTTCTCTCAAGTCCAGCACTGGGCACAGCATGAAGCAGAGCCTCAGTACATGTCTGATAAATGGACATATGTATATAACACAGATAATTTAAACACGGAGGCAGGGAAAGAAATAAACTAGTAGACGGAATACATCTTAACTAGTAACAGATCGGTGTCTTTGGCAAACAACTTAAATCTGGATAAATGGCTAAAAACGCCAAAGATACCTTTAACTATAGAAGGATAAAAGAAAAAAAAGGGTTGGAGAAGTATTTCTAACTTTTTCACGTCTTCCATCAGACCACAATCCAAGTATTTTCAAAAGCAGAGTATTAATGCATTGAGTAGGCGGTAGCCGAGAAGCCTGATTCCCTAACCCAAGGACAGCCGCTGCCTATGGGCTGGAGTTAACCACCGGGAGAGTCAAAGAAACACCAGACTTGTGGGCTGGGCCTTGGAGCTCCCCTGGACGCCGCCAGCTCCCCACTGGGCCCCTCCGTTGTCCGGCAACCGGGGCACGCCCCGGCTCGGCCCCGCCCCCCGTTGCCATGGCGACGCACGCTACCGCACGGTCCCGCCCCCCCGCTGCCATGGCGACGGAGGGCAACGCGGCCCGTCGGCGGGTGCTCGAGCCTCGGGGGCGCAGCTCGGGGCTCGCGCTGCACCTGCTGTGGCCGCCGCCACTTCCCAAACCCGCAGCTTGCCAGCGCTCTCAAGCCGAGCCGCTCACCCTCGTCTCCTCTCACCCTTGCTTCAGAAAGTGTTCCACGGACACAGGAGTTCAGCCACCTGCTGCTTGGTGGTCCCCTCCCCCCAAAATGAAGAAGGGGTGACCACCGGCACACAACACTCGCTTACCTTTCTCAGCATTCCTCCACGTTAACAGGGGTCTCTGGAGGGGTCGACCATCACGCGCCGAGCTCCAGCGGGAAGGAAGTCACCGAGAAGCGGTTGGGGGGCTGGGCCCCGGCGGGCGCCGCCGCGAGGGCCCCTGCGCCCTCCTCATTAGCACGACAAAGGGCAGGACCTTCGGGCCACTCGGTCCGCAGACGTTCAATCCGTCCGGCTGTTACTTTCCAGGCCACGGTTCAGACTGGCTCTGAACTGCTGCCTGGACGCCCCGGTTCCCTGGCGATGAACAAGTCATCCGTCGCGGCGAGTGTGCCCCCGGGTCCCGGGCCTGCGCTATTGTTTGCGGGTCCCTGCAGGGCGGGGGGGGGGGGGTGGGAGCGGCCGAAAGCCGTTTCAGGCCCGCAAAGGTTGAGTTTCTCGCCGGGCTTCCCTCTCTCGCTGCCTCCCAGCCCCTTGCTGTTGCATATTCATAAGAAGGCGGGTCCGCTTTCCATCTCTTGAATCCTCAGGGTTGAGGAAGCCGAGGCAGAAGTGGGGACGATTCGATTTGGAAGGAAACACCAGGAGGATTGGGTATAGGGGTAACGTAAATACGCAAACGTGGGGTCCCTGTTTCACAATTTCTCCCCCCACCTTCGGGCAGCAAGGACGCGGCCGTGCTCACACACACGCGCGCGGTCGCGCGCGCACACGACCTTCCTCAATTCCTGAATTGAGCAAAGGAAACTTCAAGGAGGTCCTGACTAAACCCCTGGTCCTAATTATAGCATCAGACTAATTGAAGGACTTGGGCGGTCGGGGGCAGGGTTTTTAAGGATGATGTCACCTATATGCTCCTCATGCCAAGAAAGCAGTTAAAAATTATACATGCAGAACTCACTGATTACATTGATTTTATCGAATTTCATCATAATTGATTGTCTGCTTTTAACGTGGTGCAGCCCTCCACCATGTTGAAAAACCCAGATTTTATGATTTATAAACAATTAAGTTGCTAATGGGAACCCATTTTCTGAAAATAAAAACAGTGTCAGGAAAATGACAGGCCTAAGGAAGTTCAGATACAGAGAGGGACAGTCTGATTGAGAAGCATGAAAAGCCATGGCTGCAGAGCTGTTTCCCCAAGACATAACAAGTGGTCCTCTAGAACGGTTTCTCTTTACTCCCTGAAATTTCCACTATGGGAGTCACCATGAGATTACATTCTGGAATCCAGACCTGGCCACCCCTTACAGTACAGGTGGTTACCTGAGAAGGTGACTTGAAGGGATACAAAAATGCTTCTGCTTAACCCTCCAGTTCCCAAACCACCTGCCATGATGCTTTCACCATAGAATTTACCCCTCTGTGTTACAGTCCAATAGAAAAGTCCCTGTGAAGATGTGAATTTGTTAGCTGAGGGAGGTGACCCATACTCATTACCCTCACTAATTACAGGTGGTTGGACTTATGGACGGACGTTAGAAATCCACTCACTCTGCAGGTCCTCTCTGGTGCCTGTGTCCTAGTGGATGTGGGTGCTAGGGAGACAACTGACAATGCAACAGCCCAGGGTCATGCCCTGGGAGCCAACCTCCTAGTTCAAAACAGACTACTAGCAAACATAAAAAGTCAGGTAGTTATCATGGCTGTAAAGAAAAAGCCATGTAGAAAGGCGGGAGCTGGAAGCCCAGAGGGGCCGTGACTTCCTGGGTGAAATGAGACGAAGTCCAGGTGCTCTGATGGGGTTTAGGTCCATTCTGCCCTTCTGTAGTCATCGGCTCTGTGGCCTCAGTTAATGGGTGCCCTTCTCAGCTTCTGCTTCCTCATCAAGCAAACAAACAAAAGACGAGGCTAGATTTTCAGTGGTTTATAGTGGGCAGGGAAAGTTGTCATGATGACATGCACTTGGAGGTGCAGAGGGTCTGACAGTGTGGTCAGGTGGTCAGTGCATGGATGCTGTGGGCAGACCTCTGGGCAAGACCCTTCACCTCCAAGTCTGGTTCCCCGGTTGTAAATGTGGGTAATAATACTGTAACAGAGCAGGACCCTATTGTCATTGGTCACCATATTTATAACTGCTTAATTGTGTAACAGCTTAAGTGGTTTTCTCTTGCTTTTGCCGACCAAGTTTAGGACAGAGAGGAGGCGTGGGTGGTTCAAGGCGCTGTGTGCAGGGATCATGCTCAGCGCCCTGCTTTAACCCCAGTGCCTTGCTCTTGACCCCAGCCCCTCAGAAACAGCAGTTGGGTGTTTTGTGCATCTTGCTCACAACCCGCCCAGCTCCGCATGTCTGCAGTTGTTTGTGACCCCTTGGGGTTTCCTTGTATCCTGTTTGAGCTGCAGGCCTCAGCCTGCTTAAAAGGTGAAGGCATTTAACAATCTGACTTTAAACTGCACAAGTTTCTCTCCAGAGTTCTTTTCTATGAACCGCCTTCCGGTGCCACCTCTGTTCCAGGTACAAGAACACTGAGAGTCCCAAAGCGGAGGTGAGCTTCACACCCAGCAGAGGGAAGGGGACATCTGCAAAACCAAGAACAGCCTTGCAACAACTTGTTACCCTGTATGTGAAGTCTAGGGAAAGCAGCTCTGCCCCCTGAACTTGTGAAGTTTTGCCGTAAATCCCTCTGCCTTCCCTGCCCTGCAGGCTCGCAGCTTCGGAGGCATTAGCCCCCTGTGACCTCCTTGCCTGGCCAAAAAATAAAGCTGCCTTTTCTACTTCATCCAAGACTCTGTCCTGGACTCTCAGTTTGGTAAGTAGGGTACAGAGGCCGAGCTTTGGCAACAATCGCCACCTCAGGGGTTGCTGAGACTGTCCAGTGAGGGTACAGAAATAATGGGTCCAGCTATTATGATCATGTCTCCCCTTCTGGAGGGCAGCCCCACAGCACAGCCTTTGAAAGGGGCGGCTGCTTGATCACGAGAACCAACCATGCTTTCTAATCTGGACCCTCGTCTGTGGTTCCCTCGCTGCAAAGGGAAATAGGATCAGAGGGGAAAGATGCCCCAGAGGCACCTGCTGGCCTTCCATGGGCGTCATCCCACCTTGGCTATCACTAACCATTGCACAGACTCAAAAAAGGATCCGAGAGGTCGACTTCCTACAAACGACACACAGCACACTTCTCCCTGGTGCTCTAGTCCCTTCTGAATAGTGAATAAATGCACCATGAGACCTGTCCTAGTCTCACTGAGCGCTCTGCACCCCGTGTGTGCCGTCAGGATTGTGAACTGTCTCCTGACCAGCCTTTCTCTTGTGTTGATTCCCGGGAACGACGCTGAAACCTGTTTCACATCTTTTCTCAGGGCCCGCTTTGAGAGCATGCTCTGAGAAACAGTTCTGGCACTGTCAACGAAATGCCTGTGAAAGCAGGTGGGCCGTGCTTCTGGACTTAAGACTGACACAGAGGAGGAAGGGGAAGCTGAAGTGGCTGAAGAGAGAGGGGAGGGAGCCCAGCCATGGTGCGTTGGCCGCCCTGCAACATGGCCCCAAGGAGAGGAACGCGGGGACCCAGGAAAGACAGCCAGTCACTCAGTCACACGTGAAGGTGCCAACTGGACCTCAGGCGAGTGGCCAGACACTAATGAGGCCCCTCACTAGCACATGCTAAACGCAGGAAACTGTCGCCACTTGTCTAGCGGTCCTGATTTTGTGGACACAGTACCTTGTTAGACACTGCCATCCAGGAGATCTGGCTCAATTACCACTCTTATAAATTCTTTTCTCAGCTTCTTTAATCATCTGTGGTTAATTAATTTGGATAAAAATTTCTTCTGCACTTGAAATAGTCAGAAATGTACTGTATTCCCTTCCTGGATTCCCAAGTTAATACGTGAGCCACGTGAGGCGAATTATGGGAAAAGATCTTTATCTAAGCCACATGCAGACAGAAATGCACACTCTAGAATCTCTCCAAATCTCGTATCAGTCCCATAAATTGCTCTAGAGCATACGAGGACTTAAATTAAATGAAAGGAAATCAAGAGGGGTAAGAAAGACTCACGTATGTCCAGTGTCCTAAACCATTCTAAGCATCAAACAAGTAGGTTACCCTGGGATCCTAATTAAAGTCACTTTTTATCATTTTCACTGTGTGCCCCAGAGAAACAGGCACATAAGTGAAACTGACAAGATCTGACAGTGTCATTAGCCACCAGCGCCACACCTGAGCAGGTAGCGCAGCCCCGCTGTGGTACGCGCTACGTTGCCACATACGAGAACCTCCAGCTCTCAACCTGCCAGGTGGATGCAGCGGGGAGAGAAGGGAGCTTGCAACAGAGCTTTCTTAGGAAATTCACTCCACTGTAAGCCCTTAAGTGCTGTTGGTCAGATTTCCCCAAAGCATTCACTGTGCACACTACCGTGTTACTACTGAAAAAGTAAGAACAAATTTTCACTCTCCACTTTTCCTTCTGTTCACTGGTTCCTTCAGCAACCATTTATCGAGCTTTTTCCAAAAAGCAATTGTCCACACGGACTTTAAAAATACAGTGAGAAGAGGGCATCTATACGTCAATCTAATTACCGTGAATTAAATCATTTCAACGCGGCTTTTAGGGACAATTTGCTTCACAGAAAACTGTGACTGTGGATGTAAACTCACTGTGGTGATCACTTTGCAACAGGTCCCTAGACTGAATCATGATGTTGTTCACCTGACACGAATACAGTGCTACGTGTCAATTCTCTCAATAAAAAGGGCAATTTCTGATCAAAAGAAGACACAATTTGAAGAATTCTGACACATTCTCTTCTAAAGCCAAGAATCCAAGTGTCGTATGAGTAACAGCCTTTCCTTGATTTGTAAGCTGGAGTTTTGGCGTAAAACATGTTTATAAGGCTGCGAGGTGGCTGACAGTGGCCGATGTCTTCCTGAAAGAGCGCCTGGGTGGCACGGGGTGGGAAGGCGTTAGAGACGTGAGGGGCTGGGACCAGAGCACAGGAAGGGAGAGGGGAGCAGGCCAGGGTGGGGGTGGGGACCCAAAATGGGGGAGAGGTGACAGCACCAGTTCCAAAGGGGCCTGTAATCCAAGGCAGAGTGGTTCCGATTAATCTGATTCAGGGACCACTGTCCCCCGGAAGGGGCTGGTGGTTTGGGCAGCAGTCTTAGGTAAGGACTCCTGTAAAGAACAGGACCCTCTGGGGTTTCCTGACAGACCCTCCCCATGTCCTCTGCTGCAGCTCCTCTCTGAAGGACCCAGATCGTAGCATCTCATGTCTATTTCCTGAGTTTTTCAGATGCTAAAAACCACCACCAAAGGGAAGAAATTAACTACCTGATGATAGAGAACACGTGGCCCCCAGACCTTCTGGCACCTGGGGTTTGATGGTGTTGATGTTCCCTCCACGTCAGCCAATCAGAGAATTGTGCATGAGCTGATCGCGGACCTGCGACCTCCTCCCTCACCTGGCCTTTAAATAGGCTTTGCTGAAACCCTTCAGGGAGTTTGGGGTTTTAATGGGCACGAGCCACCTCATCCTCCTTGCTCGGCTCTGCAATAAACCTTTCTCTGCTCCAGACTCCAACGTTTCAGTTTGGCCTCATGGTGCGTCGAGCACATGAATGTGCTTAGGTAGCACTCCCATCTTAGTAGCCGGGGAGGCTGAACTCAGTTACATAAGCACAGGTGTTGATGGTCCAGGAATTGGTGCCACGGGACTCAGCTCAGGGAGGGCAGGGGAGAGTCACGCAGTTCCAAGGACCATGGGGGGGACAGGTCCATGCTCCAGAGGACACATGTGGAGCGCATGCCCCAGCTGTCAAGGGTTGCTTCACATGACACCCGATCCACCCCAATTCCACCAGTTCTTCAAGTATCCCAGAGGCAGAGGGCCCCGAGGAAACACGCAGGGAAGGCACGGCCCCTGAGAGCTGCTCCCCACCAGCACCACCATGTGACACAGCATCCTTTCCAGAGAAGAGGTGGGAGCAATCTCCAGTTGACACAGGCTATTTGCTCTCAGCCACAAAGGAGGCAGAAAGGCTCCTACTGAGCACCTGCATACCTGGCGTTCCCTGTGTTCACCTCCCCGGATACACATATCCACGTGATGTGTACCACCGCTTCCATCCTCTTCCTTCAAATGATCCATTGTGGAACCACTGTCCATTATTTCAATCTTTTCTGAATGGTTTCTATTTTTTAGCTGATGCACATTCTGGGGAATCACTAGATATATCAATTTTACAATTATTGCATAAATGGGCACTTTTTTTTTTGCTGGCTTCGGTGGGATATAAACTTGCCCCAGAGTTCACCCTCAGTCAGCAGTTTGCTCACCGTCCATCCTTCATTCACTTGCTCAGTAAGCACTAATTCAGCACAAACCCTGTGCCAGACTCTATGCCAGGCCCGGGGAAACAGCCCCAGGCTCCTGCTCTCCAGGGGCTCACAGCCTCGTGGCAGAGAGACTGGGAGATGTGGCTCCGTAGCCGTAGCCGGAAGGCAGGTGTCAGTATCTGATTGCGGGGCTGTGGCAGCAGTGAGGAGAGGTGCCTCCCTGCACAGACAGGCACCATGGGGGAGTCCGCCTGTCCTGTCCACCCTCAGTTTTGTTTTTATTTTATTTTATGTTTTAAATTGTTTCTTTTTTTTTTTTAATTGAAGTACAGTCAGTTTACAATGTTGTGTCAGTTTCTGGTGCACAGCATCATGTCTCAGTCATCCATATACATACATAGCTTCCTTTTCATAGTCTTTTTCATTATGGGTTACTCCAAGGTATTGAGTGTAGCTCCCTGTGCTGTGCAGTAGGACCTTGTTGTTTATCTATTTTATACATAGTAGTGTGTATCTGCAAATCCCAAACTCCCAATTTATCCCTACACACCCCACTTTCCCTCCTGGTAACCGTAAGTTTGTTTTCTGTCTGTGAGTCTGTTTCTGTAAAAACCAGTATCTTTCAAATGTGAACGTAACAGCCAGTAGAAGAGTCAGTGGAAAAGTCTGACTCCACCCGGAAGGCTCTCTGTGCACTGTATCGATGGGCGGGCTGGCTCTTGCCCTGGTTGGGCTTGGCCAATGCAAACCCAGCAAGGGATCAGAAGGGAGGGAGGTGGGATGGGAGGGGGCTGGTGGTGTCATGGTTCCCATCTCCAGGAGGACCCCTGTGTGTGGGATTCACCAACTCCTCCTGGCTCACAAGCATTCACACCTGTGCGCTAATGAAGGCCCTGGGACTGCTGCTCTCAGCCCAAAGGCACTAATCCCTCTGCCCTCTTGCCTCTTCTATACCTGTTCACATTTCTGCAAATACCACCTTTCTCTTCTCTATCACCTCAGTTAATCCAGTTTAATTGGTGTCCTTTCTTATCGGAACCCTAACTGACACAGAGCTCAGTCGTAACAGCAACCAAAAAAAAAAAAAGAAAATTACATCAGAATTAACAAACCAGAAATGCAGGAGCCAGGTAAAGAACACTTCAAAATCAACAGAAGAGGACAAATGGAAAGGCAGCCACCGACTTGGACGGGCAACCCCAACGTCATAAAGGCGTCAAGCCTTCCTTGGTTAATTTGTAAGTTAAACGCCAGCAGATATTTTTACTGCTGCATTGCTATTGTTGTTGTTGTTTCATTTTTTAATGAAACAAACCAGTTTTACCATCCACGTTGCAAAACAAACAAACGAGAATAGCTAGGAAAACTCTGAAAAAGAAGAGCAAATGCTAAAACATGAAATTCCTATCACTAATTAAAAAAAAACCTATGGTACTGGCACATGAATAGAGAGAACTATGGAGTTAAATAAAAGCCCCAAAATATATGCAAATGCTTATGAAAAATTACAATAAACATTGCATCTTAAATCAGTGGGGAAAAGGACTATTTAATAAATGGTTTGGGGACCACAGGTAGCATTCTAGAAAACAAATGGAGCTGAGCACTTTGGCACATATCAGGGAGGGACAAATTAGGAGTTCAGGATTGACAGACACACACCACTATATATAAGATGGATAAACAGCAAGGACCTACTGTACAGCCCAGGGAACTATATTCAGTATCATGTAACAACCTATAATGGAACAGAATCTGAAAAAGAATAGACATGTGTATGTGTAACGGAATCACTGTGCTGTGCTCCACAAACTAACAGAACACTGTTAATCAACTTTACTTCAGTTAAAAAATAAATAAAAACAAAACAAACAACAAACAAAAAGAATATTCTGAAAGGACAGGCAAGAAACTGACCATGATGGTTGTGTGAGGACGAAGGTGAGGGCGGGGGCGGGGGCGGGGCCCAAGTAGGAGGGCGGTGAGGGCGAGGGTGTGCATCCCTTTCCTTCTTATATTTAAGGATTGAGCCCTGTAACTATATACCCTATTTAAAAATTTTTAAAAATGAAGATATATTAATCTTATAACCAGAGCCCCAGACGGACGGAGGCTAGTATGTCACTAGGAAATACTCCTTGTCTTAGGATGGGTCCCCCACACTGCGCGATGAGCAGCTTCTGTCCTTCTCCGAGAGGATGAACGAGGCCAGGCCTGTCGCCTTCGTTCCTCAGCGCAGCCAGGAGGCCGGGACGTTTACGCCCAGCGCGGAGGCAGGAGGACGCGCTGGGTGCGATTCCCTCCCTGTTCAGACCGCAGGGTCCCCACGTGCGCCGGCTTCCGCGGCGTCTGGGGCCCCCCTCTCTGGACCGGTCCAATGTAAGCTGCGCAGCGTTTTCAGCCCCACCACACAAGCAACTCAGTGCCCCTGCCGAAAAGAACACGCCGTCAGCCTGGCAGCTCGTGCGTGATGCTTTTCGTTTTTTCTTGCTTTCTGTTTTGACAGAAGAACTTACTTCTGGGGGAGGGAAGCGCTCAGCGCTAGAGCGCGCGCTTAGTTTGCGCGAGGTTCTGGGCGCAACCCCCAGCCGGCCTGTAAGAAATAAATAAGCCTAATTACCTCTCCCCCAACCCCCCAAAACAGACAAACGAAAGAGCCCACTTCCCGTGCCTTCCTGGCGCACAGGGCTACTTCAGGCTTCCGCTACACCAGCGCCCGAGACGAGACGTTCTCTACAGAAGGCGGGCTCTCCGGCGAGGAGCAGTGGAACCTGTAACTGGCGGAAACCGGGCAACGAAGACGAGGCCCCGCGAGAGGGCGAGGGAAAGGGCGGCACTGAGCACGCGAATTCGCGCTTTCCTTTCCTTTCGGAGCCCATGGCGCCGAGAGCCCCGACTAGGCCGCGCAGCACACAGCGCCGACCGGGCGCCGGGAAGGAATCTGCTCCTTCGATCTGTTCGGCCACTTTTCGCACCAGACAAGATTTTTCTTCACGACAGATCACCGTGTTTGCTGACCACGATCAAGGTTTTCTATGAACCAAAATACAACGGACCGGTTAGTTGCCCAGCAGAAATGACCTTCCGATGCCTCCCCCCGCCTGGTTTCAAATGCCCTAGTGTCAGTGGCCGTGGGATCACCATCCTCAAAGCTCCTGGGGAATCGGAAAATGAAGATTAAATCACAGATCTACCCCCCCCAGTGCTGTTCCACCCAAGTGAATTGCCCGGGAGCAGCATCTCCAGGGACTGAAAGCTACTCTGTATTTGCATCCTGGTGAACCTGCTTTCCTGTCCGTTCACACATTCAAACGGTTCCCCTGCGCTGCCTTTCTTTGAAAGAAAAGAGCATTTTACATTTGCTAATGAGGCAGAAAGTTCTTCACGCATCTTAATCACAGCCTGCTTAGCACTTGCTCTGCACAAGACCACGTTCTGAATCGAGGTATGTGTTCCTAAAAGGCTGTGTACAGATTTCCTATTTAAACTTTTCGTTGAATTTTAGATTTGTGAAGCTGTGTAATGAATTCTTTGTAACGTGAACAGACTGTCCCAACTGATCTTATTTGTACGACTGGACTTCTGGGAAAGGATTTTCTTAGAAGTATTTCAGACTGTCAATTCCTTACACACGTAGCTACGTTAAATCCACAAATCAAGATTGTGTATTTTTGAGCGTAAGATTCAGACAACATGTGAATTTCCAGCCTGACTCCAAGACAATGTAAATATATATTATTAACATTACATTTGTTATGTATTGTATATAGATTTATGCGATACACACGTATGTATATTATATATAAAGTATAATGTATTACAAATGTAAAGTAAAACATATAATATATAAAAACACACATAATGTATATATTAATACAGTAGGAAGGGAAAAGAAAAATTTTTCATTTGATCTGTTTTTTTCCTAGATATTTTAAATCTGGGCTCTGAAAACTATCCTAGAAAAATCATTATACGTATGACTGAATCACTGTGCTGCACACCAGAAATTAACACATTGTAAACTGACTATACTTCAATAAAAAAAAAGAGAAAAATCATTAATTTTACTGATCTTTCTCTATCTTTTCTGTACTATGATTTTGGTATCTCTCAATATATTTCAAATGCAAAAATAGCTTTTTTCATCCAAAATTTCAGATCTTACATAATAGCACTTATTTTTAATATTCAAAAATGAAGATAATACACAATGACATAATGTAAAGTTAGCAACATTATAAATTCAGCAACATTTAACAAAATCATAAGAATTCATTTTTAACTTCATGTTTTTTAAAAGATAGCTAATCAAAGATAGACACACACACATGATCTTAACTTCTAGTTGAGCAGGGGACTCAGCCGGGTCCTGTTCACAACGGCAGTGACTTTAAACCACCTGTTTTTCCAAAACCGCTTTATTGCAATGTGATGGGCATACAGACAGCTGTACATATTTAGTGTCTACAACGTGATGAGTTTGGGGATAAGGACACGCCCACGGCCCGAACACCACAACCAAGGCCAAGCATATCCATCACCTCCAAAAATCTCCTGCTGCCTCCTCTGTTTATTTACTTTAATTAATTTACTTTTACTTTTGTGCTAGGAGCACTTAAGTGAGGTCTGCCTCTTCCCAAAATAAGTGTAGAGTAAGTGTTGTTAACATTCGAAACATTGGCTGTCCGGCCGGTCTCCGATGTAATCATCTCGCACAGCTGAAACTGTGATGTGCACTGACGTGCCCCCAGGAGTGGGACTGCTGGACCACATGCTAACTCTATTTTTAGATTTTTAAGGAACCTCCACACTGATCAAGAGGAGAGTAGGTCTTACAGCGTAAGGGAATTTGACCAAAGCCAGGTGACTGTTCACCAAATTTTATAAACCTCTCCCTTCCATGGAATAGAGTTTCCTGGAAAGTAGCTGCCCCTCCCAAGGCCGTGCTCCCCAGGTCCTTGATATGTTCAGAAATGGTCACATCCGTAGTTCTCCCCCCGGGAATAGCAGGTAGTGTCAGGAACAGGTGTGTTTCCTGTCTCTTCCCCCATCTCCAGTCCCTTAAGGGAAAGAGGAGCCAGACCCAGAGCGTCTTTGGCCCCAGAGTCACTCCGAGAGCAAAGCTGCTCACCAACGAGGAACCATCCATTGAGCTGGAGAGAAAGGAAAGCACAGAGAGAGCCAGGCTGTGGTCATGTCGTCACAACACAGGGCATTTACCACTCAAAGTGGGAGAGACATCCAAAGACCCTTACGACAGGGAGCGTCTAGTGAGTCACAGTGCTGAGAGAAGTGACACTCCTCTCCTTTCCTGCATACATGCTTTGGGGTGCAGGAGGGAACAGCACAGCCTAAACGTTGCGGGCGAGGGCAGAAGAGCTGCCCCCGGAAGCAAATCTTCATCCTTCCACGGCGGCCCCCAGTTTGAGTTTTCGGTTTCCCTGGGGCCATCGCCGGCTGCCCCTACCACTGGGGAAAACTGGGTCATTAGGTGCTGAGTAAAACTCTCCTCATTTCCAAGAGCTCGCCGGGGAACCCCTGCCTGGGGCATCACTCTAACAGGCTGCGAGACAGTGGATGGCAAAGCTGCCCGGGGCTTTCCGGGCATCACAACTGATGGAAGATGGGAAGTAATTAGGCTGCTCCGAGGAGACCGCGTCCATAGAGGGGACGGGCCAGCTTTCTGCAGGGTAGGCCTGAGATGCAATCAGAAAGTTAATGTCAAGTAATGTCAAGTCTGATTATATGATTAGACTTAAGCTGGCACTGGCCAGTTAGCACTTAAGCATTCGCCTTCAGGACATGTCAGCTCGGAAACATTCGAAAAGAAGACGCTTCTAAACAAACGGTGACGACTCCACTCTGACATCACACGCCTGTGCCGACACACACACACATACACACAACTCTCTCTAATGAGTCGCTCTGCTCAGGCCGCACAAATCCCTGGGGATACATGGAAGTCCAGACACGTTAGGGACCCCCTGGGCTAACAGCCGTTATAAGAGTCCATCACTCTTAGTGTCATGACTTGTGAGGGGTCACATGGGGAGCACCTTGGGTAAAAGGCAACGAGCACCCGTCTGCCCCTCGGCTCCCGCTTCCAGTGGAAGGAAAATGGTGACCAATATCGCCCACGGTCAACCCAAAGGAGGCAGGCCCTGAGGGGTGGGCTCCGGGGTGCTCTGCTGAGGACGCGTCGGGGCTCTGCTGTGGCTCTGATCTGCCGTGAGGCGGGATGTGTTCCTGAATTGTTGCTTACCCTTTTACGTGCACATACATGATGGGTGTCATTCTAAGGAGAAGGATGCACAGCTTTTGAGATGAACATTCTCTGGTAAAAGGCAAGAAACTGACAGATGTGTGTTCACCGCCATTTTAAAACTTCTTTTCCAGTTGATTTTGTGTTTCTTCTTTGTTCCTTTCTTTCTCTTTTTCCCTTTGTGGTTTGGTCATTTCCTTTTGTATTAGCTTGATTACTCTTCTTTTTGGTTTCTGTGACTCTATTGTAGACTTTTGATCTGTGGTTCCCCTGTTTTTCGAGTATGTTAATCCATTACCTGTTTGCTTTAGACTGGTGATCATAGGTTCAAACTCATCCTAAAAAGAATGAAAAAAAAATCTACATATTTTTGTTCCCCTCTCCCACACTCAATAGCCAAGACATGGAAGCAACCTAAATGTCCATTGACAAGATGACTGGATAAAGAAGATGTGACATATATACATATATGTATACACACACACTCACAATGGAATACTACTCAGCCATAAAAATAAAATAATGCCATTTGCAGCAACATGGATGGACCTGGAGATCATCAGCCAGAAAGAGAGAAAAATACCATATGAGATCACTTATATGTGGAATCTAAAAGGAGGACATGAACTTATTTACAAAACAGAAACAGACTCATAGAAAACAAACTTATGGTTATCAGAAGGGAAGGGGTGGAGGAATAAATTGGGAGTTCGAGATTTGCACATACACACTGCTCTATATAAATAAATAAACAACAAGGTCCTACTGTAGAGCCCAAGGAACTACATCCAATACATTGTAATAGCCTATAATGAAAATGAACATGAAAAGGAATATACATATGTGTATAACTGAATCACCATGCGGTACACCACAAATTAACACAGCATTGTAAGTCAACTATACTTAATTAAAAAAAAAACAAACAATAATAATAATAATCAAAGGCAAGACACTATAAATCAGACAGGGATCGTATCTGTTAGGTGCTGAGCTTTCCTGGCCCAGGGAGCTAGAAATCTGGGGCTTCAATCAAGGGCAGTTTGGAGGATCAAGCCGTTGCTTCCCGGAACACGCCTGCGTGCATAGGCAGAGTGCACCTGCACCAGAGCACGTGGACCAGAGTCAGACAGGGCTGCTCTCCCGGCAGCAGGACAGGTGTCGGGGACGTTCTGCCTCCTGCTACACTCAGCGGTGTTTGAGGGAGGGGCAGGGTTGTGTCTTCAAGGGGCAGGAAGTCAGGAAGTGGGAGAAACCATTAAGCAGCTTCCAGTGAGATGTATTAGAAAGATAATGTAGGCGCTGCCGCTCTTAGCAATATACCTTGATATTTCTGACACAGTGCTTAGACTCACGTGAGAACATGGACCGGGAGGTCAGCTGCAGGGATCAGGCACATGGATCTGAGGAGGAAGTTGGGGCGAAAGGCACCAATCCTCCTCATTAACAATTTTTATGTGGAGTCCATGTTAAAATAACGCTATCTGTGGGGAGGGTACCTAATGACTCCCCCCCCAAATAATGCTATTTTGCATGTATTGGCTTAAAGGACATAAATAACGAGATGAATTTTACCTCTTTCTATTTATTGTTTAATGTGGGGCTAGACAATGTAAAATGAACCATGGGGCTGGCTGTGGAGTTCCCGGCTACAGACCAGGTCTAGATAGGGCCACCTGCAACGTGGCGCAGCCCACTTGAGAACCAGCGACCACGTGAAAGGCCACAGCGCACTTCTGAGTCCGACCCGTGCTCAGCTCTGGCTGAGATACGGTGTGTTCTCGCGCCCACATCGTCCAGGCCCCAGTCCTCCAAGGAGACATACACAGCATTTTGAAAGGAGCTATTTCCTCCTAATGCATTTTATAAGCTAGCTTATGTAACGAACTTCAAACATCAGGAGGCCACCCAAAGTCTCTCCGGCGCCCCCACCTGGCCTTGGCTGACATTTACAGATCTGCCAGGGAGGGAACAGAAGCTCACCTACTGTATGCCTGAGTATGTGACAGTTATAAGTATTAAACGTCATAAACCAACAACAGTTCAATAAAATACGTTCCGCCCATTGCCTTGTCAAATACAGCTTCATAAGAGGAGAACAGAAAAATACGTGTGGAGCTATGATTTTTACATTTTGGATTCAGGACCAAAAATCACTATTTAGGTTTTTATCATCAAGCCACTTATATAACTTGTGTTCTTCGACAATAATGACCTAAGGGATTAAAAATAAAATGTAATTGTGTTCCAAGTGTGAGAAATGTAAATATATAGGATTATAAATCTAACAAAAGATGTGCAAGACTGCTACGTTGAAAGCTACAACACACTGTAGAGGGAATCTTAAAAGATCTAAACATATGGAGGCACATGTCATGCTCTTGGACTGGAAAATTCACTGTTGGCAAGATGCTGATTCTTCTCAAATTTTTCTATAGAGTCAATGAAATCCCAAATAAAATTCTCAGCCAGTTTTTTTGTTGTGGAAATTAACAAGCTGAATCTAAAATTTACATGAAAACGCATAGAATCTAAAAGAGCCAAACAATCTTGGGGAAGAAAACAGAGTTGGAGGACTTACACTGCTCGATATGAAGACCAACTGTAAGGCTACAGTGGTGATCAAGAATGTGGTATCTGTGCAAGGGTAGACACATGGAACAAATAATAAATTTGAATAAATTAGACTGTCCAGAACAAGTGCACATGGACAAAGTCACCTGATTTACAATTCAGGGGGAAAGATGGGCTTTTCAGTAAAGGTCGCTGGGTCTGCCGGATACCTGAATTGTAAAGAATAAACCTGGCCTCTGCCTCACAGCACACACAATGACTAATTTGAGATAGATCATTGACCTAAAAGTGGAAGTTAAGACAACAAAGTTCTGGGAAAAAAGTGTAAAAGAATATTTCCAAGGTTGTCAGTGGGCAAAGATTTCTTAAACAGGACACACAAAGCAGTAGCCGTGACAGAAAAGATCGAAAAACTGATATTCATTAAAATTAAGAACTTCTGTTTAACAAAAGTCAACACTGAAAGCCAAAAGCTGGGTCACAGGCTGGGAGGAGATCCTTGCAATCCACATGTCTTGTGAAGTTACTCATTTCAGAATATTCAAAGAACGCCTACAAAGTAACAGCAAAACACAATCCAATTTTATTTTATTTTTACTTTTTTACCAAATGAGGGAAAGACCTGAACAGGCAGTTAACCAATGTCCAAATGGACAAAAAAAAAAAAGCACTAAAAAGACGTTGGACATCACGTATAGTCACCACTGCAGCGTAAATTAAAACCGCAGTGAGACACACTCCTCCCCTACTGGAAAGGCTCAAATGTAAAGGGCTGACACCAACAGGTGAAGGGCCTGGAACAGCTGGGACGCGCCTGTGTTGCTGGCGGGGTACAATGGGGGCAACCGGTCTGGAGAGCTGTTTGACATTCTACAAAAACTCAAGGTACACCTACTGACCCAGCATTTCCACTTGTATGCGTGTACCCACCATAAATGAGTTCCTAAGTCCGCAATAAGACGTGGACAGGAATGCTCATAGCAGCTTTATTCATCATACCCAGAAACAGGAAATCCAAACGCCCATCAGAAGAGGAATGGATAAATAAATAACGGGATATTAAAGAATGGAGCGCCATATAGCAGTGAGGTGAAAAAAAAAGCTCCCCGGGGATGACTTCTGCAGCTATTGTGCTAAGCAGAAGAATCGTAACTGAAAAGGTCCATGCTCTATGACCTGTCGATATGAAGGTCAAGGACAGGTCACAGTCATCTATGGTCACAGAAAAGGAACAGGCGCTAAGCTTTGCAGGGGCAGGAGCACTGACGAAAGCCGGCAAGAGGAAACTTCCTGGGATGCCCACAGCTTTCTCTGTTTCCATCTGGGTAGCAGGTAAATGCGTATATAGTGCTCAAACACTCATCAAGATGCCCACTTAAGATCTGTGCACCATACTGTTTGTGAGTTTTGTGTCAGCCTTTAAAACTGAAAGGAGGAAGTCTGAGATTTGTAAATATTAACTACAGTATGTAAAAATAGATAAACAACAAATTTCTTCTGTATAGCACAGGGAACTCCATTCAGTATCTTGTGATAAACTTTAACGAGAAAGAATATGAAAACAAATGTATGTATGACTGGGACATTATGCGGTACACCAGAAGTTGACACATTGTAAGCGACTACCCTTCAATAAAAAATAAATTGAGGAGGGAGAGAAGTGAGGTCCACACCCCGCCCGATAGTTGATAAGCAAAGTTCTGGCCCTAGAGGCAGAGTGGTGCTCACCTGAAAACAAGAAATCTTCCTAATAAGGGGAACACCCAATCAGCAGAAAGCATTCCTGATTAATTGCCTCCAAGCGTGAGAACACATTGCTAATTAGGTTCATAGTGAGACAGGAAAAAAGAACAGGTCTGAGTTTTGATCCTCAACATCCCTTAACTGATGGTTTTGCTCTTCACATCTGTGTTTTGCTTCTGACTCAGTTTGCTTGCTTTATGTGAAAAATATCAGAAAATCCAATCCAAATTGGGTTAAACAGCCAAGAAAGACATGCTGCCCTGAAGGAAAGCCCTAAGAGCGTCTTGGTTGGTTGATCAGTTGCTCGTTCTTGGCGCTGAGGATTCCCACCATCCATCCTGCCACTTCATCATCCATTTCATGGGAGGCAGATTAAGCTGAATCCCCTCATGGGGGTGAGATGGTTGCATGGAGGCTACATTCTTCTTCATTCTTGTAAGAAAAATTGCTGCTGGAAGAGCTCCCAGAAGAGTGAGGAAGAATTTCCCCAGAACCTCCAGCCAATCACTTCTTGTGTCCCCTTGGCCGAAGTTTTGTCACAGATCCACCTAAACTGGCTAGAGGAGAGGAGGCTGAGTGAGATTACAAAGACGGGTTTGGTCTAAGGAGTGTCAACCCTAGGGCTGATTTGATTCCGTTTTTCCCCCTGATGATGAGTGATGTTGAGTACCTTTCCATGTACCTGCTGGCCATCTGTATGTCTTCTTTGGAAAAATGTCCACCCAGACCCTCTGCCCAGTTTTTAATCAGATTCTTTCCAGCTATTGACTTGTATGAGTTCTTTACATATTTCGGGTGTTACCCCCTTATCTGATACATGTTGTAAAAGGTTTCCTCCCGCTCCACAGGTAGCCTTCTCACCTTGTGGGTGGTTTCCTCTGTTGTGCACTTCATTCCGACCTTGATTTCATCTTCTAGTCACCGACGATGCTGAACACCTTCCCAGAGACTCACTGGTCATTTGCACGTCTTCTGTGGAGAAAAGTCTGTCCAGATCTTTATGCGGAGCTGTAAGAGTGCTTTATATATTCTGGACCAAGTTCCTTGTCAGATGTGATTTGCCAATATTTTCTCTCATTTTACGGCTTTTCATTTCATTTTTTTGATGGTGTTCTTTGAAGTATAAACATTTTTTTTATTTTGATGAAATTCAATTTATTTATTTTCTTTTTTCCCTTGTGCTTTTGGTGTCATATCTAAGCCGTCATTGCCCAATTCAAGGTAATGAATACTCACTCCTGAGTTTTCTTCTGAGTGTTTTAATTCTTACGTCGAGGTCTCTGATACATCTTGACTGACTTTTGTGTATGTCAGTGTATGAAGTAAAAGTCAAACTTGACTATATTTTAATGTGGACATCCGACTGTCCCAACACCATTTGCTGGAAAGAGTATCCTTCTCTCATTTAGTGGTCTTGGCACCCTTGTCAGAAATCGATAGACAGTAAATGTAAGGGTTTAATTCTGGAATCTGGATTCGATTTGGAGTGATCGCTCTGTCTCTCCTATGCCAGTTTTGTACTGTCTTGATTACTGGAGACTTAAAGTAAGTTTTGAAATTGGGTTATCCAACTTTGTTCTTCTTTTTCAAGATTGTTTTGGCTATTCTGGGTCCCTTACATTTCCATTTTAGGATCATCTTGTCAACTTCTGCAAAAAAGGTAGCTAAGCAGCTGGGATTTTCATAGGAGTCAAGTTAAATCTGTAGGTTGATTTGTGGACTATTGCCTCTTGACAATGCTGAGTCATCCAACCCATTAACATGGGAGGTCTTCCCTTCTATTGAAGTCTTCTTTAAATTCTTTCAACAATGTGCTGTGTTCAGTGTTTCAGTCTTGTGCTATTTTGTAAATTTATTCTTAAATATTTTATTGTTTTAATGCAAATGTAGTAAAACTGTTTTCTTAATTTCACTTGCAGATTTTTAATTGCTAGTATATAGAAATACGACTTACTTTTTCATATTCGTCTTGCATCCTACATAGGTATATGCATTTGTCGAAAGTCACTGAATCTTGCACTTAAGATACATGCATTTCACTTCATAAAGTTTCCTCAATAAAAAAATTAATATGTGGTTTTAAAGAAAATGGGCAGGGCTGGTTATTTTTAGAATGAGAGTTATTTCTAATAACTGGAACTACTAAAGGTTTATATGGTTGGACTGGCTCCTCTCAGAGAGAAAGGAGTGGTGATGTTCAGCAGAGCATAGCTAATGGCTGTTAATGGAAAAGTAAAGTCATTCAATATTGATACTCCAAAGAGTTAAGAGCACTCACTAAATCAGTAACCATGGTGACAAAGGATGGCGTAGGCTATTACTTGCATTACCCTGACATTCGCTTTGTCAGAGCAATCTCACAAGCAAAAAGGCATTTGTTTCCCTTAAAAGAACGTATACTGTCTCTCTATTAAATGTTGATTGACTTTGTCATAATTGACGAGCACCCGCGTCCCGCGGTCTTTGCGCTCACCCTGCATCCCCACCACTCACATCTCGAGGCACCTTGGGGATGAGCAGGGCTTCTCTGCTGCCCCTTCAGCCACATCGCACATGACGAGACACTGCTGTTTGGTACTTATTATCAAGAGATGTCTCAGCTGCCCATCAGGAAATAAGGCTCTGTGAGCGCAGATCTTGTGAAAATGTAACAGTGACTAGCAAGTTTTCTTAACCATTGAGACAGGTCTGTCTCTTGTGGTAGCGAAACACATTCTGTCTCTTCCAGAGATCTCGTGACATTAGAAAGTCTAATGAACACTTCGCCCCTATGCAGTGTTTCCCGTGCCTTCCGGAGCTTACAAGGAAGGCTTCCAGACCAAAGCCTCCTGGAGAAATTGGTCTTTAGCTTTTGTGCCTGACGTTAAAGGAAAGCAGACCAGATGGGCTAAAATGGGCACATGGACCGTGAACACTTTCTCATCGACAGGATGATTCATCTTCAAAGTTCTTAAGCCTCATCAGAACTTAGTCTAAGAAAATCCTGTGTGAATCCGGCCAGCATTTATTTAGGACCGTCTGCTCATCTGCAGTCGCCTGAGCTGCTCTCGTGTAAATAATCTCGGTATTCCTGAGATGAGTACAAATAATCAACCTTCAAGTACACTCTATAAAAAATGGTATTAACGTTTGTTGAGTGACTGTGTTCCACGCTTTGCTCTGGTGCTTTTATACATAACCCTCAGTTTAATGAAATTTGGTAATAAGGAAGGAAAGATTCACTTTTCCTGCCAAATCAATTCAATGCATCTGTGTTCATTAAACAGACAACTAAAACATTGCTCACATGTAACCTATTCCCTTATTTTTTCTTAATATTATTTTAAGCTATCCAAAAATTACCATAAAGGCATCAAAACCTAATTGCTGTCTATCCTCCTGATTTTCCCACTGAAGGGCGAGAGAAGAAAACTCCGTGTCTGTCATCTAAAATCTATTAGCAACTACTTTGGCTAAGCCTTGAAACTAAGACGCTGTGGGTCAGTTACACTGGAGTGAGCTGACATTCGCTTCCTGCCAGGGACAACATCCCCAGATGGAGAGAACTGCTTTCCTGAACGTAGCCACGGGAAAGACAACATTCACCTCTGCCGCGATCTGAGACTTACGAAGCCAGCGCTAGAAGCTGTATGCTCCAAAGAAGAACTTAGGTTTGGGGGGTCAGTGGACGTCCTGTGTTTCCTCGGGGAGGTGTCTTTTTAGCTGGCTTGTCTGAATGTGCTGAAGTGGAGAGAATGTTCTTTCTTACTTCTGGCAGAGATGGACAGAAATCCAGGAAGGAGGTAAATCCTTAATCCCCTCCCAATGCCTCCAGAAAAAGAGATACCGAGACGTTAAAACTAGAAGAGTCCTCAGAAGCCAGATCACCCACAGCCCTTATTTTACAGACATGGACATGGAAGCAGTGTGAAGGGGACTTTGGTTTAAGCTTTTAGACCCTTTGTCATCTCTGCTTTCCTCTCTGTCATTTAGAAATGATGCTCGTAAAAAAGAATAAAATAACACCATTTGCAGCAACATGCATGGGTCTGGGGATTGTCATACCAAGTGAAGTCGCTCAGAGACAAATATCATATATCACTTAAATGTGGAATCTTAAAAAAAGACACAAATGAACTTATTCACAAAACAGAAACAGACTCACAGACATAGAAAACAATTTGTAGTTATGGGGCAGGGAAGTGGGAGGGATAAATTAGGGGTTTGGGATTTGCAGGTAACACTATATATAAAATAGATAAACAAGGCCCTACTGTAGAGCACGGGGAACTCTATCCAATACCTTGTGGTGACCTAGAGTGGAAAAGAATATACGTGTGTGTGTGCCTAACTGAATCACTGTGCTGTAACCAGAGATTAACACAACATTATCTATTAACTATATGCCAATAAGAGATTTTTTTAATTAAAAAAAAGAAATGATGCCCAGAAGTTCTGCTGGTGGGAGTGGGACTCAAGTCCTCTGAAACTGAGCCGAAGCTAATGCAGAAATGATTTTCTCATGTGTGTGCATGCATGTTCTCATGTATACAGATGATAACAAAACAGCACAGAACACGAAGAGGGTCTCTGACAGTAAGAGTCAGCGTAGCCCACTTCAAAGGACAACTGATTCTCTCCCCCGGGGCCCTCTAAGGAGCTTTAGGTACTTCAGGACCAATGGGCATCGTCCCAAATGTAATTTCCATCACTCAGGACCACCTGCCAAGGGAAGACGCCCTCCGGTTCACCATGAGCTTCAGGAATTGCCCACTGCAAATGCGAGACAAATACTGGAGCTTTTAAAAATACCACTTAGCTAAGGTGCAGACTTTTAAGGCAGCAGCCATCTGCAGTCTTAATATAAAATGAAATTAGGCTTAAAAGAACTTTCCTCCTAGGTGAATTATGATCAATATCTCTATACCAGAGATTTATGGGGAAGACAGCTCTCTTAAATATTCCTAAAGTAGAAAAGATGCTAAATAATAAGTATATACATTTACATCTATATGTACTTGTGTGGGCAAATTTATTTAAGATCCTTTGCATTTCTTTTTGAATAGTAATTAGGTGTATACTTCAATCTATTTATATTAACAAGAAGGGCAGGTGCAATCCTACCGCTCAGTGTCTTCCTAGGAGTTAAACTAACTCATAAACTGCCAATGGAACAACCCAGTTCACTCTTCCCTTGTCTGAGGAAAAGACTGCTGTCCTTTCCGAGACACCCAACATAGAGAACCCCTCTTACCGAAAGTCTGCATTCGACAGAGTAGTTCCCAAACTCCAGTTTTCCAGCTTTTGTAGCAAAAGCAAATTTCCAAGCAGTGGATCTTATTCCTCGCTGAAGTGATGGATTTCAGCAGCGTGTGCAATGCTTATTTTCTGGAATCTGGTGTATAAACACACAGCACTTGGAAACCACAGGAAAAAGGTTTCCCCTATTTCTCTCATTTTGTGATTCAACAGTATTGAATGAAAGACTTACCTGTTACTGTCATCCAATATTTAGTGACTGTTTTTACTGGCAGTGAGTCGTAACCCAGGTTCCGAGTCCATGACTGTGGGGCGGTAGTGTCTCACTGCTGCCACCTTCTGGAGAGTCCAGTGTCCGCAGTATTGACCAGCCGTTTTTAAACTCAATTTACCTCCAAATAATTAACCTAACTTACTGGGAAAACCAACACGGCTACATTTGTGACTCCAGGTGTGTTTACAGGGGAAAAGCTTGGCTTCCTGAAATATGGGAGGAAAATTATACAGGATTGATCATAGAATAGCAGGCACCTTTCCTCCTCTATCCCATAAATGATTCCAGTAGCTCATAAAAGAACCCAACTTGATGTGAAAGTATCTTCCTGTCTCCCCCCTGCCCTTTGGCCACTTAAATTAGAAATAAGATCAGAGTTCCCCAGATCATTTCCCACCCTGCCTCTGCTTCCATTTCCAAGTATGGGAGCTGAAATTTCCTTCTGCCTGACAGCCACAAGAGGGAGACGGTCTCTTTGCCTGAAGACGGCCATGAGTCTGGTCTGATGTTTATAAGGTTGGAGAATTGGTCTTCCACCCGATTCTCATGGTGTCGGGGTTATCATGACATCATGACAGGATTCGGTTGTTGAAATTATCATCTTCATCACCATCATCACCTTCATCATCAACATCACCTTCATCACCATCATCATCACCATCTTCTTCATCACCATATATTGTTTGTCTAATTCTGGGGGAAAATGGCTCCAGATTGGAGGGTGGTTTAGAAACTCTCTTTGCACAAGATACTCCCACAGGAGGAGGTGTGTGTCTGAGTCACGGCCAGCGGGGGAGGCAGATGGGGTGACACCCAGTGCTGGAAGCCTCCATGGGTGCGGGGTCTCACCACAGGAGAGCCATGCGGTGGGAGGGGAAGAGGACCTCACAGGGGCTGCACCTCAGGGGCTAATGGAGACTTGAAACTAAGGCAAGACTGGATGTAAAACTTTGTCTGGAAGAGGATGTTAAGGCAGCGTGTTCTTGAGCTCCCACTTTTCAAAGTTGGAAAAACCTGGGAGCCTGTTACAAGTGAATCCCAGGTCCCACCCAGACCCACAGAATAAGAGCAGGCCTTTGGGCAAGATCTCCAGGTGGTTCACAGGCACATGCCGGTTTCAGTGGTACTGGTGCAGATCTGGGGAGAAGGTAGAGCTGAGGGTGGAGATAAGCAGGGGGCAGGGGACGATGCAAACAAGGCGTGAAGGTGCTGATGGAAAGGCTGCCTGGAGGCCGAGGGCATCTTGTGCCAAGTGACGTCTTCACTGCTTTTCTGGGATCCTCATCATCTGCAACCATCTGTCTCAGTAACTCTAACGAGAGCTGACACTTAAACGTGGTGCCAGACACACTTCCAGGCACTCCACCTGAATCACTAATTAGATCCTCACAACAGCCATGAGGTGGTGATTAATATTCTCTCCAGAGGGTGTGGAGGAAAGAGAACCCTTCCACACTGTGGGTAGGAATGTAATTTGGTGCAGCCATTATGGAAAACATTAAAAAACTAAAAATAAATTTACTGTATGGCCCAGCAATCCCACTCCTGGGCATAGATCTGGAGGAAATTCCAACTTGAAAAGATACCTGTACCCCAATGTTCACAGCAGCACTGTTTACACTAGCCAAGGCATGGAAACAACCTAAATGTCCATTGACAGATGACTGGATAAAGAAGTTGTGGTGTATTTATACAATGGAATACTACTCAGCCACAAAAAAGAATAAAACAATGCCATTTGCAGCAACATAATGGACCTGGAGATGGTCACACTAAGTAAAGTAAGCTGGAAAGAGAAAGAAAAATACATGATATCACTTTTATGTGGAATCTAAAAAAAGGAGGTGTGACACAAATGAACTTATTTACAAAACAGAGAGATTCACAGACACAGAAAACAAACATGGTTACAAAAGGGGAAGAGGGTGGTGGATAAATTGGGAATTTGGGGTTAACAGATACAAATTACTATAAATAAAATAGATACAAGGAGGGTGTAGCTGAGTGGTAGAGCGCATGCTTAGCAGGCACAAGGCCCTGGGTTCCAGCCCCAGTTCCTCCATTAAAATAAATAAATAAAAACCCAGTACCTTCCACTCACAAAATTTTTTTTTAAATACAGAAAAAGACGGTAAACAATAAGGTCCTACTGTAGAGCACAGGGAAGTATATTCAATATCTTGTAATAAAGCATATTGGGAAAGAATATGGAAAAGAATATATTTGTGTATAACTGAGCCACTATGCTGTACACCAGAAACTAACACAACATTGTAAATCAACTGTACTTCGATAAAAACGTTATCTCCATTCCGCCAATGAGAATAGCGAGGCAGGGAGGTGACATGTCTCCCCTACGTCCACACAGCCTGCAGCTCCAGACTAGGATTCAAACCCAGGCGCTGCCATCAGGACGCTGGCGTTTTCGCCACCTTGTCCTCAGGCTGCGGAGGAGCTTAAGCTTGGATTTGCTTTTTGTTCCCCTCAGAGTGTTCTGTTTGTCAGTTTAATGCTAACATCCTAACTCCTCCGCACCGAGGAGAAAGGGGAAAGGACAGGTGCATCCTGGACAACCTCCTCCTCCTCCAGACACAGTGGGTTTCGCTTCACCAGCTGTTGTTTTAAAAACCATTTTCACACCAAAAATCTCCCTGCTCACGTTTGATGCTTCCAGCTTGCCAAAGTCCCCACCACTCCCTGCAGCCTTACACCTGGCTGCTTAGTGTATCCAGACGCTGCCTCCCCCTCCACAGGGCATCTCCCCGCTGTGGTCTCCCCCAGTCATCCAGGTCCTGCTTCGAGCCCAGCGCTGTGCCCAGCTCAGGGCTTACTGCCCTGGACATCCGTGGGCAGGAGCAAAACCGAGAGCAGGCTGGGAAGCTGGCCCTGGAGGACTGAGCTGAGGAACCAAGGCGGGAATCTCAGACTCATGGAGCAGACTTCTGTAAAATGACTGTAAATCATGGAGATCCAAAGACAAATCCTTCCTTCAGAGCAAGCAGCTGGGAAGTCCCTCTCCTCGTTGACTCGGGCCCTGTGTAGTATTCCCTGGAAACGCGCCACATGACATCAAGCAGCTGATTTCTTAATAAGCGAATTCAGTTTCTGCTGTAGCATTCTCTCTCCTTCAGGCACCATCTGTGCTTCTGAGTCAATACGAATGGATCCCTTCCAAGACGTTCACAGCCTTGAAAGACGGATGAATATGCTGAAAAGTGCTCCCCCGCCCCCGCGAGGACCATTCTGCTCCCCGCCCCCGCCCCCGCCGGCGCCGATAAACACCTGCCTGTTCTCCGCCTTCCCCGAGTGTGAGTGAGCACGACACGCACACTTGACGTTAAGTCGACTTTCTAAGGGAGTGGAGTCGTGCGCTCTCATAGGACCCCACCAGAAAAGCAGCTCCCTGGGACTTACTGATGGAAAGACCGGTCTCTGAGTTTTCCTCCTGTCAGTTGGAATCGGAATACAGCTGTGATAATTAAAGATTTAATACTACCGGCCTCTGGGAGCCAAGTCCAAAAACAAATCTCCACTTAAAGCAAGGGACGATTAGGAAAGGGAACCTTAGTACGCTGTTGGTGGGAATGCAAACTGGTGCGGCCATTGTGGACAGCAGTGTGGAGGTTCCTCAGAAAACTAACATCAGAACTACTGTATGACCCAGCAATCCCACTCCTGGGCAGAGATCTGAAAACAAAAGCACTCATTTGAAAAGATGCCCGCACCCCAGAGTTCACAGCACCGTGATTTACAGTTGTCAAGGTGGGGAGCCGCCCGAGCGCCCGCCAGCAGACGGCTGCACGAAGAAGACGTGGTGCGTGTGCGCAGAGAGATACTGCTCAGCCGTAAGGAAAACATGACATTTTGCCATTGGCGGCAACGTGGATGGACTTACTGGGCGTTGTGCTAAGCGAAGTAAGTCAGACAGAAAAAGACAAGCACCGCCTGATACCACTTTTATGTGGAATCTAACAAGTACCACAGGCTAGTGAATGTAACTAGCCCAGCAGGCCCCTCCCCCTCCCCCACGCCCTCTGCGGCGGCTCCTCTCTGAAGCACCCGGATCATAGGATCTGATGCCCCTTTCCTGCGTTTTTCAGATGCTGAAACCACCACCAAGTGGGAGATCATGGGCATGGCGCGCTCAGGCCTTCTGGCCTCCGAGGGTTGGTAACGCTAATTACCTCGACATCAATCAGAGAACTGCGCGCGCGCTGATCACAGACCCTGCGGCGCCCCTCCCTCAGCTGGCCTTACAAAATGCTCTGCTGAAAACCTCCAAGGAGTTTGGAGTTTTGGGAGCATGAGCTACCCTTTCTCCTTGCTCAGCCTCACAATAAACCTGTCTGCTCCAAACTCCGATGTTTCCGTATTGTTTGGCCTCACTGTGCGTGGGGCACACGACCTTGCATTCAGTGACATAATGAAAAGGAAACAGACTCACAGATACAGAGAGCAAGCTAGAGGTTACCAGCGGGGAGGGGGATACAGGAGCAGGAACTGTTGGGTGTAAAACGAGCTCGAGGGTACGTTGTACAGCACGGGGAGCGTCGCCAGCATCTTACAGTAACTACAAACGGAGTCCGACCTGCCAAGCGTGAAGCGCTGTGTGGCACACCTGTCACGTATGTAACACAATAAAAAATAAAAGTAAGAAGTAATAAAACGAGTGATTGATTCGCTTGCGAGATCCGTGTATGTATGTTAAATACTCTTGCAGCTCTTTCTTTGAACAGGAGAACTTCCGAAGGGAAAATCAGAGTTGGCCGTCATTTCTGGAAGGAAGAAAAGCGACCCTCTAGCTGTGGGACAGGAGAGCTTTATCGAGCCTGAAACACGAATTCCATCATTTCTGTCTCTCGTGGCCCGTCCTTCACTCCCTCCTACCCCTCCCTTCTGTCTCAGACATATCCTGCTGATGGAGCCGTAAACCTTGTACTCAGCAGCGTCTCAGGCCATTTCATGTTTTCCTGTTCCGAGTCCCCGAGCTGCAGACGCGCTGCAACCCCTTTCTGCACCTTCATAAACACTAACCACCCAATCGCACTGTCCCGGCTCCACCAGCTCCCACCAAGGGCCTCGGCTCACTAGCCGGCTGTCTCTCCTTCCTACTCTGAGTTGCCTAAAAGGACATAGAAAGGGACCTATGGTTTGTTTCCCTAAGTGACATCACATTAGTCCCTCTGAAAAGGATGGACAGTTTCAAACAATAACAATGATGGTGCAAGATCCTATTTTTAACATGTCTGTCTCAGGCTTGCTTTGGAACGATGTGTTTTAAATGTACAAGCTAATTCAATCCGAACGACACTTTGAAATCAGTGAGTTCTTCATCACCCAGTTCTGAGAAATTTGAATTCTTATGCCCTATTCTAATATTCTTTAGGAATGTATTTTTTATTACTTGCCTTTCCAGGAATCATCATCTTCATCGTCATCATTGTCATTCACCCACCTGCACAGCACTTGAGAGTTTCTAAAAGGCTTTTATGAGACTCGTTTCATGGGATCCTTCCCAGCGCCCCATGAACCAGGTGCTGTGATGTTCACTTCGTGGGGAAGAGAGCTGAGCTGCAGTAAGACAAAGGGGTTTACGCGGGACAGTCGGCAAGCAGCGGAGCAGATGTTTGAAACTGGGCCTCCCTGTGTGCTTTCCTCCAGGGCGGAGTGTTGAGAGAGAGACAGAGAGACAGAGACAGAGACAGACACTATCAAGAGCTCTGCTCTCAGAATTCCTGGTGCAAGTCCTGGCCCTGCCACTGGCCACCCAGGGACATGCGGACACTTATGGAACCTCTGTGCTTCCCTCCTCATCGGCAAAATGGAAACAATAACATCTACATCAAAGAGAGACTAGAGGGATAAAATCAGAGGACACAGGTAAAGCACACAGAGCGGCCCAGAGAGCAGCGCACGTGGCCCCCTGCCACCCGCCCGCTGGTGAGCGCCTGGCATCGGCATCCCCTCCAGAGCCGTGAGGCCCGGGGCCGCGGCTAAACGTCGAGGAAGAGGGGGAGGGCAAAGCTCAAGGGTAGAGCACGTGCTTAACATGCATGAGGTCCTGGGTTCCATCCCCAGCACCTCCATTAAAAATAAATAAACCTAATTACCTCCCCCCAAAGGAAAAAAATGTGATAATTATATAAATAAATAAAAGGAGTTTCTATTTTTTAAAAAAATGACGAGGGAAAAAGAAGTCTCAGTGGATATTCTGGATATCCGTTTTTCTTAACTCTCTTCAAAAAGCCGCCTGGGCTAGAGGTGGCAGTGCTCAGGGTGTCCGCTGCTGAAGAAGCCGGGAGGGTGTCCTGCCTGGCGCCCCCCCGCGGGCTGGGATCCGCAAGGTCAAGCTGTTCTGTCTCTCCCGGCCTGGCCCGTCATTAGTCAGCGGAATAAAGGAAGACAATGGCTTACATTTCCACTTCAATCTGCCCACAAAAAAAGAGTTAAATCTGATAAGGCAAAATGCTAACATATTTCAAAGCTCCCATTACATAATTCAAAGAGAGTTTAGGAGGGGTTTTTTCATTTCTCTTAAATTATTCATTGCATCAGTCTTTGAAATATTTACAATCCTTTCTCCAGGAGTCGGAGGAGAATGCTGATGGAAAGCTCTCTGTGCAGGCCTGGGAGAGATGCTGGGGGTGGGGGGAGTGGGGAGGGGGTGAGGGCTCTCCACCCAACCTTCAAAGGCTTTCGTTCTGCCTGCTCTGCTTTCTGAAACTCGGAATGTTTTCCTTTTGAGATCCAGGTTTTAGCAAATGGGATTTATTTTATCTAATGTCGTTCTGCAGGGAGAGCCCTTCACTCAGCCCAAGCAAACCTGTGAAGACGTGGGAACGTCCTCCCACCACAGACGAGAAGTCGCTCATTAGCAGAACACCGGGGTGCTACTATCGAGGCGCTGGTGCAGCTGGCACCAGTTCTGAGAGAGGATGATTCATTACCATGGTTACTGATGCCAGAAATATTACCTTCTGCAATCAGCACACACAAAGATCCTTTAAAGAGAGTGTAAAAATTCGAGCACTGTAAACAATTAGTGAAAGCTGCCAACAGGCACAGAGGCTGCGCTCACACAATGCTGCTCCCAGGACGTGAAAGCGGGGGTGCACCACTGCTGCACCAGCAAATCTCACCGAAGGCGGAAAAAGGCTCTCGTGCGCGGGAGAGCGCGGAAGGCCCCCAGCAAACGTTTCTGTGCAAATTTGTGACCAGTCAGATGGACCAAGTTAGAACAAGACCTATCAGATGGATCACATTTGAATGATCAAGTTCTGGTTGTTAAGCCCACCTTTTTTTTTTTTAAGTTTTTTAAAAAATTAATACACTTTATTTTTAGGCTGGTTTTAAGGTCACAGAAAAATTGAGTCAAAGTGCAGAGAGTCCTAATACACCCCCTGCCCCCGCACACGCACGAACTCCCCCGCTGTCAGCACCCCCACCAGACGGTGCATTGCTTACAACCGACGACCCAGCACGAACTTGTCTCTGTCACCCAGAGTCCACAGCTCAGGGTTCTCTCTTGGTGTCGTACATTCTGTGGTTTGAGGCAACTATGTAAGGACACGTATGCACCATTTACAGTATTATACAGAGTATTTGCCATGTGTTAAATTCCTCTGTGCTCCTCCAGTTCACTCCTCCTCACCCTCTAATTCCTGGCAACCACTGGTCTTTTTACTGTCTCCATAGCATTTTCCAGCATGTCATACTGTTGAAATCATACAATATGTAGTCTTTTCACACGGGCTTCTTTCATTTAGCACTAAACATTTAAGTTTCCTCTGTGTCTTTTCATGGCTCGATAGCTCATTTTTCAAGCACTGAATAATATTCCATGGTCTGGATGCATCACCATTTATCCATTCACCTCCTGAAGGACATTCAGGTTGCTTCCGAGTTTTGACAATTATGAATAAATCTGCTACAAATATCTGTAGGCAGGTTTCCGTGTGGACAGAAGTTTCCAGCTCCTTCGGGTAAACATCAAGGAGCGTGGCCACTGGCTCATGTGGCGAGAGGGCGTTTGGTTTTGTCAGAAACTGCCAGCTGCCTTCCATCCTGCAGCCCCAGCAACATGAGTGAGTCTTCCGCAGTCAGTTTCTGCAAAGCGCCTTGGAAGACGCAGTCAGCTGTAGCGAGGTATTATTACAGTCCAGTGCTGCTCCGCCTTAGTGACAAGTACAGGGCAAGGAAGGCCAAGGACAGGCAGTCTGGCTGTTAAATGACAGCCATTCCACCTTCAACATCAGTGGGTTACCTCCCAAGTCTTGAACTAGGAAGATAGACTAACTTCCATAAGAAAGCTTTGATGGGCTGGATGAGGCACTTCCGTACATATTTTGTTCTGTTTAAAGAATGTCAACCCCCTGAGGCGAACCAGGCTTTCGTCAACTCCAGTCCAAACCCAGTACAACATCCCCAAACCCCACCCTGCTCTGCTGAAACACCTGCAGTAAAGCTCGGATTGTGCAAAACTCTCTAATTCCCGTCCTGGTCGCTCGAACTTTCAATGGACAGAAGTTTATCTTCTGCAGCATCATTTCTTTATTTAAAAAAGGCTGTTATATCAATTAGTATCAATAAGATAATAACCTCATGATAGGAACAAAGTGCCTTTGCATTTTGCAATATAATCTGCAGAGTTCGTGGAAATGTTCTGTTTCATGGTTAGCATCCATTTGATTGGTAAATAGCAGTTTATCAACGCTGCCTTAACCACTAGGATGGTCTCAAGTGGCTGTGATTTGACCAACACATACACACATATACATTCTGCACATATGTACATAGAAATGTAGACAGGTAGACATACCCTGCAATCTCCATGCAAGCGAGGGCTTTTTGTTTTTTATTGTCCACTCTTTTATCCCAAGCATCTAGAAAAGTACCAGCACATCAAAGACCATATCCACACACAGTCTCCTAATATCTGCAGAGTCTTCAAATACACATACATGAATGAACACAAAAGCTCCCCCCGTCCTGAAGTCAGAGATGCCAACTTGTCTTCTCTGTGTGTTTCCTTCTGGGGAGCACAGGGCTCCCCCTCCCTCGAGGCTGTGATGGTGTTCCGGGGTTCTGAGCGTTCCTAACCTCCCCAGCACCCAACAGGCGTGCACCTGATCCTTGCTCTTGGCTTCTCGGATTTGATTCTGGTCCACTGGGTCCTGGCCTGGCCCTGGGGGCTACTCTGCTTCCCCAAAGATCTTGGGTCCCCAAACCCAGCTTGGGAAGGGCCTTTGCTGCTTCTTTGCTTCACTGGGATGTCCTACAAACTTACAAACAGTAACTGAACAGGACAGAACTGGCATCTGGGCTCTCAGGCGTTACAGCATCCTTGTTCGCTGTCCTTGGTACTGATGGTTGGTGTCTGATTATGTGCAACTAGGAGCTCACAGGGAACAAAGCCAGGGGCTGGGTATCGCCCTTTGCACACCAGCGCATAGTCAGCCAGAGCACGACTGGCCAAATGGATGGGCTTGCTAACATGGTAGCCCCCAAACAGACTTCACCTGAAGGAACTGATGTAGCAACCTCTGAGCTCTGCTCTTTCGTCTTCTAAGGAGTCACATCCACTGGGAGATGAACAAGGTCTGAGTGCAATCATGTGTTTGCCTGGTCTCCAGGACAGAGTGGCTGCAGGCTGGCATAGGACAGGCTGATGGAAGTGACTGTCTCTCCCCGGGGTCTGCCCTGCCTCCCATAGTGTCAGGCCTATAGGGCTTGGGTGGTGTGGACCCCCTGGAAGGACCCTCATTTCTCCACATCAAAAGACGGTCACGACCCCTCTGCCCATGAAGAAAAGGGAAAACCGAGGAATTCTCCAGTCCTGCCCTCCTCCTCGGCAGGGAGCATGGCGGGGCAGCAAAGAGCCCTGGCTTGCAGCCCGGTCGCAGATGGTTTCCAATCTCTGCTCTGCTACTTACTACCTGCACCATTTTAGGAAAGTTGCATAACCTCCCTGGGCTTCAGCTCCTGTAACTGGAAAATGGCAGAAGTCACCACCAAGCACATAAGGCTGTGACGAGGTTGGGCGCTAGTGAGCGTGGAGTGTGGGGTGTGCAGGCAGACCCTCGTGGTTCTGTCCTGACGGCTCACCTACAGCCACCACAACAACTGGATGTGCCAGCCCCGCCTGGTCAGCCTCTGCGTACGCCCCGTTCCCCACCCACAGCGGAGCACGCATCAGGCCCATTTCCCAGCGCGGCCCAACCGCGTGGTGCAACAACATGTAAAGTGGGCTTTATTCCAGCTTTGATGAGGATCCGGTAGAGAGGACCCAGCACCCAAAGCACAGGAGAAACAATGAAATTCCCCCGCTTGATAACTCAGAAGTTTCCCTTGACAGCCATCCGGCTCACATGTCTCCTCCTCTCCCCACGATGCAGATTCTGAAGATCTCAGTGCTGCCCTGAGCAGTCCTGCCCCACCGTCAGCTCTGTACCCGACCCTGCAAAGGACGGGGCCACAGTCAGCATCCCTCTGCCTGGCCCGCAGCTGGGGTGGGCCTGAAGCCCCGGAGCCCTGGCCCAGCGCTCTCTCTGGGGCTCTCCGACTCAGGGAAGGAAGACACAGGCAGGGCTCAATCAGACCATTGGTCTCCTGTCCCGTCCTGCCCTGGGGCAGGAGCACTTTAATGAGCGTCCTGCAGGTGTCCAGATCGACTGCCTCCATCAGTCCTGACAGCGAGTGAGCAGGAGGATGAGACCCTCGGCCGCCTTTGAACAGTGCAGCCAAAGGCAGGGTTTCCGGGGAGGGCAGAGCGCCCACCACCTCGCCAGCCCCCCTTCCCTCTGGCGGGCAGGCAGCTGACGCCCGCTGTGCCGTTCCCGCCAGCAGGCCTGGACTGGAGCAGTGATATGAGGTGGGATGTGAGCTGTATATCCTCCTGCTCGGCACCAGCATCTTGGGTCCCCCACCTGCTGGCTACTTAACGTCTCCGAGACTCAGTTTCCCGTCTGTAAAACATGGATAATATTACCTCTCAAAAAACCAAGGTCAATGTCCAGTGCCTGGCACAACGCACATCGCCAACAGAGTGCCTACTTGTTCCTGGTTTGGGGTCTCCATACCCACCGGGTATGAGGCTTTATTGCACAGGTCAGCCAGTAAGCCATCCTCAGAGGCTGCTGCCGTCGCCCTGGACCATGTGCCTTTCTTCCTGCCTGGACCACGGGATTTCATTCTCATCATCCCGTGTTTTCCTCTAATAAGATAAAAAGAAAAAAAGACCAGCAGTCTTCAACTGGGGCAATTCTGCTAAGTCCCCCACCCTCAGGGGACATTGAGCAGTGTCTGGAGATGTTTCTGGCTGTCAGAACTGGGGAGCTGGGGGTGTTACTGGAACCTGGTGGGTGAGAGCAGGGATGCTTCTAAACGTGATGCAACGTGCAGGACAAGCCCTACAGCAAGGAACCACCCAGCCCGCGATGCTGACGCGCTGAGGCGGCAGGCCCTGAGATAGACCTTGTGTCCGGAAGGCGTGCGCTTGCACATAAAACTGCTTCTGAACACAAGTTCCTGTGCCCTCCTCACAGTGAGGCCAAAAAACATCGAAACATGGGAGTTCAGAGCAGAGACAGGTTTCCTGCAGGGCTGAGCGAGGGGAACGCGCGTGGCTCATGCCCGAAAAACCCCAAACGCCCAGAAGGGTTTCAGCTGAGCATTTTGAAAGGCCTGCTGAGGGAGGGGCGCCCCAGGATATGTGATTGGCTGTGCACAATTTTGAGTGGTAGATGGTGGTCAATCCTTAGGTGCCAGCAGGTCTGGGGGCTCCATGCTCGTGCTCATCCAGCGGTTGTTGTCTTCCACTTGGTGTGGTTTTTAGCATCTGAAGAACCCAGGAAATCTGTATGAGATCCTATGATCCAGGTGCTTCAGAGGGGCTGCGGCCGAGGACGTGGGGGACGGGTCTGTCCTGGGAAGGCCCCACAGGGCCCTGTTCAGTTACAAAATGGCATTTTTTTTTATTAAGTGGGGAAAAAATGTTATTGGAGGCAACTATGCAAAAAGTGCACTCATGGACAATTTCTCTGAAAGGAAAGCAAAAATTGTTATCAGGAGAGGAAGATCTCAGATGATTTCTCTTGCATTTTGAATCTTCCTGGAGGGTTGTTTGGGCAACAGATAAAGAAGTGAATTTTTCTAGAGTGTAGCGCAAGGTTCAGCTGGTAACTGAAGCAAGGCAGCCAGCACGCGGAGACTCGGTGACCTTCAAACGCTCTCCCTCCTCCCAGTGGGTCGATTTATCCACACCTCGTGCAGCTCGTAAAAGCCTGAGACAGAACCACACTAAGATAAACCAACATGGAGGCGGGCGGGTTAAAATCATGTAAACAGGGTCTTTACATTCTTTTTTCTTTTAACTTCATTGTTCATTAAACCAGAAAATGACAGCAACTGCCAGGACTATAGTTAGGTCAGTGGGGATCAAAAAATGTCTGGTTTGACTGGTTTTTCCTTTAAAAAAAAAAGGTTTTCCCCAGAAACTGTTTCGCCCTGCCAAGTCATTAAAAACTGCCAAACCCATCTGTGTGTAAAATGAAACCGAAGCAGTAGGTCAGAGGAAAAAAAGCAAGCATTTAAAGTCCCTTCCACATTATAGGACAGACAGCTTCCATAATCACGAAAGAAAAAAAATTGGACATTGATCGTGAAATGACGTGGCGGAACATCAGAAGACCTTGTTATATGGAGCTGGGAAAAGACTCCAGCACAGAACAGAAGGTTCATCGGGGCAAGACACTTAAAAGTCCTGTTCATTCAAGGCCAAAGGGATGGCTTAGATCCCAAAATGCTATTAAAGAACTAGTTACACCCCACGTCCGTGGGTGACTGCTTTTAGTCACTGTCAGCACAGTGGGTTAATTTGCATGTGATTTACATACAATCTTCTGCAGGCAGATTAAGGCATTCACAAGCCTGAACTTTTTATTATTTCTTCTTTCAAAGAGAAGGGTCCACTGACTAATGGTGTGAGTTTCTTTAAGCTCTGTTAGTCACAGTGGGTTCCGTCGTTTCCGCCTCCAACCACAGCTCGTGATTTCCCTGCGTTTGATTTACTAATAGTCTGATCAAGGCAAGGAAGCAGGACACTCTAACCTTTAACCTTTGCGATGGTTATATAGGATGGGGTTGAGCTTGGTTCCCTAGCAGAAAGTGCCAAAGTTGTGAAGTTATAAACAACACTGTTTATGAAAACATTAGCTCGACAAAAATTAGCTTTGAGGCAGTATTCTGTAATGGGTCCAGATAATTCGATCAGCTCATCCTCCCTGTCTAGTCTTGCAGTCTTGCTGAAATAATCTGTTTATTCATCGATTCATTTATGCTGCGCTCCACAAATGCTTCTGGGAAGTGTGCGCGTGCACCACACAGAGTAGCTGAGATGACCAAGCTGAGGAAAAAGACTTACGCCAGGAGAGATTAGAACGCAGAACGCATGCCACCCCGTGCGTTGGGAAGGACAGATCGGCCTCAGGAGAGGGAGCCCCACCAGGGCAGAGAGGAAGGCAGCGGCAGGGACACTGCCTGGGCTCCGCGCGGGGACGTGGGGCAGCCAGGAATTCCCACTGCACCTGTGAGACTCTCTTCAAACAAAGACAAACGGACTTACAGCCTAATCTTGGTGGCACTTTGAGGTTTGTTACGTTTTTCCCTGAACTTTTCTGTGTATTGACATCTTTTGTGTTTAAGTATCAAACATGACGAAAAGGAAGTCTGAGGACAGCCTGAAGGATCTAGAACACCGTGCCTGGGGTTCTGAGCGTGGTTCTCCATGCGTGAATCAGCGTTCGAGCAGAGGGCAGTCTTGTCAGCGCTGTGCCCTAGGGAGGTTGTTCTAGCAGTCGCATAGAACTGGCACAGAGGACCAGGGCTAGAGGCAAAGAAATCTTAGAAGTTGTTACAAGACATGGTGCAACCTACCATACTAATCAGGAAACACACACATATTTGTGTGAAGTAGATAAAATACTATTCTCTTGCTCTTCCCGTGACACATGCTCAGCTCCACCCCTATGCTCCGACATCACGTTCTCAAAGCTGTCCCACAGGGATTACTGGAAACCTCCCTGTCTCATTTTCCCACCAGACACAATGTTTCTTGACTCAGCTGAAGATCTTTGAGGGAGAAGACTTGGTTACTGTAGAGAATGAATGAGAAACATTGAGACTGGGGGCAGAGAGGGGATGAGGAGTCAAGAAACATTATTGCTGCTATTAAAAATACCCTGAGGAGAGCAACATACAATTAAAACTGAAAGCAGGATTTGTGCAAATTACATACCAATTCACTGGTGGCCCAGCTATTTTAAGTACTGCCTGAGTTACATGTGATTAACAGTCACATGCGATCAAACCTAGGAAGGATACAACTTACCAGCCCTTGTTGCTCCTTGTCTGGGGACCAGTGCAAAGCACACTGCTCCGCTGTTCCCAGGAGTAAACGTGCCGGCACAGGAATTTGTCTGTGGTCTGCGTGTGCCCCAAACGAATGCCTCCAAGGGCAGGTTGGGAATTTCCCACGGATCAGTCGACTGATAAAGAGCACTTTACATCCTGGCTAGAGCTGTGCCAGAGCTGCCCCAGGTTTTCGCTCAAAACCCATCAGCTCCCATCTTTAGCAGCAATGTCCTTGCTCAAAATCTGCCAACCCCGCCCCCCCGCCCACCTTGAGCAGGAGTAAACATACATCTTTAAGTAAAAGGGTCCAGAGATAAGAGAGGAAAATATACACACACATGCAAAGGGAAAAACCAGATGGAACCAGATAGGACCAAGATGGTGAGCAATCTGGCTTCCAACAGACCCTGAGTCTCATTACACGTTGATGCCACTACATTAGCATGTTAAATGACACACCCACCAGCGGCCAGGACTGGACGTTATGGGCCAAAACAGGATAAAGAGGGGGTGGCACCCCAGTCCCTCGAGAAAGCCCTGCCCCCTCCCAGGTAGACGGACGCACGTGCCTCCCGGCCATTAGCCTCACTCCTCCCCCGCGTGGCTCTAAAATTGAATCCCTCTCCTGAGACAGGCAAGAAGTTGATCTGTGAACTCGGCTGCTGCTCCTCCATTCTTTGGCCACTGAATAAAGCCTGTGCTGTTCAGCCTCAGGTTCCCTCTTGTTATTCACCTACTGGAAACCAAATGGAAAGCGCCAGGGCAGAGAGCCACCCCCACGCCCCCAGGACCCGAGCAGGGTGCACACGTCTTAACAGAACCGCCTGCAGGGGGTACATCCCTCCCAGCTTCTCTGCTCTCTCGCCTCAAACTCCAGGGCTGGCTACCGAGTGCTGCTCAGCGACTAAAAAGTCTCACAACTGCTCTCTCATCTACGGGCCCTCCGCACAGCCCTTAATTCAGATTCAGTCTCTTCTTCTCGGTCCCCCCGGGCTGTCTCAGACGCTGGTCATCTGCCATCCCTCCCACACTCCGGCCCTGGCCGCGGCAGAAGGCTCCCGGCTCCCTTTGCTGAGAACACAGGAGCCCTGTTTGTGCTAAAGCAGCGCCTGTCATTCACACCTGTTGTCTGTCTTCCCTCCGTCCACCTCATCTTCCTCCCTCTCTGGGGGATGTGGTCCCAGCGTGGTTCCAGCAGCCTTCAGGGCTGGGACAGGTGACCCACACCTGGCTTTTCATCATTTGAAATCCCCCAGGCACGATGATTGGGTCAGAGATGGTCACATGGCCTGGGGCTGGCCAATCAGAACCATTCAAACCCCCGCACGGTGACCGGTCCCAGGATGAGCTGAAGATCCAGGTCTATGCAGGAGGGTGGGGCCCTCTCCTGTCTCCAGATACTTGATCCCAAGAAGATGGCAGGGCCGGTCAGCAGCTCCGAGAACTGACCTGACGGAGGGAGGTTCTGACGGCCTTGTGGGAACTCCTGGGGGCAGCCCTCCCTGCATGCCACCGCCAGGGGCTTCCCTTTCTGCTCAAGTCCATTTGAGCAGGGTTCACTGCCCTTCTTGTTGCACAAGCCTGACCGACCCAGGGCCCTCTCTGTTCCCCAAAGCAGCCCTTGCAGCTCCTCACTCAGCTCCACACACACCCCATTGCCTCCGGCGCACTGCCAGCAGGAGAGGCAGAGAAGGAGAGGGGACACCATCCACACGTCCCTGTGCCCTCTCACCCCTGTCCACTGCCATCATCGTTGGAGCACTCCCTGATCCCGACCACCTCTGCTCCTCCGACTGCCTGGGACGGGCTTACCCATCACTCCCTCTTCCTGGTGTCTCCAGTCTCCCCTGCTCCACTGGCTCCTTACCTTCAGCATGTGAACAAGTAGAAGGGAGGGAGGGAGGGAGAGGTGGGGGAAGGGAGGGAGAAAAAGGAGGGAGGGAGGAGGGAAGAAAGGGAAGCAACTTCTTTTCTTCCTGAAGATCAATCTCTCACCCTTTCTCTTTCCTTCACTCCCCGTGTTTGCTTCAAAAACATCCTGTACTCCTGTCCTTTTTCATCAGCCTTTCACCCCCCAGCCTACCGCAGCGAGGACCCTGCCTCCACCTTCCTGAAATGGCCACGTGCAGTGACCTGATTCCGACGTCTCTCTCCGTGGGATGGTCAAGTCTGCTGACTTACCCTCCTCAGCGCAGCCCTCCCAGCGCCCCTTCCCAGCGCTGCCTCCCGCGCTCTCCCTCCTTTAAGCCCACAGCCTTTTTTGGATTACAAAACCTATTGAAAATTTGACAAAGCCTCTGGTTTGTTTCCCTAGAAACGTGTGCTTTGCACAGCATCGGTCAAGGTTTTAGTAACAAACTGAAGAGCCTCCGCCAGCTAGTTGAATCAGGAAGGGCTTTCCTAAGAGGACAGAGAGTTCACACAAGGGGTGGGAGGGTGACACTTCTGAAACCCCAAGCCACGCACCAGAACTGCTCCGCCCCTGCCAGGGAGCCGGCTTCCAGACATAAAGCCGCCACCAAGCTGCGGGTGCAGCATCTCTACCAGCTCCTGCAGGCACCGCGCCAGGAGGGGTGGCTGCCCTGCACCCTGCTCCACTCGCCCCAGGTCACTCTGTCCCGGATCAACTCACAGGAGGTCCACGCGGCCACGGGAGGTGACCGCTTTCTCATCAAGGTCTCTCACAGCTCACCCCACTGGCAGAACCTGAGTCCCACCCAGAGTTCAAGTTTGATGGGGAAAAGTCCTGTCCCACTTTTCAACTCTGCTATAGAAACAGCTGGCCAGGGCGTGTTAGCCCATCGAGCCACTGCCGCGCCCCATGCGTGTCCACGCGGCATCCGGAGGTAAGCCGAGAAGCGTGTGTTAAATATTAATGTTCCCAAGGGCCTCAGTCAGGACCTTCTTCTTGGTCACAAGTGTCAGATCACTACTGCAATCACCTTGCGTAGGAGTGGGGATTCAGCGGCTCCGTCAAGAAGCTGAGAAACAGAGCCAGCTTGGTCACACAGTGTCTGTGAGCTTGGGCGTCAGGATTTGCTCACCGCTCCGCCCTGCTTCCCCGGTGTGTCCCCCGGGCAGGGTCTCCCCACAGCAGTGAGGCTGTCTCCTTGTGGGTCCCCCCCAGCTCCACAACCCCAGCAGACAAGGGGGGCCCTTTCCCAAGCAGCTTTAGCAGAAGACCGAGGGCGATGTCTCATGGGGACCAGGGAGTCAGCTGCTCCTCCTGAACCCCTCATATGCCCAGGGGTGGCAGTGCTCTGATGAGCACGTCTGGGTGGCATACCCTGCCTCAGGCCCAGAACGTGGCCGTCTCTGCACCAACAGGTTGGACTGACGGGTGGGTGTGGAGGGGCACCCCCAAGGAAACGGGATGTTGTTACCCAAAGGAGGGACAGAGATGCTGGGAAGGCTAATTCGAGAACCATCTGTCACGCCAGAATTCCGTCTCCTGCCTCCTGTTCCACATTCCGTCTGGACAACCTCAACTACACTTGTCATTCCCAGCACTGCCTTGACTGAGGGTCCTCTTCTCTGGGATGAATCTTACTTTGATTATTTGCATCCAGATTTCAAGTCACCAAAAGAGACGGTCCGACTGACAGGGCCTTTTGAGACGGAAGGGGGCACTGTCTTTTTCTTCCTCATCTAAGGCAGCAGCAAACAGCATCCTGAAAAGACTCACCCCCTCCCGGTCCTCTGCTGGAAGTGGGACCACTCACTGGCGGGTAATCCAGCTCACTTTATCTAAAGGGTGGGCACTGGTGCTTTTGCCCACAAAAGGGAATATTTTAAATATACGTATTTATTACTGCTTCCCCGAGATCAGAACTCTTAATCCTTGAGATCTCCTACTGAGATAGTCAATTCATTGTTTATCTCACTTAAGGTTCAAAGGTTCAGTCTTAGTTTCAAGCGAGCAAGACCGGAGCAGTTCTGTGTGTGTTATATTTTCTCCTCCCCTGTGGCAGTCAGTCTGCTGGGACAGAGGGACGCAGGTCCGAGTGGGTGACCACCTTCACCTTAAAACCCGCTTCTTAGCACGTGCTCCTGGGACAGAGGAAAACATCAGCTGTGCCAGTGCCACCTGCTGGTGTCCACAGCGTTACTAATTACTCTCTCCACACCTGAAGTTTCCCGTCTTTAAAGGGCATTTTTATCTCCAAGTCCTGAAAACATCACAACTCAACAGACCTCAAGTTACACTCATTTTCAACATTTGCTTTTTATTCGATATTCCCTATTTCAATTAATCACCATCTATCTTTTTACCAAATTAGAAACTTCTGAGCCATCTGTGGTCTCTGTGTCTCCTTTCAGATCCAGCTGGTCACCAAGTAGTATTACTGTCTCCCAAATTGCTGCGTCTTTCCCTTCTCCTCTGCACTTGCCTTAATTAATAAGGCCCCTTTCAGGAAGTGTGGGCATCTCAGTTGAGTTTATAGCACAAGTCTGAAAACTGGCTTCTCACCCCCAGCCTGGCCCTTCTCCATCCCATCCATCACCAGAAAAGAACCAGACAGGGACCTGCCCTCAGCTCTGTCGCCCCCTCACCACGTTTCTTCTCCTTGGACCTCAGTTTCCTCGTTTATAAGTGACGGGGTTGGAGTTCAGCACCTCCAAGGCCCCTTAGCTGAAAAGTTCTGAGATTCTGGTTCCAAAAACTCCTATTCACCCAGCTCACAGGGTCGTTGTAAAAATGAGAGCACGTGCTTGAAATCTCTGCCTCACTGGGTTCTGGATCTCCAGGCAGATGATTAATTACTGTTAATTCACCCATGTCACCTCCCACAGGCACAGAAGATACAACAGATAATAGCTAACATTTATTGGGCACTTACTGTGTACTGGACGTGGCGCTCGGCTGACTGCATCCATTTTCTCTTTTATGAACTAGTACAAAAGGGGAAGTCTACCATCACTCACCAGTTCTCAGGACATGCTCTCTGCCATCAGACGAGCCATATTTGCTGCATTGGAGGTGCAGGTGAGCAGAGAGGCAGGAAGGCAGAGCAGATGAAGCAAAAACTGCCAGGAAACTGGACAGAGGGGGCCCACAGCCCTTCCTGGGGTGCAGCTTCCCGAAATTATGTCCTCAGGAGGCAAAATCACAGCTTCACCCGCTAAAGCCAAGGACACGCTGCAAACATCCCAGGTTCCTCCAACACCTTTCCCCCAGTGTCCGCAGGTCCAGGACCACGGACCCCCATGCTTCTCAGCAGTTTTATCCGCCCGGAGGGGCGGGCCATGCACTAATTCTCCCTTTTGGTTTCCTTTCTCTGCTCACAGCTGTTACTTTCACATCAGGCTGTTTCTGACACCCACGTGTGTCCACCTGTCCTCACAGCCCCTCCCCTCCCCTCCTCCTACGAACCCCGTGCAGAAAATCTCGGCCTCTGGAGGGGTCAGCCTGCTCCCTCGGTCTCAGGTGGGGCTCTCTGCAGAGAGAGGGGAAGCAGGGACTCCTAGCATCCTGGAAGATGGGTGATCACAGAGGAGCAGCCTCTACGGAAGAGGAGAGCCAGGCCAACTCGTGGTTCTGTGGTCTCCCCACCGCCCCACACCACGGGAGCCCAGGGCACCTGTCTCACCATGGTCTGTCCCGCCTCCAGCCCGGGGTGGGGGCACTTTGTCCCCCTGCCCAGGCCCTGCGGGCCAGCCGGGGAGGCAGCTCGGCTCCGGAGCTTCGGAGGCTGCGGGCAGGGCTGCTGTGGGCAGCCGCACCCAGCAGCCTGCAGACGCGCCGGGCCCTGGCAGGGCTCGCCGGCACCTGTGACGCCCTGGCTGTTTTCTCCTACTTAACCGCGCAGGCGGCGCAGGTGGGGAGAGTGTTTCAATAGCCGCCCACGATTTCTATGAGGGAAACACCCGTGCAGGAGCCCCGGGCCTGGCCCCTCCGGGGAGGGGAGACCCAGGAGGACACACGGGCGGGGGCATATAGAGACAGAAGCCCACGCGGCCAGGAAATGCAGATGGAGATGCTCAGGGCCCGGGCCTGCGCCCGGGCTCAGGGAGGGGCGGCTTCCTGGCGAACGTAAGCCTCAGAGCCCCCGCCGGTCAGGAGGGGGCGCTTCCCCGGAAACCACTTCCTGGTTTAATCAGATTTGCCGCCATCTGAAGGACGGCACCTAAACTCAGAGGCCCAGGCCCCCCCACTGTCCCTTGTGTCCCATGTGTGTAACGTAACACAGCGGCTCTGCTCCCTGAGTTTTCACACTGAAGATGAGTTAGACCCGCGCGTTTGCTGCGTTCCCCGCCGCCCAGCGGCTGCTGGTACTCTCCTCCAGCTGGGGCGGGAGGGGACAGAGTGATAGAAAGTGACTTTTTTCTGATATGCAACCGGGGGTCACTGAAACTACGGGCCATGTCTTTTTTTAATTGTCTTTCTGGGAGAGGTAAATAGGTTTTTATTTATTTAAATGGAGGTGCTGGGGATGGAACCCAGGACCTCGTATATGCTAGGCACACGCTCTACCACCGAGCTACACCCTCCCCACTCCATGGACCACATCTTGAGTTTCCTTAAAACGTGAGTGAATCTCAGCTGAGTCAGGGGACCGCCTGACTGAGAAGAGCTGGACCTCGAGCTTTTCCTCTCACGACCCTCACAGGAAAGGACAGTGTATGCAGCTCTGTGGGTTGAAGACAAGGGATCTGGGGACAATAACATGGGACTTGGCTAAAAAAAACCCAAACATTTTCTCCATGTTACATCATATAATTATGTCAAGAAAAGTAAGCGAGGGAGTGTCAGGGAGAATATGAATGCTGACTTTCTGTAAAACTTCCCCATAAACTCTCCCGGAGCACTTGGCTGAGAAGTCTGCTCTCCTGGACGTAGCTTGTGTCTCTCAGGGTTTCAGCCTGGCCTGACTCCAGGCTGCTTTTCTAACTCGTGACAGCCGCCATCAAGGCGAGAACGTGCTCACGCAAAGGGGTGATAAAAAATTGAGAACCACTTTGCAAACCTTTCAAACATTTATAACAGTTGAAATGAGGTTTAAAGCTTCTGAGGGCCCTGACTTTCCTTTTCTGGTGGAAGTACTTGTAATGAAAGCAAGTGGGTTTGGAGCCCAGTGGGGCTTTCTGACACAAGTGAGTCCGCCACGGGGACACTCTCATGCGGAGGACTGTCCCTCTGCTGAAAGCGCCCTCAGCCAGAAAGGACAGGAGCCCGTTAGGTGGGGGACAGACAGAGGCCCTGCCCACCCCGCCGCCCACACCCAAGCCTGGCTGCGTCCCGGGCTTGGGGCCCTGCTCCCCGCCCCTTCCCAGCACAAACTCTGCGCAGGCTCCATCCTTGGTCCATCATGTGGGCAGCAGGTGGTGGAGCTTGGTGTCCAGACTCTGGGTCACCTCGCCTGCCCTTTCCAGCACTACAGGGAGTCCCAGGTCTTCTCGTCTGTCCTCAGGCCTGTGGGTACCACGGGATAATGTGAGGACCCCCATCTCCTGCCTAAGCGACTCTCAAAAGACCCCCCAACTTAGGGTGCTGGCCAGCCACTCCAGGCCCTGCTGCTACCGAACTCAGATTCAGCTGCTCACTGCTCAAAAGCCACGTGGCTCAGAGCCCCAACCCTCTAAGCACATGGCTGATCTTTCTGGGTGACCAGCCCCATCCTGGGCCACCTCATTAGCATAAACTCAGGTGTAGTTGAGAGACGCCCCCACCCCATGAACAACAAAGACATTCCTATCACCCAGAAAAGTCCAAAGGCTTAGAGGTTATCTCCCGGGGAGCAGAAACAAAGGGCAGAAAAATTCTTCATTGCACAGTAATCCCCGAGCACACTGGCTTATCAGCGCACAGCTCTCAGGACCAGCTTCCCAGACAAAGCAGATATGATACAAATTTTCCCCTAAAGGAGAACAAATGAGTTGTTGGGAAGACAATTCTGGGCGAGCAGTAGGAAAGATTACTCACAGAAGAAAGAGCAAAGATGGTAGAAAGAAGGAAAGATTTAAACCAAAATGCATGGTCTGAAAAGAAGTGATCAATTAAAAGGTGCAAGTCCGTGGAAGGGGGCACTCAGAACATTGGAAAGGATGGGGCCAAGTAGGATTTCGCCTCTTACTGCCCTTCGAGAACCTACAGATGGAGGGTTATGACTGTCGGAAGATCAGTTCTCTCTGGAACACAATGGTGGGCTTGGACTTGCCAGTGGGCGGGCTCACCATGCAGAAGAAATTTCCCGACCCCCACTGGCTGGGCACGTACTGGTGAGTGCGGTCCCGCATCCAGCCCGGTGTGTCTGTGCAAGAGGGAGAGAACAAGACGTGGCAGGAGTCTTCTGAAGTGAGGTCCTCGGGGCGGAAGAAGGATTCAGACACTTGTCAGAAACACACCACCATCTGGAAGTAAGCCTGAGACACAGATCTACAAGAAAGTGGTGCCTTCTGGGAGACACGGAGGTGCTAGCGCCGACAGAGGAAGGCCTCTTCAGGTCACCGCCCTGCTCCTGCCTGCCAGCCTTGGGGGCTGCTGGGCAGAGACAGACGAGAAGCAGAGGTGGCAAGCGTGCCAGCCTTCATCTCCTTCAACTGGAGGAGCTTGGAAGATAATTCCCGCGTACGTGTGACTTTGTCTCCGTGTGCAGGTCTGTACAAAAGGCACGCAGGGTCCCCACAGTCCGAGCCCTTGGCTGTGTCTGCAGGGTCTGCTCTTCTCTCAGTGTGACGTGTGGTACCTGCGGACCCACGTTTTGATAACTGCCTATCTTTCCCACATAAATCTTTATTTCCCTGGTTAAGTGAAGAGGGAGAATGTTATCATTAAAGCCTCTGACAAACACGTCAGCGTTTCACGCGCTCTGAGACACACGTGTTAGCGTCTCTGACACGCGGTGCGCCCTCCAGTCAGCGGTGTCTCACAGCGGCCAGCGTTCTCCTGCCTTCATAATGTAGAGGGGGTGGTAGATCTCCAGCGTCTTAGGTTGGCTGAAATATGGGCAATTGCGTAAAAGAATGTTACTAGACAAATTGCTTACAGCTTGAAGAAACCCACTGTCCTGAGGAGCGTGGCTGTTCCAGACGCATAGCAGGAGGCGGGTGTCCGGATCCTAGAACCGTTAAGGCGCCAGAGACGGCCTCGGGCAGGCGAGCCCGCAGCCCTGAGGGGCGCCGCCTGCCGCTCCTTCGTCCCGCAGGGTGGTGACTAGTTTTTTCATTGGAATGGTGGGAACTTGCGTGTTTATTACTTTCTGTAAGTTTGGCATATTTCATAATTTACAAACCAACAAGCAAAAAAGGACAGCACTTTAAAAAAAATCTTAATGGGCATTTGATTTTTTTCTCCCTTTTTAAAATTGAAGGATCGTTGATTTACAATGCCGCGTTATTTTCAGTGATCCAGTTATACATATATATTTATATATGCATCATCTTTTTCATTACGGGCTACTACAAGCCACTGAATATCGTGTGGATGGGATTAACAGGCTTTCCGTGGGTGAACCATATCTGCATTCCCGGCACAGACGCAGTGTGGTCACGGTGAGGATTGCTTCCACGGACTACTAGGTTCCGGTTTCCTAACAGCTTGTACAGAGACGTTGAATTCCACGGTAGAGAGATGGCTGTAGTCCCCTCTCCTGCCAATTTCAGACGATGCCTGAGGAATGTTGCCCTCCTTCCAAGAAAGAGATGGCGTTAGACTAAGTCACCCGATGACAAGACGTTTGGTGGAACATCGTTCTGCCATTTGGTTTAATGTTTTGCTTTGTTTGGAAAAAGAGGGAGGGTTTTAACTGCCAATTCAATGTCCCTGTGGGTTCACGACTCCCTGGGTTATCTGTTTCTTATGTCAAGTCACTTTTGGCAGTTTTTATTTTTGGAATTTGTATATTTTGTCTAAATTTTAAAACTTATTGGCATAACTTTTACAGCATCCTTTATCTTTTGATCTCTGCTGCAGCTGTAGCTGGACCATCTTCCCATTCTGAAGGTTTCTTGTATGTCTCTATATTTTGCTTTTTTTAAATTGAAGTATAGTTGATTTACTGTTGATGTACAGCACAGTGATTCAGTTATACACACATTATATATATTCTTTTTCATATCTTTTTCATTATACGTTACTACAACATATTAAACATAGTTCCCTGTGCTCTGCAGTAGGACCTTGTGGTTTCTCTATTTTTCCTTAATAAATATTACTGGACTAGGGGTGGGAGACATAGGTCAGTGGTGGAGCATGTGCTTGGCATGCTCGAGGCCCCGGGTTCAATCCCCAGTGCCACTGTTCAGGGAAAAGATAAAAGACAAAACAAAACAAAACAAAACAAAAAAACACCAAAAAAAGAAATTAAAAAAATAAATATTACTGCATATTTTTCAAAAATACCAATGTTAATCTTTCTTAGTCCACTTTGGAGTATCTCTGGTTTCCATCTCATTACTCCTGACTTATACTTTCTGTGGGTTTATTGTTACTCTTTTTCTAATTTCTTATAATTGACTAAAATGGATTCTCAACTCATTAATCTTCAGTCTTTTTTCCTCTAATCTAAGCATTTGGCTGTAAATTCTCTCTAAGGAACCATTAGCCCTATTTCATGTTTTAACATACAATGTTTTCATAATTATGTACTTTTAATTGTTTCTAGTATTTATACACATTTCTTCGATCCGGACGTCACTGAAAGGTTCGTTTAAAACAATCTCCAAATGCATGCAATGGTTTTGGTTATCTTTCTCCTGCTAATTTCTAGCATAGTTGGATTGTAGGAAGAGAACATGTTCTGCATGGAGCTGATGGTTTGAAATGTGTGGAGACTTAGTTCATGGCCTAAGATGCAGTCAGGGATTCATCTGTACTTGAAAAGAATGTGGATTCTCCAATCGTTTGGTCCAGGGTTATGTATGTGTCCAAATGTGTTGCTCAAAGCTTTCTCCGTACAGATTTTGGGCCTGCTTGACCTTTAATCACCAGAGAAGGTCTACAAAACAGTCCTGCAGCTCTGACTGCGGATTTAAGCATCTCCCGCGTGGTCCAGCCCATTCATCGACGCTCCTGTCTTCCAGGCGTCGGCAGTTACACCTGGGGACTCCCGGCCTCCCTTCCCTGATGGCTCAGCTACGCGCTGAAAGAAAGGTGAATTTTGTCAGGCATTATGTATTCTGTATAAGAAAGAAAGTTTTAACTCTATCTAACCTTCTGTTGCCAGAAACACTTAAGATCCCAAAGCTTCGCTTTTTCACTGGAAAATGGAAATGATAATATCTTAGGTTGAGGTTCCCCAGGAAATGACACCAAGACACAGATTTGCACAGGGAGTTTATCGAGAAGTTCACGGGACCTCGGCAGAGGGGCAGGTGTTATATTTCACCCACGCCCACCACGCCGAGCACGGAGCCCAACACGGTGAGTACCAGATATTCGTTGAACTGAACCAAAGGCGTGAACCCACTTACTATCACAAATAGTGGATGTGACTTTTTCATCGGATGGAAAGACGCAATGAGAATGTGACGTTGGGCCCAGGATCACATGAGCACCTGGCAAGAGCCGTCCCTGAGCTGCCCACAAGGACAAGAGTCCTCTCAATGGTGCCTCCGTCCACGGAACAGCAAAGCGAGAACAGAGGCTGCTTCTGGCGTTAGAATCATCACCAAGGCTGCTCAGTCACCTTCTAAAGGCCGCCTTCACCCAGGGCATGGGGTGTATACAGACCTCAAGAGCTGAGAAGGAAACTAACCTCTCAAATTACAAACCTAGAAGCCTAGGCCCCCCTCCCTGATGGAACGCAAGGCGCCCTTTGCTGCTGCTTCCTGGGATTCACCAGGGGAACAGGCTCTGTCTGCGGCTTGGTGTTCTCCCGTGCACCCCTTCCTTCTCAGGGACACCCCGTCCTCACCCCACCACGTGTCACGCCACCCCCTGTGGTCTCAAATGCCGATCTGTCCCAGGGTGTGCAGGAGTCCGCGGGCACAGGCCCGGGCGGAGCGGAGGGCCCCGGGCGGCTCTCCAGGGCTCTGTTCTCTGTGGTCGGGTGGGGGACACTGAACTGCACCTTCCGAGAGGCGTCCTTTCACTCATCTTTGGTTCACAGTTGCTTCGCCGGGACTCTAAACATTCAGCTTCAAATTCCCCGCATGGTGCAAACAGCATAAGAGGGAAAGACTGTGTATGTCCTTAAAACTCCCCTGTGATGCCCACACTGGAGACTGACGTCCACCCATCACGTCCAGCAGGGCCAGCAGCTCCCTCAGTGTCAGAATTGACGGCGCATTGCTGGAGCACTAGATGAGCCTGTTCTGCATTCGAGAGCCATGAGGATGGAGCAGTGTCCTCATTCAGCTCCAGAACCTCACGTCGCAGGGCAGGGCGATGCCCACTCTGACAGAGGCAATCAGGAGCTGAGGCCAGTTCAGAGCGTACGCCCTGCTCATCCACTGCTGGAAATGGGAGAAGAAATTGCTCTGTCGCTTAAACTATTTTCCATCTCTCAAGCCCAGACAGTTACTTTTTGTTTCAGGTTAAATGCACCAGCCATTTCTCTGCACTGTGCTAAACCACCCAGCTCCCTGCCTTCAGCTAGGGTTGTGCTGTGTCTTACAGCCTGTTGGCTGGAGTCTAGGGGAGTAACTCCATTCTGATTTGGCCCCATCGTGTCAAGATGGTCACTATCATTGCTCCTGTGGCTGCCAACTCCGCAACCAACTCAGCTAGCCTCTCCCCTGGACTTCCTCCACGAAGACGAGTCTCTCCCAACCACCTGTAGGCCCTGAATTCCAGAGCAGTGTGTCAGAATAACACACTTCAGACCAGTTCCAGTCCTAAGCACATGTCACCACTCTTCACCAATCTCAAAGTCCACATTTATCTTCACCTTCCATCAAAGCAAGTTCTCTGTCCAAGAATATTTCAACTCCAACCCACGAAGTTTTAATTTTTGTAAATGCCCCCTTTTTTAAACAAAAGGAGCTCAGTTAACATATACAAAAAAATACTATGTCTCAGACACCTAGCTTTCTGAAGGTTAATAATGGTACAACTGCTCTATTAATTAAATCTCACGGTCCTTTCTAGAGCAGGAAACTGCGGCTCATAGGAGCTCAGGGAGCTGCCTGGATTTGGAGCTGGTACGTGCCCAAACCAGAGCTCAGACCCAGCTTCTGCCCGGTTCCCAAACTTGGGCTCTTTTCACCACACTTCACCACCTCAGAGAACTGAGGTAAGTTCTGGTGTCTCTGGCTTCTGCTCCTCCTTCTGCGTTACCTCCAGGAACAGCAGGGAAGAGGAGGGAAGACCGCAGGCTGGCAGAGAGGGAGCGCGGCTTTTGTGAACTGCTCGCCGCACGGCTTGTGGCTCTGCTGGTGCGCGGGTGCTGAGCCAGTCTCGGGGCCGGTCAGGTCTCCCTTTGGAAGTTACGCATCAAGTTCTACAGACAAATAGAAGTTTTCTTGCTAGTTAAGAGAAATGTAAGTAACTGCGGTGTGAACAAGCCCGTCTTCAGGGAAGTGGATTCCAAACAACTCAGGCAGACTTCAGTTCTTATTTTTCAAACAGAAAATGGCACAACCTCATTATTCTTCACATTAAGCTTCAAAAATACTACCGATTTGAACTATGAGACATATGAAGTGAAAACATACTCCCCAAAACAAAACGAAATAAAACCAGAAAACAGTTCTCTAGAAAGACTCCAAGTCACTGCTCACTAGCAGCCTCAGCAGGTCAGCTGGGCTCACGGAGGGTTATAACGGATGGAGATGTTCTGAGCAGAAGGGCTCGGAAATCAGACCAGAGTTACAATAACGAGTAAGCCTTTCAAAAGGCGACTGCTCCAGCCAAACAATAACTTTTCAGTTGTTCATAAAGTGTGCGAGAAATATGGGTCTCCCACTGGTCTTTCTACCACACACACACACACACATACACACACATCCCACATTCACCACACACACCACACCACACCACGCAACACCACACAGACACCACGCCACACACATACATACCACCACACGCACCGTACACAATCATATCACACACACATCACATCACATACACACACCACATACCACATACACACCCCCCACACACACAACACCACACACAATTATTATTACATCATCATCATTATCATTAGTATAAATTCTAAAAATTGAAGAGGCTGGAAATAAAATTTATCCCAGAAAAATAACCACCCACAGAATTCACGTTCAATGTAAAGGATCAACAAAATTTATTGACTGAATTAAACACAACATTTAAAATGGCAGTGCTGTATGTTCATTTTAAGATGTTTGAATGAAACAAGGAAAGTGCTATTAGTCCAAGCCTCTCACATTCATGAAAAGAGTGACTATCAAAAACATGCATGATGGTCCGTATGCACCCAATGGAAGTATCTCAACAAATATACAAAATACCCAAAATAAAATATTTACAGGTTTAAAAATATAAACATTGGTTCATTTATCCCATTAAACCATCGGAGTGGAGAAAGGAGAAAAGACCCTATTGCTATTTAGAACCCTTTTTTTTAAAACAAGTTTTAAAAACATAGAGTAGTTCTAGGGACAATTTGTGATGTTTGGGGGCGTTTAACATTCTATTACAAAAATAATATCTATCACCCTACTAACAGCTTCCCTCCTGTGCACAAAAATAACGCAGCCCACAGCCCGTCCTCAGGGACACGCCAACTTGCAGGAAAACTAGTTACAGAAACAGAGCTTCTCATCTGGGTTTTCCTTGTCTTTATTCCCAAACAACCTGCATTTCCCTGTATGACACTGAGATATTTCATATAAATAATCTGGGCAAAACCAGAAGTTAGCAACGAGCCGGGCAGGCAGCTGCAGCCCATGAAGAAAGGACAGGAACTCACTTTGTCTATAACATCTGAGCCATTTTCCCTGATATTCCTGATAAAAAAATACCACCATCAGATCCTCTAAGTTCAGTTAAACTTATCCTGGAAGCGATCAAAATGTTAGAGCTCCTCTGCCTTTACTCAGAAGTCAGTGTGTGTGGGGGGGTAAGCATTGAGATGTAGTTGTCCGAGAAGGCTCACAGCCTCCTCCGGCCTCCCGGTCCATTTCATCTCACGACACGACAGCGAGCATCTCCTCTGTGTCAACTCGAGGCCCCTGTGCAACATGACCAGGTATTCGTAGCATTTCCTGCTTTAGTTTACTAAACGACCCAGGAAGGTGTCTGAGACGTTTATTATGCCTCCAATAACCAGTGACCTCGGTTGTATTTTATTAAAAAATGTATTTCCTCACATAGTGCAGAAATTTACTCTACTCAATTACTGGATATTGACAAAAATTATCCCAGTTTACAATTTGGTGGAAGGACCACCTGTTACTGACTTCTTTCACTGCATCTCATCAAAAAAGCATTTTACCAAGTGTAGGCAGCCCATATATGAACAAAATAACCTCGTTAATTGTGCGATGCAATTGCAAAGTGATTTTCCTTAAATACAGAGAGTGGCATCCAAATAACAGAGTGGAAGGAAACTCTGCCAGATTCACTGCTGAAACTGCTTTGGTTGTTTCATTATTGACAAAGCAGTCATCAGATTATAACATCTGCATGCAGACCTGCTAGCGTGTAACTAACTCTAACCTAACTGGTGAACATGGCCCCAAATTTTGACTTGCCAGGTGAGAAAACAAACCCTGTAGCTCTGAGATCTACCTTTAAGACTTGTGTGTACAACAGCCAGCAAGTAATTTTTTCAAAAAGCCACGTTCACTTTTAACTAAAACGGTCGAAATTTTAGTGGTGTCCACAATCATACAAATCTGATTTGGCTCTCGCCGTTCAGAACCTTTATCAGTTTCTTCCCAAAAATAAGTCGCATAAAAGCTGACTCACACGGCTAAAAGAGATTTATAATTGAAGCATGAGCCAGAGAGCTAGATTTCTGGTTCATATTCTGTCCTCTGCTTATTAAATGAGTGACTTAGGACAAAAATTTTCCTTTTCCTCATTTTCTTCCTCTGTAGACTAGAGTGCTACCCACCTCGCCTGGTTCCCGTGAACAGGACTATAACAGAGAACACAGAGCATCATCCCGGCTTGAACACAAAGTTTATGCTCCGTTCTTTTAACTAAATATAAAATATTCAAATTCACAGCGACTGACTTAGAGGTGCTCAGTAAATATTAGTTGAAGGAATTAACGAATCAGAACACCTAAGCCAGGATTCAAGACCAGAGACAGGAGCTTCCCCTGCAGTGTGGAATTGTGTCAAGGGGAGGGGTCACGCTGCTCCCTACTATTCAAACAGACAACACAGGACACCCAGAACCAGCCTAGACTGGGCGTAAGGTGGGAAAACAAAACGTGCTCAGAATGACTGAAACCCCATCAGGGAAGGAGCATCGCCATGACAACGGAAGAGATTTCCATCCACACTGCTGAAGTCAATCCCACGAAGGCGAGGATTCCTCCAAAGAGAGGCAGATGTTTGTCTCCGAAGGGTAGGCAGGGGCAGCCTTCCCCCAGGGATGGGCGCGTCAGCCCTCGGCTGCGTGAGGCATGCGTTAGCTCTTTCCCTACTGAGAGTGAGCTGGTGATGAGATTAAGCAGTATTGGTATCAGCTCTGGTATTACTGTAAGTCACTCAAGAGTGTATATATATCCCTGTCCCAGAGACTGGGTGGATAGACAGACAGACGGACAGACGGATGGAATAGACTAGGAACAAAGGATGAAGTCCGTGTGCCCTGTTAGGGACATAGCGTCGCCTTGCCCACATGGCTGCTGAGAGCACTAAGTACCTGCAAAGCTCCTGGGAGAGGTTGGCAAGAGCAAGCACCCAGCACACGGTCAGCCTTGTTACAATGATTATTTTTAGAGGACTTCGCGTGACCTATTCGACACTACCCCTGTCCGATCTCACGCTACTCTGCTCCAGCCCACAAACTACGAGCAAAAAATACAAAATAAAAGGAGGTAAAGTAAAATAAAGGGGTTTGTAATGACTACAAAGAATCTCTGATTCCAGCGCAGTTACGTGGGGGCTCCTAACGGAACGGGGTTTTGTGAAGCCCTAGGTACAGTCTATGCCCCTGAATACGTGGTGCATTGAGTTAAAGCAAGTATCAGTCATAAAATGTGCCCAGTTCCAGTGCTGGGGCTTTGTGGCTGTTTTAATCTTTTGTTTTTCGGTTTGAAAAGGAGTTCCTTTCCATAATCATGAAACTCCCACTCTGAATCTCTCCTTTGAAACATCATCTGTAGGGAGATAACATTCCTTGTAAGTGGCTATTGTTGCAACAAACAGTCTCCTTTCAATGGTCATCACAGTGAGAAGGCTGTGAGAAGGCTCCAGGACAGCCATGAGTCATCAGAGGCTCTCTAGGGCAGGACAGGGTTGCAGGATCAATCCCTGCCCTGGGGGAGGGGCCGCACGCCCACACCACCCGACAACATTACAGCCGCCTCCTCTCAGAAAGGAAGTGCTGGCCTCGCGCTTCCCCGAACGAGACTCCGGCTGCCGTACTGGCCTCAGGGTCCCCACTGCTTTCTAAGTACTTGTGCACAGAGAACTGAAAACTCCTGAAGAAGAATAAATGAGACCTGTGCCGTGTGTTCCCTGTCTGCCTGCATCGGGGGAGGGAAATGGGATCGGGCGGTGGTATTTGGGTTTCTCTCCTTGTTTCATCCAGGTCCTTCTATTTTTTATCTTTTTCAGTGGAGGTGCTGGGGATGGAACCCAGGACCTCGTGCCTGCTAAGCCCATGCTCTACCCCTGAGCTCTACCTTCACCCTCATCCAGGTCCTTCTAATGGGCCGCCCTCAGTGGTGCTAAATACACACAATGGTGATGCTTTTTCCTTCTGTTTAAGGGTCTAAAATCCTTGGGTTAACTTCTTAACAATCATAAGGGGAGCTAAGTCTCTGTGACTGTCCAGGGACATGCTCAGTAGACGCCAAGCACAGGGGCCACGTCCACATAGTTCTAATTCAGGAGAGAAACCTACAGTGACTACAAGCGGGGACTGAGTTCCACGGTACGGATGTGAAAACAGACAAACACCAGGAGCAGCAGCCCCGGACTGCCACCTGAGGGCACCGCACAAACACGGCAGAGGCCAAGGGCAAGGACAGAAAGCTACCCTAACCAATCTCTTCGTACAAAGTTCACGGTAAAAAGTTGCCGGAAATTAGTCTGACCAAGACGTAAACAGCGAGAACTCAGAAAAGCTCAGCCAAAGACATCTTGGTATCTGAGACCGTCTCTTTACTTTGGTAACTTTCCTTTTGATGATTTACTTTTTGTGTAGGTGAAAGGTCATGTGAAGAATCATGTCAGTGCAAATCCCTGAACACTACTTCTGAGATTAATGAATAAACCCTTCGAACTCGGTAAGTCATCACTTTCCTACCACATCGCACACTTTGCATTTAAGTAGGCAGATAATCTGTGGGAAGCGGATCTAAAGGAAGCCCTTAGTGGTTCTCTATTCTGTTGTAGTTATTGGGAGAGATCATGAAAGTCTGTTTCCTCCTGTGACTATGCAGAAGGCCGTCAGCAGTTTCTCCTCGCTGGTGCTAGCGGAAATACAAAAGCATCAGTACTGAAGCAGAGTAACACCGTCCGGGGAGCGCAGGTATTGAAGTCAGGCTGTCTCTGTGCAAAGCCATTACGCTGACTGATGAACTCAGGGCCAACAACAACCGAGTGGACCTTTTCCCATATAATCTGGCCAGCTCTTTGACTACAGCGACTTAATCAACAAGTATCTCAGAATCATAGATAGGCCGTATCCAACGCTTTCCTTAAAAAAAATCAGCAAATATGGCCAAATTAGAGAACACATTAATTGGAATGTAAATCTATTAAAATTCTAGAAAAATCTCCATGAATGAGAGAAAGTAGCCCTTAGCACAAAAAGGCAACTACGTCCCTTGTCTGTGGTTGGAAAAGGTTAAGACACACCTTCCTGCACTGGTCCTGAGTTCCCATCAAGCAATTGAGGCCATTTAATTTATTGTCTGAATGCTTCATTTGACAGGTGCAGGTGTAATTCTTAGAGAGAGAGAGAGCGAAAAAACACAGAAAATATATGGCAAAAAGAATGAGAAGAAAGTATTTTAAACCTTGTGTAACTGGTTAAGTGACAGGCAAGGGGAAATTAAGGTAGACGTGGCTGACATTTTCTTTACTTATAAAAAGAAAACAGCACAGTGGTGTAAATGCAGAAATAAGTCTCAAACTGTGAAGGCAAGAATAGTTTGTTCCAGGGCTTACAAAATAGATAAATAGGTTGCCTTTCCTATGACAATATTCTCATCAGTCCTTCGGGTCCTCCTCCCTTCCCTGTGCAACTGAACAGATGAACTAATATAACTCTGTCATGGATTCATGCGGAGAAGAATGTAACCCTTGCAAGAAGATGAACCAGAAGAAAATAAAGATCTTTTGTTTTACAGCTAGAATAACATTTACGGTCTTCCCATTCACTACGGGGAAATGACCATATTTTGAGTCTACCTTGTACTATGGGTGTTGAATCCAATTTAAATCCCCTTCTCCAGACAGAACTGATTCCTAAAATATCTCCAAGTTCACAGTGAACGCCTTTGTCTGTTAGCTGTGCACAGCTGCGTGCGTGAGCACATGAAGTGTGTGGGCTGCTGGATGAATTCCTAGTGGTAGACTCCAAGTGCTGAAGGCTGTCTGCCTACAGGACCTCATCTATAGACCCAAGGCAATTAAATATCAAAGCACTACTTTGAAATAACATTAAAGATCTGACATGATGCAATAAAAGCCAGTCATCTGAATAATAAAGACATTCAGCAAATCTCTACCACCTCTTCTAATGGAATCACTGCAGATTTGAAATGGAAAACAACCTGCTTTGTGCTATGGCCTCAGATTTGTATTCCTTTGACGTCTGTTCGTTCCTTCCTTCAGATTGCTAAAGTAGGTTTTCACATACTTAACTTGCCTGGTTCTTTCCTTTGCAAAACAGAGAACAAATTTAAAAAGCATGTACAATCAGTTCACTACTTAGGGAATCTCTCCGGAAAATGAGAGTTATCCAGAAGTGTGTATGTCTTTTACGTGTGTGCAGCTGCACTGGAAAATGTCTCATCTTCCTGATACCATGAATTCTCTCCTAGTGGAAGCCCTGGTCTCTTGCTTAAATGCGCTTAAGTGCATTTCACAGAGGATACTATATAATCATTAGACCCTAACAGCATTCTAGGAACCAATTGAGTTGATCATTCAAACTATCATGGCATTTGGTAACCCTTTCTGAAATGAAAGCTTCATCTAAAATAACAGGAAACATACATGTAAGTAAACCACTTTTCAAAAATCATCTTGGCACAAGATACTTCTTATGCATAAGATTCCCAAGTGTCATGTTCTGAACATACATGTCTCAGTCCTAAATCTATAAAACGGAAGTCAAAGGACAGGCAAAACGACATTTTCTATGGTTTTTCTTTACGTGTTCCCCCACACTGAGAAATGATTGACTCCAAAAATTTTATAACCAAGATCTGAAAACCAGGGTCTGGGGTGAAAAGCAAACAGACTCCTACCTAAGACAAGGCAGAACCATTCCTTTGGGACATCAACACAATAGATTTTTTTTCCTGCACTGAAAGCCAGAGAACCCATCTAAAACAGAAACAGAATTGCTTCGGTTTATAGGACCTAAAAGAACATCAATGGTTTGGGACCGGTTTTCATGTCGAGCTATAAAACCAGATTTTAAACTCGAGGTTATGGACGGATTATAAAATGTTAACAGCTGGATAATCTGTAAAGTATGTATTATCTACACATGAAGAGGTTACAGCTTATAAATGCTGAAGCACTGTGTCTGTTGGCATCTAGTGAAATCTTCCCCTGATCCTGAATTCTGCACTGGGTGGGTGGGGTGGGGGTAGGGGTGGGGGACCCTGCTCTGCTGAGCATTTTATTTCTCCCCAAATGATCTAAATAAACCCAGCAAACCCAAACTCTCCTCCATCGTTGGTAGATAAATGCCTGTCTGCATACCTAGCAACCGAAAGTCGGCAGGTTTCCTGCCAATCAGCGATCCCTCCGCTCATCAGGTAAATACCTGTCTCTTTCAGTTCCGTAGGTGTTTTCCACACAGTGATACAGCAAAGGGTCTTTTTTTTTTTTCCTGGAAAGGAAAAGGAAGGAAGGGACGTGTCAGGAAGAAGAGGGCCCCTCTGGTTCTCCCGGCGGTCCCTCCAGGCCCGCTGGACCCTGGCACAGACAAATATCACGGCCTGATGCGCATTTAGGTTTGAAGTCCTGCTTTCTGCAAAGGCAAGTAAAGGTGACTTCCGAGTGTTCAGTGCATTAAAGAAAAAAAAAAAGAAAAAGATTTGTAAAAAAGGTAAAAAAGGAAAAAGCGTGCTTGAAAATAATTCTCGGGGATCTATTTTGAGGGGAGAAGCCCGAGTGAAGCTTCCCCTCTGCAGTGTGTCCCGCCCCTGCCGGCGGCACAAAGACCTCCTCGGTGCAGGCGCGGGAGCAGGGCCTATTGGAAAAGCCTTTCTTGAGCGGGAAGCGAAACTTGCCGAAGTAGTTTCCAGGGAAAGTTGTATTCCTTGACACGGGGCCCCTCCACCTTGGCCTCGGAGGCCTCACAACTTTTTGGCACCATCGTGGCACGACGCCGCGGCCCGGAGGGTGGTCCCGGCCAAGCCCCGGCTGCTGACCCTGCGGACCAGCACTTTGGACACCGGGATTTTTGTTCTGGGCATCTCGCTCCTGGCTGGCTGCTGGTGCACGGCCGGATGGCTGGATGGCAGGGTCGCGAGGTGCTTGATGCTGACAGGGATCTTGGAGTCCTTCAGCAAGCTGCCCGGCGTCCGCAGCGGGCACGTGATGGTGCCCGGGGACACGGGTTTCAGCCGGGACAAGCTGGACGCCTCCTCGCTGGCGGCGGGAAGGGCTGCGGGGCTTCCCTCGGGCTCCACGTGGAGATCGTAGAGCGCGTCGCCGCTGTCGCTGTCCCGGGGGAGGCCCGCCTTCCTCGCGCCGCCCGAGCTGTCCTCCTCGGGCCCAGGGGTGCTGGAGTCCCAGTGGCCCTCGTCACCGTTGGGGGCGCCTTCCGGAGGCTCCTTCTCCGGGTGCTGGGGCTCCTCCTTGGCGGGGAGCTCCGCGGGGATGCGGTTGAGCCTCCGGCGCTTGACCGAGGACGCGTCCTGGGCACCCTCCGCACACCTGGCGTCTCTGGGGGTCTCGGGTGCCACCGGGGTTTCTGGCGCTGCGGCCGCTGTGGCCGCCCCCTCCTGGGGCCCTGATCCCTGGTCCTCGGTCTGGGAGAGCATGTCCCAGAATTCCTGCAGGTAGGAGTCGTCCGCCTCGGCCGGGCTCGCCATCTCCTCCCCGCCTCCTTGGTAGGCCACCACGCCCGGGGTCTTTTTGGAGGGGGCTGGCTGACCTGGCCCGGGGGCATGCTTGGCACAGCTGGGACCTGCCTCGTCCTCGGGGTCTGCGATAATATCTCCGCAGCCTGTAAGAGAGTCAAAGCTTTTCAATGAAGTCACGTCAGAAAACATCAGACAAATACGATCGGCCGATGGGTCTGAGGGTGGATCGACCGAGGAAGGGTCAGGGGCGGCGGGCGCGCGGCCGCCTTCGGAGTCGGCCCGGGGCGCAGTCTCGGCCGGCGCGTCCCCGGGCCCGGAGACGTTCTCGGCCGGCCGGCCCTCACCGGCGCGCGGCTCGGGGGGCGCGCGGGGCTGCTCGGCGCGCCCCGGCCCCGCGGCGCCCTCTCCCGGGGCGCCGGCCGGCGTCGGCTCCCCCGCCGCGGGCTCACCTGCTGGCTCCGGCCGGGCGTCCGCGCCGGGGCCGTGCGGCTGGCGCGCGGCCGCGGGCGCCTCCTCCTTGACGCACTCCAGGCTGGCGGTGAGCGAGCCCGGCCGCGCCAGGCCGCCCGGGGCCCCCGCGCGCCCCGCGGGCGCCGCGTCCTTGGGCCGCCGGTCCTTCCTGCGCCAGCGCACGCCGCCGAAGAGCCCCCGCAGCCCCCGCTTTTGTCTGCCGCCGGCCTGGCCCGCGTCGGCCTGCTCCGCCTTGCCGCTCTCGGGTCTCCCGTTCTTCCGCAGGAGCGAGAAGAAGCTGTGCGACTTGGCCACCGAGCCGCCGGCCGCGGGGCCCGCGCCGCCCGGGGCCGCCCGGGGGGCCGCGGGGCCCGGCCGCGCCCCGTCCCCGCCGCCGCCGCCGCCGCCGCCGCCGCCGCCCGCGCGCGGCTCCTCGCGGCGGCCGCCCTCCAGCACCAGCGCCTCGGCCAGCCCGTCGTGCGTCCGGCTCCTCACCAGCCCCGCCGGCCCCGCGCCCTTCCCGTCCCCTTTGTTTTTGACCCCGAAGATGCTGGGCATGGTGCCACCCGGCTTCCTCTTCTTGAACAGTTTGAAAGCCGCTTTATTAATCTTCCCCGACGGCGGCTCGGCGGCCGGCGTTTCGGCGGCGCAATCACAATGCAAGTCCATGTCTGCCGCGAGGGTCCCGGCCGCGGCCCGCGCCTTCCTCCTGCAGCCCCCCGCGGCCGCGCGCCCGCCGCTGACAGCCGCGCCGCGCCCGCCCGTCTCCATGGAAACGGCGGCGGAGCCTGTCGTCAGCGCGGCCCGCGGCCCCGGCCCCCGCGCTCCGAGTCGGCCCGAGCCGCGCCGCCGCCGCCGCCGCTGCAGGATGAACGCGCAGAAAAGACCATCTCGCCTCCCGCCGGGGCTTACATAACGCGCTAACCCACTTCGCGGCCGGCCCGGCTTTGTGCTGCGGCGTTTTCTGCGGCGCGAGCGGGCGGCAGAGCCGAGCCGATGGCAGCGGCTAGAGTCGGAACGTTAGGATGCACATTCCAGCCAGTCTCACCACCTTCGGATTCCGCCTCCTGACTTGCCCTGGCCGGAAGCCCCGTGGTGCAGCACAAAATGCCCCCCAAAGGACAAAAACATTCCACCCCCCACAAAACGCTTGTTTCTCTTATCACCCATCCTGGACATCGTGAATCTTCGTGCCTTTCCCACGCCCTTCGTGTCCGGCTTTACCGTTCGGGTACCAAGCCCAGCCGGCGCGGAGGATGTCTGTTTACAGCTGTCTTGTCCAGTGCTGAGCACGGTCTCCAGGTCGATGCTGAATTCGTATTACACTGGTTTTCATTCTCGCTGCAAAAGCGTCGGCCATCAGTCAGACAGACACCAGCCAGCAGCTCTCTGCAATGAAAGTGCAAGTTCCGTGGGGTGGAAGTTGACTGCTCCTCTGCGACAACGTTGGCTTTTATCCCAGGCTCCAGCTACTGGGGCTGAGGTCACAGAAGCCACCACCCAGACTGCATTTCGTAGCAGGGGACGGAGCTGAGGATGGAGGACCCAGTTTGAGACATTCAGGTCCACTCCACAGGTGATCCTTGGACTCCAGGGCTACCCTCTCCTTTTCCATTCAGCAGGACCTCTGCTGCTGCCACCCCTGCTCACATCTCCCAGGGCTGTCCTGCAGCCCCCTCCCCTATGGGGCAAGGAAAAATCTGGCAGGGCCCCTGAATGCCCAGAAGTCTCTGCAGCTACTTGGTCTGGGGAAAAGGAAAACCTTGTCCCAGGGAACAGCCCAATCTGGGGATCTTTTCTGTGTTGACTTTGAAGGTGACTGCTAATACGGTAACCTTGACACCTATTTCATGATCCTGGCTGAGGGCTTATTAGCAAAAAAAGAAGAAATTTGGAGAAGCATGTGATTACATGTGATTTATATAATATTATTTAGTAATATTATGTAATAAATATGTAATAATAGTATTTATTACACAGCATCTATTGTTATTCATTAAATATTTAATAATGTGTGATATTGACATATATACAAATGACAAATAGACACAACTTGTGGCTTCTGCTGGAGACTTGTGCACGCTTGTCTTTTCTGCACAAGTGAGTGTCATTGGAGGAGGATAATCAAAACAAGAGAACTAGAGCAACGTAGGAAGAATCATTTGTGAGCCCACCGTCGTCATCATCATCCTCATCACCATCATCAGCAGCATCATCTTCATCACCATCATCACCACCAGCATCAGCATCAGCATCAGCATCCAACCAGCTTGACCCCTGCCTTTGTCCTAGGATTCTTGACTGGAATTTTCTATCTTAAGGGAACCACCCAGAACATAACATGGAGAAGGCTGCCCTCCAAGCAGAGCTGCCCAGGCCACACTATTTCCATTAAGGAGATGGCAGGCTCTACCCTAAATTCGTCTCAGGTCTTTAAAGGGATAATGTTTAATCAATGAAGTTTGGAAATGATACTTGACTTGGGACCAGTACCTCCCAACCTCAGACTGCCCTGGACCCCAGTCTGTTCGGAAATGCCAGCTCCCCACGCTTGTCTATCTGCACTCCCACCCCTGTGATTATCCTCCGGGGCGGGCTTCAGATGTCCTGAGATGCAAGTGGAGACCCTCAGCTGTGCTCCAACCCAAGGTCCTTGTATGGGGACCATCAGGAAGAGCCCCAGCTAGTCAGCCTGACCCTCACCCCAGAGTCCACTCCATTCACATGTCCCAGGGCTGTCCCTGCCCTCCGAGGGATGCCGTGGGCCTCATGCTAGCAGAGACCACAAGGTGAAGTCCACAGTTGCCAAGAGAGTCATGAGTGGGTGCCCGGCCAGGGGTCCACGCTGCCAGTCCACTCCTGTGCCCGCCTTCCTGGGGAGGACAAGACTCTGGGCCAGGGCTGGAGGGACGGTGACTAGAGGGGCTGCAGCACAGGAAGTCCTGAGCTAGACTGAAGTTACTCTGTTTTCTTTTTCATATTTTGATTCCTGATTTCCCCAAACTTCAGCTTTCACTGTAGCTTAATAGTTGCTCTGGGCATAGGCTTACTCAGAGGAGAAACTCCTTTCTAAGCGGTGACCTGCAGGTGTGAAAAGCCCAGCCTGACTGGTAAGTTTCCCCATTACCTTGGTGCATCCCTGGGGCTGCAGAGGGAAACGAGCTTGTCCCACAGAGAGCCCCTTGCAGGCTCTGCAGTGACCGGGAAGCTCAGTGCGTGAGGTGGTCTGGGCTCAGCAGGTCCTCATCACCTCGGCCTGGCCCCCGTGGGCTTGGACTTGGATCCTGGGGCCAGGGGGTGTGCCACGGAAGGCCAGATACAGGCCAAATGAGTGCTTCTCCATAATGCCCAAGGGCCCCGGTGCAGGGGCCATGTGGCAGCTGGCAGCCCTGCATTTGGATGTCAGTGTGCCTCTCCAGTGGCCTCTGGTGACGGCCACCATCATTGGTGTCCCTTGGCTTCCAGACTCGTCATCCTAAACTCTGCTTTCATCTTCATACAATATTGTTTGTGCCTCTTCCCTTCTTATAAGGACACCAGTCACAGTGGGTTCAGGGCCCACCCTCCTCCTTGACCTCATCTTAACTTAAATCTTAGCCACATCTCCAAAGACCCTGTTTCCAAACAAGGTCACTTTCACAGGTACCAGGGGTTAGGACGTCAACATATCTTTGGGGGGGGGGCACAGTTCAACCCACAACAAGCATTATTATCACCGGTGGTGACAGCACCCACCTCCCCTCTGTTCTTCAGTGCAGACTCGGTGCCCTTGGCACAGACATTCATGTGAGTGGGTTCAGACAGGGCATGGACTGCTCTAGCAAGGGAGGTGGGGCTTGGCAGATTTCAAAGTCACGGAGATGCCAGCAGTGAGGGGCAGTACCACTGCCAGCCAGAGTAAACAAGAGAGAAAATGCTGTTGGCCACAGAGACAGGGTCTTGGCATCCATTTGTGAGACCCGGGGTCTCAGGATTGTCCAGGAGGAACTTAACCCAATAATTGCCTTTTCTCCTGGTCTGCTGTCTGGCTGGGGTTACTTTTAGAGAATATTCTATCTCAGATGACAGAGTGTGATGGAGGGGGTCTCTTCAAGCTGCGGCACCAAGGTGGCAGCAGGGAAGCCAAAAGCAGGCAGAATGAGGCCAGATAGCAGAGGTGTGCGGAGACACGCCAGCCTTGGGCACGGATGCACACACCTAGGGAAGGCCAGACTCGGCAGTGGGAAGCAGCGATCCCAGCAGGGATGCTCACCAGAACCAGAGTCCAGGCATTCTGGGTGTCACGGGCCCACAGGTGTCAGTGAGGCAGCCAGGCACAGGAACTCGAGAGGGCGAGTCTGGAGGGGCTGCAGGAAAGGACCAGAAGCCCAAGCACTGGCCCCCGTGTGCGTTTGCTCGACTTACAGGCACTCTGCCCTGCATCTGCATCTTGAAGCAGCATCACACACAGGGTTGGTCCGGCCCTCCCAGCAGACAGACCACGTGCAGAACCATGTGTCTAGCTCAGGCAGGCTGGTCCCCCCTTCCACTCTGCCTCTGTTTCCCCTCATCACACCCGTGCCTGACTCCTGTGCAGTCGCTGCCCACCTTCTCAGCCCCGCCTCCATCACCCACCCCACTCTATTCAGACCACTTAGCCTTCTCCTTTGAAGAGACTATTTTTTGTTCAAAACAAATACATTTAGTAAATGAGACAAGGAAAGTAAGTACAGGACTGTGGTTATCGCCACCTCCGGTGTCTTAGGAAGGGCCTTGGGTTGGCCTTAGCTGCATCCACGTGCATTTCTTTGCATCTGGTGGGCGCTGGGGGTGGGCACAAATCAAGCAGGATGCCAGCCCGGATGGCGACCAGGAGGCTCCTCAGTGTGAACCTCTCCACCTGGTCAGATTGGCAGTCCCTCCTTCTGTCCCAGGTGCTGGGCCCGTGTGATGGGGCCTTGGCCGCTTACATGGTCGATTTTTCTCCTTTGGGAGAAAAAACAAAACCAGCCCTCTGTTTTCCTCCATGATGGGTTGGTCCCCAAAGAGCGGGCTTACTTCTGCCCCAGATGCCGACCACCTCCTGGGCTTCCTTCTTGGTCTTTGGACTCAGCCCCTGATCCGGCTTCACACAGTCTCCATTCATGTGTCCTTTGCCATCTACCACAACAAGGGGACGTTTTTTCAAAAGCCAGAAATCTCAGCAGATGAATTCATTCTGGGATGTTTCCTGGACATGCACCAGTGAGCTCATTAGCAGAAGCTAATAGCAGGAGGCTTCCCCCCCCCCATTCTCTTTTTCTTTCCTTTTTTTGTTTTGTTTTGTTTTGTTTGTTTCTTTTCAGCAAAGAGCAGGCTCATGTGATCTCGTCCCGGTGGCTCTCATTCCTGTATGTTCAGGGCGCAGGGACTAAAATCACCCTCAGGAAGGGAGGGCTGTGCTTTCGAAACACGCACACTTCTTAGGAGTGTCTGCTTTTATTCAGCGGAGGACTGAAGCTCACATGGGAGATTTCTAGGTCAGCTTCACTCGGCTCTAAGAAAAGAAAAGTCTAGCCAAAAAGAACAGCAAAACTGTGGCCTGGGCTTTCTGGAGTGTCTGATGAGCCAATTATTACAGCTCAGATTAGGAAGGGATTAACCCCCGAGGTTGGACAGATGGAGAACGCTATTAAAGTACCCCATGGGGGGCTTCAGAGTGGGTAGCAAAGTGACCACCTGTCCCTGTTTCTTGGCTCAGTCTGTCCTTGTTCAGGGCCCCGGGACCCCGTCCTTGACGCTTGTATGGGGAGACAGTGAATTGCCCCCGGCTCGCCAGGGACCCCTGCCCTCCTGTTTCTCTCTGTCTGTGTCTTGTGCCCTGCCCTGGAATGACCTGGTAAGAAGCGTTCAGCTGACTTGCAAGTGACTTTGGGGTTGTTATCTCTCGGGGCCCTGGGGAACAGTCTGGGACATTTTATCAGATCACAGCACACAGGAAGGCTTCAGTTCCAGGCCTCCTTTTCTTTGTGAACTCTTGAATAGACAACTCCTTTCTTGATCCCTGAATGCAGGGGCTGCATCGGCTGTTTCTCTGTCTCAGACGCTGGAGAGGAGTGAAGTGAGATCTGTTCTGGGTCTTTTCGCCTTTTGCCCCTGCGTTTGGGGCAGTGGGGACAATCTGGGCACGTGACTGGGCAAGGAACCTGAGAGGGGAGGGCCTCGTGCTGCAGCCTTCAATTCATAGGCAGAAAGGTATTGGAAGCAGCCCGTTCAATAATTACTAGGCCATTTGGCTCTTCTGCTTCAAGGCCGCTGTCTTGCAGAAATGGTGATGCTGACCTCATGAGAATGGGTCTGGGAACATTAGTGGTTGATGAGAAAACATTATGGCAGATGAAATACGTTGGGTGATCTCGAAACTGTAATGATTCAGCCGGGTGAGGACGTCTGGCTTATCTGTCAAGCTCAAGTCTAGGCGTAAGAGCAGGATACCAAGCACACCCGCAGCTCCTCCCCCGAGGACGCGGCCCCAGCGCGACGGGACAGGGCCTCACCGCAGCGCTGCGCAAGCAGCCGTCCCGCGACCCGGAGGCCCCAGGGAAGGGGCCTCACCCCGCCCAGAGGCAGTCCGCTCCTTGCCTGGACAGCGCTGTTCGTCGTTCTCTCATAACACTGGGTTGCTCTGTGCCTTCACGGCTTGTCTCCCTTGGTCCCAGCTCTACCCCAGCTTTGTGCAGGGAGTGTTGTCTGAAGTGATTCTCATGCACTCAATTACTTAACCCCGCAGTCTAGGGGGGAGGGTGTGGCTCTGCGGTAGCGCACGTGCTTACCGAGCACGAGGCCCTGGGTTCCATCCCCGGCGCCTCCATCTGGAAAAAGAAAACCCCCCACAGCCATCACATGAGGTCGGCCCTCCTTCTGTTACAGAAGAAGAAACGGGACAAAGGAGGTAAGTGACCGCCCCCAGTAAGCGGGGCAAAGCAGCAGGCGCCGCAGACCCCAATCCCGGCCACTGTTCGCGATATTTATTGCTGAATAACATTCCTCTTCAAAATTTAGTGGCTTAAAACAATGACCATTTTCTTTGCTCAGAATTCTGTGGGTCTGATATTTCAGCAGGGCTCAGCTAGGTGGACCTTCTGCCACATTTGGTACCCCCCGAGGTCACTCTGGGACTGCACTGTGATGGCAGCTAGGACATGCAGGTGGCTTCACACATCTGGAACCCGGCAGGGACAGCTGGACGGGTCCACGCAGCTCTTGCCAAGAGACTAGCTCGTGCCTCTTTTCATGACAACTGGACCCCAAAGCCAGCATTTCAGTCTGCAAAGGCGAAGTCTGCATCCCTGCTAAAGCCCGGAAGTGATCCGACACCACATCCACCAAATTCTACTGGCCAACACAGGTCTCAGGGCAGCCTCGCTCCAAGAGCAGGATAACGAAACTCCACCTCTTTACTGAAGAAGGGCAAGACCGTAACACAAAAGAGCACCGGAGATGAGCGAGGTCGTGGCCCTCGGGGAAGCACCATCCACCAAACCACAGCACCACGCCGCCTCTACAGATGGTGCGTCCACGCACCCTTCCAGGTGACCCCTCTCCAGGTCATCAAAACTACACTCCCCAAGTATCTGTGAGTCTTCTGTTCTTTTAGGATTAGCCTTGTGCCTTCAACTCTACCTTATGAGATGTGGCGCCACGCTGTCCTTCTCTGATGTGCCCAGAGCTGAATGTCACGGTCCAGAGTGTGTCTCAGCAGGTGCAAAGCAGAAGGACCATCGTCCCCTGCCTTCCGGCTCTGGATGCTAGATCAGATGGGACTTGCTGTCTGCCACACAGCATCACATAGAAATTCTGCCGCCTGAAATCCCATGCCCCCCAGCTCTGTCCTGGTGCAATTGTTCTGAGGGACCCAAGCTCAGTTCCACTGTATGAAATCCAGCCTGGCACTCTGACTGACTGAGCCTGTCTGGATCCTGATTTGGTCTTCCACCGTGTTCACACCCCCTCCCAGCTTAGCATCAAACCCACATTTGACTCACAACTCAGTTTCTCTGTTTACATCTTCTGCCACCTGTTCAGAGGCAAGAACAAAGCCCTGGGGGAAGACCACGAAGAGCCTCTCTCCACATGAAAATTCAGCCGCTGAGCTGCAACTCTGCAGACTGGATGGGACAGTGGCTCACTGGTTATGGCACCAACTTGTATTTGCATCCATCCCCCACCTCTTGGCATTTGGCATAGGAACCACTGCCAGCCCTTTGCCCAGGTTCCAGAAACTCCCTGCTCCATGCCCTCCCCTGGTGTGCCACCACCAAGATTCTGGCAGCACAAGAAGTTAGATCGGCCTGAATTTCTCACGGAGCCACCCAAGACGCCTGGTGAGTGCAAATTCCCCTCCCCTATCACGCCTTTAGCACACCCCATCCGCCCACTGCCCGTCTGAACACCCCCTCCCTGTCCACCTGTCTGCAGCCCGCCAGCACCTCTCCTGGGCTCCAGAGTCCCTCAGAGAGGACCTCAGGGGTGCACTCACTGAATTAATCACAGCGCCACCTAGAGCCTGATCCTCCCACGAATCTGGGTCAGGAGGCATAGAGTTAAGATGGCTGGTCCTGGCTGCTCCTTTCCTGAAGCGTGGGCTCCTGCTCCCCTCAGTCTTAACTGCACAGCAACGTGGATGGGCCTGGAGACGGTCATTCTAAGCGAAATAAGCCAGAAAGAGAAAGAAAAATACTATATGATATCACTCATTTGTGGAATCTAAAAAAAAAAAAAAACGCAAATGAACTTATTTACAAAACAGAAATAGAAAACACACTTACGGTTACCGGGGGGAAAAGGGGTGGGAAGGGATAAATTGGGAGTTCAAGATTTGCGGATACTAATTACTATATATAGAATAGTTCACGGCAGCATTATATACAATAGACAAGACATGGAAGCAACTTAAATGTCCATCAACAGATGACTGGATGAAGAAGTTGTGGTATATATATACAGTGGAATACTACTCAGCCACAAAAAAGAATGAAATAATGTCATTTGCAGCAACATGGATGGACCTAGAGATTATCCTTAAGTGAAATAAGTCAGACAGAGAAAGACAAATATCACACGCTATTACTTACATGTGGAATCTTAAAAAATGATACAAACGAACTTATTTGCAAAACAGAAAGAGAGTCATGGACATAGAAAACAAACTTATGGTTACTGGGGGGAATGTGGGGGGGATATATTAGGAATTTGGGACTACCAGATACAAACAACTATAAATAAAATAGGTAAACAACAAAGTCCTACTGTAGAGCACAGGGAATTCTATTCAATAGCTTGTAATAACCTATAATGAAAAAGAATATACATATATGTGTATATGCGTAACTGAATCACTATGCCGTATGCCAGAAGCTAACACAACACTGTAAATCAATTATACTTCAATAAGCACACACACACACCTGTACCATTTGACCCAGTGCTTTCAGAGTCCAAGGAAATAATCCAAACACAAAGTTGTGCAAAGTCTCATTTAAATGATACCTCCACTTAATGGAACACTAGGCAACAATCAAAAGGCCATTGTGGACACAAACCTGATATCAGTTTAGGGACCCAAGTAGCCCTCTCTTGCCATCTCAGATATGGGATTAAGGTGCCCTGAGGCTCCATCCCACACTTTCTGAAAACACGATGCTTTCTCACCAGTGGCGTAGATGGCCGAGACCTTCCATCCTCCCAAGTGCTTCTTTCTGTCTATGCCTCTGTCCAGAGCTGCCTAAATTCAGCTTCCACTGCCCCCAGGCATTTCATGGTCTGGGTGACTTTACTATCATTGTGGGGATGTGCAAACGGCTCGGATGACACATCTGGGTACCACCCGAATCTCAACTCCCTGGGGCAGTGACAGACTAGTCCCCCTGCTTCTCCAGAGCTTCCCCTCCCTCAAAAAGGGCCAGTTTTCCCCTAAAAGGAATTCTTGGATCAGTTGCTAATAATATACATTTCCTTCTCACGTTATTATATGAGGAATTTCTTGTGACATGGGAAAAAGCTTATGATAACATGAGCTAAGCAGGAAAAAAGCAAGATACAATCTCAAAATGATACCCAGAATAGTCTCAGCTATGCAAATGGACAGGCAGCAAGGAGGGAGTTCAACCAGGAGCAGTGGTCATCTCCGGCCAGGGACCCTGGGTGATCTGTGCTCTCCTACAGGTACGCTGCTACAGCTCCCAAGTCCTCAGAGCTGCTAAAAATGGAGAATTTAAAATATTTGGGAAAATTTAAAAGTCTAGAAGTCAGGAAAAGCCCGTGTGGGGCAGGAAAATGCAGGTCTCCTTTCCACCCCGGGTGCAGACCGACTCCAGAGTGATGCTCCCGCCCTCCTGGATTTGCGCTGATAACCACCAACCTTCCTGTGAAAGCTGGATGGTTCCAACGTTTCCAAAGGCAGATCTAGTTATCTGACTTCTCCTCATCCTCTTGCCAGGCTGCTTCCTTGCTACCCAACGCCTCTTGGATGCGGTTCCCGCCCTGCCGGTGGACCCAGGAGCCTGTCGCCCCGAAGGTGCACCTGCAGGTTGCAAGGCGTGCGGCGCATCCTCGCTCCCTGCGCACTTGCGCCTCCAGATGCAGTTCTCATGCCCACGGGTCCCCTTCCTTCCTCCGCCCGAGAGAGTCCACCGGGGTAGCTCTGGTCTTACTACCTCTGCTAGACACGCAGCTTCCGATGCACCCGCAGCCATCCCATCGCCGGGATGCAGACCCGGCCTGGTGCGGCTGGCTGGCCTGTTCCCAGAGGAAACACGAGGATCCACCAGGACAGGGAAGGGCAGCTAATATTTCAGTCTGAAGCGGTCTCCCTGAGTGTCCACGGAAAGGCCATGGGCGCGCACACGCACCTTGCGGCCTCGGATGTCTGGGAGCAGCTGCTCACAGCCCCTCTGAGGACAGAGCTCGGAGGTGGCAGTGCTGGAATGCACCTCTCCTCCCTCCCTCCCTCCAACAGGAAGCACGAGAGAAAACCCTCCTCCTCCTCCACGACGTGCACGGAACTTCTCGCAGGCGGTGTGTGCAGACACCGTACTTCCGTTTCTTTCGGTCATTACGAGGTGCTGGTTCTGCCCCCATGAAGACGATCTGTTCTCTCCCTCGAGCTGAACCAGACTGCCCTGTTGGGAGTAGGAGGGGACCCTGGTAGACCCCCAGCCAGGGCAGGACCCAGAAGGGCAGGGATCTCCATCTCCTTTCTGGTTCTTCCTATTTGAACTGCTGGAGCTGGGAACCAGGGAGCAGCAGCCGCGTGGTTTGGGGAACATCTGGGCTTTCCCCGTCAGCTGCCCCAAAGCAGACTCCATTCTGATGAAAAAGTGGTGTTCTCGGTGTGCAAACCAAGACAATTCTTGTCTTCCCTTCCAGCTGGATCGGGACTCTAGGCCCTTCCTCTATAGAAAGTCTGGAAGGTCCTAAATAATGGGGTGATGAGAACAAATGTATAGTTTAAGGACATCATCTAGCTGGCATGTGGAGGTTAGATCTGGGGGACACACTGGACGTGGGGAGACCAACAGGAGGCGGTTTCAGTAATCCAGGGAGGGCTGGGGGGGTCCGGCCCAGGCGGTGGCACCCCAGCTGGTGAGCGGTGCTGGCGTCTGCTTATAGACTGAGTCTTCAGAGGTCCCCATGGGAGAGGATCCCCCCGAAGGTAAACATTAAACGTTGTGAAGCTGGATGTGACACCTGTGACAGCCACTTCTGTAGCTACCTCTACATCTCATTTCTCCTGCTTCATCGGGGATTTATGGGCTCCATGAAGGAAAATAAGGCACAAAGCCTGTCCTCAAGCTGCCTGTAAGCCTAGAAGGGAAAACGCTGCCTCTGGCCACACATGGCAAACACGACTTGAGAAGAAGGACTCAGAGGGAGAGATCAGTCGCAGGTTGGGCAGCGAAGGGAAGAGAGACTAGGCTGGGGAGGCCCTGTGGGTATCGAGCCGCAGTCGTCTTCTGGGTGAATGTGAAAAGCAAGTGTTAGAGCCAGTAGGTAGCTGGATGTGAGTGGAGAAGAGGGACATGGGCAAATGGCAGAAAACCACACATCTTGTGAACAACGGGGGTCCTTGGACAGACCAAGAAAAACAGGAATCTCCGGACTGATAAGAAACCAGACAGTATGGGTTGACAAGTGTCCTGGAGGCAAAGAGAGGTGGGACAAGGCAGGAATCTTCACCATCCAAATGTGACCTTTTGCTCATGATTCCCCATCCGAATGTAACTTTTGGTTCATCGTGACCTCATCTGACTTTCCAATCAAGACTAAATATGGAGGGGGAGGGTATAGCTCCGTGGTAGAGCACATGCTTAGCATACTTGAGGTTCTAGGTTCAATCCCCAGTACCTCCTTCAAAAATAAATAAACCTAATTACCTCCCCCCATCAAGATAAAATAAAATTAAATGATACAATAGTAAATATGTAAACAAAATATTTTTTTAAAAAGACTAAATAAGGGCAAAAAAATCCCCCCTCGCCCCCCTAGGAAGGTGGAGCTGGGATGAAGATCAGGAAAGATGGCCCAAGCCCCTCCCCACCAATGAGTATTCTGCCCGTTCAGTTTTACACCCATGTAACCAGCTTGCCCAAGGAACTCGGGGCAGCTACCCACCTGGGTCGGCCTGCTCTTCCCTTGAGAGCGTCCTCTCTATCCCTCAGGACATCCTTGTTCCGCTTTCTTGAACTCCTTGCCTCATTTCTGAACTCTTTCCAGAACGAGACGAGAACTTTCTCGCCGGCAACACTAGGGGAAGGGAGGAGAGGGCACTAAGCGGCGCTGAGGCTCAGTGACCAGCAGACTTGGCAGCTGCTCTTTGTTTCTGTGGCTTGCAGGTGCAGACGGCACCGGAGGATGCGGGACCTGCAGGCGCCCGGAGACACACAGCCAGATGTCTCTTTGCGATCTCTCCCCAGGGAGAAGCATCAGAGCCACAGGAGGGCATGAAGTTGCCAAAAGGGCGTCATTAAGAAGCAGAGAGGAGAGGGGGTGGAGACCTGCGGCTAAGGGGCTAGAAGGAGAGAGGCTCCACGCAGAAATCATCCGGACGCAGCAAACAAACTCAGTTACCGGGGGGAGGGGGAGGGAGGGATAAACTGGGAGTCCCAGACTTGCAGATACTAACAACTGCATATAGAACAGATAAACAGCAAGGGCCTACTGTAGCACAGGGAGCTCTATCCAATATCTTGCAGTAATTTATAATGGAAAAGAATAAGAAAAGGAATATGCGTATGTGTGCAGACGGCTGAACACTATGCTGTACACCAGAAATGGACACACTGTAAACTGACGGTACTTCAGGTGAAAAAAAAGCTGTCCAGAGAGCCAGTTGATATCTATCTTTGTCGCCCTTGAACTCGATGCCCCCTGCCCCGCAGCTGGCTCCTGGCGTCCCAGATCACCCCCTGGCTCGCTTGGCTGGTATCCTGTCTCTGCTTCATTGGCACCGTGATGCCCAAAGAACAGAACGTACGGTTTCTGAGGAAGAGCTTTGACAAAATTTCGGTCGTCGACTTTGGTCCCCGAGCCTGCTCATCCTCGAGTTTGTCTTAATCAGACGAGAGCTCTGCCCTCGTCGGCTTCCAGACTCTGCGGCCGGCGTCTCTGCCCTCCCGGCCGCCTCAGGGCACTCAGCACCGCTCCAGTGCGAGGCCAGTGCGCCTGCTGGTACTTTTAGTTGGCGCTGGCGCTTCTCCTCTCATGCAGACCGTGTCTAGGGATGATATTGTGCTATCTTTATGTATATCAAGATAAACAAAAAGGGGCTCACCCGGGAAACAATCCAGCCACGCATGCATGGTGTGCAGAGCACGCCTAGTAGAGCCCTCAGCATCCGTCCGGAGTGCAAGGGCGCAGAAGGACCTGGGAGAAGGAGAGAGAAGCGGCCACAGCCCGGACGGTTAGTACACGCCTGGCTCGGATCGTAAAGCAGGGCTGGCTTCCTGGTGCGGGTGGTGGCCCAGGGTCCATGCTGGGCTAGTGGCCAGCTGTCGCCTCTGGAGGCTGCTAATACCTTTTGATCAGGGAGCCCTGCAGTTGTGTTTTGTCCTGGGCCCCCGATTGCGCCACCAGCCCCGCTGCAGAGCTAAATACCCCAGTGATAATGGAAGAGTCAGTGGGGTCTCTCCTGGAGAGGGTGGGAAGTGGCTGTTTGGGTCAGAGCGAGCCAGGACCGCAGGATGTGGCCCCTGGGCTGCCCGCACTGTCGTCCACTAGGATCAGCTCTGTGAGGGCCAGGGGCTGGCCAGACGCCGGGGGGCTCTACCTTCGAGGCCGGCGCCTGGGTGACAGCTGCTCACCCTGCTCGGCTGAAGAACTGAACTGCAGAAATCTAACTTGGAGCTCCCCAATGAAGCTAATGAAGTCAGGGCATTTTAATCTGTTCTTGGTCCAATCCTGTGTCTAATCCCGGAATAGATAATTGTGTCTTTGTGGCATATGTGTCCTTTTCCGTGATGGACGAGCCAGGAAACATCTTTGTATGATTTTTTTCCTGAGTCTTTAGGAAAGGAGCTGATTTTCTCCAGCCTTGCGTGTCTGAGAGGAAGTAAAAGTGCAGTGCCTTTAAAATAATTCAGTCATGCTCCTATTTGACAACAGTATTGACAACTATAAAGTCAGTAAGCTGTGCCCAGAGATTCCCTTAGTCCGGAAAGAACTTCTGTGATCCTTGGATTTTTCTTGTTTAAAGAGCACTTACGAACAATAAATGTTACAATCCACAGACACCGCCTGGAACGGGCTGAGGCTGGAGGAACAGATACCGAGCCCCTCTGTCCTTCGGCCTCGTCTTCTGTAAACTAGGACAGTTTACTCGTTAACCTTTAAACGATATCCAGTTATTTCCCTGAGACACATACATCTTCATAATGCTGGGAAATCCTATAAACTCCAGAGGCAGAAGGTTTCATCCGTCCGCCTTCCTGCCAATCAGGATTGTTCTTCCTGAAATATTTCCATTTTCTTTTCCAAGTAGCTGAGATGAAGTCATTCTTTCCCCCTTGGAGTTTACTGATTCACTTTCTGAATTTTTTCAGTATTAATCTAAACATCAGGCTGTTTTCAGGTGTCATCCATTTCTCTCTTTAGAGAGCTTTGTTTTCCACCGTAATTTCTAAACATTACTAGAAAATACAGAGGGGAAGGTACAGCTCAGAGGTAGCGCGCATGCTAGCATGCATGAGGTCCTGGGTTCCATCCTAGTATCTCCATTGGGAAAAAAAAAAGACTCACATCCTAGCACTGTGAGTCCCTGAGGAGTCCAAGGTGAACACAGGCAGACTTAGGGAGAGACCAGCTCAGAGGAAGCCCCGAGGCTGGAGTGAGCAGACGGGGATGAGGCCCGGGCTGCCTGCGGGTGGGGGCGCTCTGGGGTCCCCCTCTCCCCCACCCCCACCATCCCATAATTCCTCCCAGCGGCACTGGACTCTTTCAACAGCAGGGGCCACCACCCTGCTTGACCGCTACAAGGCGGCCCCTCTTCTGCTGATGGTGACCCTGCAGCATTGCTCTAAGAGTCCGGGACCCTCTCCCATGCTCTGTTGTCCCACGTCAGATAGTGGACAAAGCTCACCAGGGCAGACGTCCTGGGTGGAGCACACTTGCTCCCAGGACAGAGGCTGCCCTGCTGTCTCTCTCCAAAAAAGCCTTCGAGCATTTGGGTGGAAATCAGTACGGTGTTCAGAACTGGAAGGTTTTCATGAAGCTTTGAGCAGGAATCCAGGGGAACGAGAAAGAACAGAGAAAGACAAATAGCTTTTCTTTCATTGCAGTATTTGTTGCTGAACATCCTTTGGGCGTGTACTCAGTTCCCATGACAACACCAATGGCAGAGCCAAAATGTGAAATCAGACCCATTGTCAACCACAGATGTGCAGCAGAGTCCAGGCGGGGCCCCAGAGGAGGGGGCGGCATCAGCTGAGCACAAAACAGCCGCTCACCCTGTGCTGCCGACCATGATCCCACGACAGCAAGGTCTGAAAACCCTCGAGAGGGAAGATTCTAGGGAGAGAAGTGGGGAACGCAGCTGAATTTGGGTAGATGAACTGGGTCTGATTTCAGAGATAGACAGAGTATTTCACTATTCCCAAATCATTTGCTGAGCCAAGAACATGTTCTTGCTGTCGGGCAGTGGACACAGAACAGGGTCCTCTGGGAGACAACAGATGCCCAAACCGTATTAATACTTAAGCTGATTAAAGATTTATAGTAGCTCAGTTTAAGTGTGTCCCTAGGCTAACATTTTTTTAAACTTCTACTTTAATTTTGAGGTTAAAATGAGGACAGTTGTGAAAACAAGCATGGAATTAATATCCTGTTATCTCTCAGTAGGAGTGTGTCATCAGTACCATTGCTTGCATTGAGGGCCCTTTGATGGAATAAAAATGGAGTGTCGGGCACTGCATTAATCCTGTGAAGGGTGAATCTCCTTGTACAATAAGCCCCCCCCCGACTGAATATTTATGCCCTAGTTCGTTGTTTATATTCATGGCTGAGCTGCAAATTTCATGAAAATAGAGATCAAATATGTTTGCATCTCCAATCCCTACAGAATGCCCTAAAGCACATAGTAGGCACTCAATAAATCTTTGTTGAATGTACACACATGAGTGAATATAGTTCGTACAAGGCAGGATCTCCACCTGGTAAAGGAAAAGAAGATCATTTTTAAAAATTTCATACCAGGCTGATTGAATTAATTGACACATAGCAGTATCTCACATGCATTCAGTTATTCAGTCATTTAGTCAGTAAACAGTTACTGAAGGCTTCTAAGAACAAGACTGCTGTAGGTGTGGAGGATGGAACAGCTACCAAGAGACAGAGTCCACCTGCCTCCCCTGTAGGGAGAGGGGCTCTGGGGCGGCCCTCGAAGATCAAGTGGGGCTGGAGGGGAAGAGGGAACTCCTGGGTTCTTGCCTTCCTCTCCCTTCCCCGTGACGGGCAATCTGAACCCATCTTTTCCCAGGATCCTGGTCTAGCAGTGCCTCGTCTGCCCTCCATCAGTCCCACATGGCCTCTGCCATTGTCACCTGCATCTGGTGTGGAGCTGCCTCGGGTTGGGGGTCTGCGGGGAGGATACAGGAGAGAGAATAGTCATCCTGTTTCTCCCCAAAAGGGGTCTCTGTGGATCTGAGTGTCAGTAGGACCTCCTCCCCAGCTCTGGCTCCCAGCAGTGGAAGGGCCGGGGGCTGCCCCCAAACCAGTGCCCTTCCTGCCACCCGCAGAGCGTCAAACACCTCCAACCCTGGAGCCCAGTCTTCACACCACATTCTGCTCTCGTGGTCCCCCAGTGAAGCGCCAGCCCAGTGCTCTTCCGTGGGTGTCACCCTTCTCCTTCTAACCACCCCCATTTCCCTGTATTCACCCTTCCTCTCCCCTCCGTCCATGGTCCTCCTCTCCCCTTCTCTGTCTCTCCTTCCTCTTCATATCTTTGAAAATCCTTCCTGATTCTAATTCACAAAAGAAAAAAAAAACCACTGAGACAATTTATACCAAAGCAAATAAAGCCCAATTTTTTTAAAAAAGATAGAACCATAAGAGCACTGGGGGAAAAACATGTGATTTTAATTAAAAATGTACCAATACCCATGTATGATAACAACTCTCAGAAGACTAGGAATAGAGGAGAATTTCCTCCACTTGATAAAGAACACTTACAAAATGCCTAGAGCTCACATCATCCTTAAGGGGAGAAACTGGAGGCTTTCCTGCTAAGATCAGAAGCAAGGCGGGGATGTCCCCTTCCCCTGCTTCTTCTCAACATTGCACTGCAAGTCCTCCTTAGTACAATAGGGCAAGTGAAAGAAATAAAATTTACATTGATCAGGAAGGAAGAAATTAAACTGTCTGTTCACAGATGACATGACTCTCTATGTAGAAAGTCTGAAGGAACTGACCCTCAAACTCCTGGAACAAATAAGCAGTTATAGCAAGGCTGCAAGACACAAGGTTAACATACAAAAATCAACAATTTCCTGTATATCAGCAAAGAACAAGTTGAATTTGAAATTAAAAAACCAATGCCATTTACACAAGAAAACCCCAAAATGACATACTTCAGATATAAACCTAATAAAATACATATAAGAACTATGAGGGAAAATATCACACTCTGATGAAAGAATCCAAGAACTAAATCGATGGAGAGATGTTCCACGTTCATGGATGGGAAGACACAATACTGCCATGAGGCCAGTTCTTCCCAACCTGATCTACAGACTCAGTGCCATCTCGGTCAAGGTCCTGGCAACTCACCGTGTGGGTACCAACAAACTGATTCGTTTATATAAATGATATATAAATGTTTATATAAAACGATAAAAGACCCAGAACAGCCAAGACAACATTACAGGAGAAGAACAGTCAGAGGACTGCCACTCTCGAACTTTGAGACTTACTGTAAAACTGCAGTAATCAAGACGGGGGAAAAATAAAACAGATCAGTAGAAGAGAACAGAGAACCTAGAAACAGACCCAGCTGAGCTTTGACGGAGGAGCAAAGGCACAATGATGGAGCAAAGGTAACCTCTTCAACGGTGGTTCTGGGGAAACTGGGCGTTCCCATGCAAAGAGAGGGAGAGAGAGAGAATCTAGACACAGATCTTACACCGCACAAAAAGTAACTCAAAACGGGTCATAAACCTAAATGTAAAACACAGAACTAAAACTCCTAGAAGACGACGTTCAGGTGACCTTGGGTATGATAACGCTTTTTAGATCAAACACCAAAGATGCAGTCTGTGAAGTAAATTATTGATAAACTGGGCTTGACTGGAAGTAAAAACTTGCGCTCTCCAAAGGATAATGTCAAGAGGATGAAGAGACAAGCCACAGACTGAGAGAAAATATTTGCAAGAGACACACCTGGTTAAGAACTGTTACACAATGTAAGCAAAGAACCCTTGAAGCAACAAGGAAACGAACAAGGTGATTAATAAATGGGCAAAAGACCTGAAAAGACGCCTCACCGAAGACGTACTGATGGAAAGAAAATAAGCAGAGGAGCAGCTGTGCCACATCGCACCAGGAGGGAACCGCAAACCATAGCGTTAGCGAGAGACGCTGCCCACCTTCAGAACGCCCCACGTCCAGCAGCGACAGTGCCGAACGCTAAGGGTGTGGAGCAGCGGGAACGCTCACTCACTGCTGGTGGGAAAGCACCTGGTGCAGCCACTTTGGAAGACAGTTGAGCGGTTTCGTACAAAACCGAACCTACTCTTACTATGATCCAGCCACCACACTCCTTGGTATTTACCAAAATGAATTGGAAATTTATACCCACACAAAAACCAGCTTGCATGTTTATACCAGACTTTGTCAGCTATTACTCACTTTTAAAAAAGGATCGAAGTACAGTCAGTTACAATGTGTCAGTTTCTGGTGCACAGCACAGTGTCCCAGTCGTGCATATACATACATATATTCGTTTTCATATTCTTTTTCGTTAAAGGTTATTACAAGATATTGAATATAATTCCCTATGCTATACAGAAGAAATTTGTTTTTTAATCTATTTTTATATTTAGCAGCTTTATTCATAATTGCCAAAGCTTGGAAGCAACCAAGACATCCTTCAGTAGGTGGATGGATAAATAAACTGTGGTACATTTACACGATGGAATATTAGTAGTAGTAACAAGAAATGAGCTATCAGCCATGAGAAAACACGGAGGAAACTTAAATGCGCATGACTATATGAAAGGAGACAATCTGAAAAGCCTACTTCCTATATGAGTCTAACAGTATGACACTATGAAAAACGCGGAGCTATGGAGACAGTGAGCAGTTCAGTGGTTGTCTGGGCGTGAACGGGGAGGAAGGAGTTCACAGCGGGGCACAGAGAATTTTCCAGGTAGTGAACCTAGTCTATGCAGCACCGTAATGATGGATACATATCATTATGCATTTGTCCAAATCCACAGAATTTATAGCACCAAGAGTGAACCCTAATGTAAACACTGGTCTTTAGATGATAATGGGTCAATGCAGGGTCATCGACTGTAACAAATGCATCATTCCGGGGCAGGATTTTGACAGTGAGGCGGCAATGTGTGTGTCGGGGCTGTGTGCGTGTACGGGAATCTCTGTATTTTCCACTCAATTTTGCTGTGAACCTAAAAGCCATTGTAAAAATTAGTCTATTTAAAAAGATATGCAGTGAGAAAAGGAAATGATTAAAAGATTTGACTATACAAAAACTAATTTCTGTTCAGTAAATATTACTATAAATACGAAATGAACATTATAACCCTTTAAAATAAAATTATAACATTGTAAACATTTAAACATTAAGTCATTTAAAAGCTAAAACAGGCTAAAATGGTAATATTGTAACATTTCTTTTCACGGGTCCAAACGTAATCTTCCCCAACAAAAGTACCCCACCCCCACAACATCTGCTGGAACACAAACCTCCTTCCCCTTGCTGCACTATCCAGACTTCTAATGGATCGGATGATCCTCCACCCCACATTGGGGAGGGTGACCTTTGTTACCAGTCGAATGCTACTCTCTTCCAGAAACACGCTACAGACACACTCAGGAATAATACTTCAGCAGTTCTCCGGGCATCCCTTAAAGTTAACCAACAAAATTATATTTATTTTTTCACCACTAATTTCCAGGCACTGTTCTGCAACAAGGCTGCACGTGAGTGAGTGTCTGCCGCAATAGTGCCGAGTAACAAACCGCCCCCACATCTCAACAGATAGCAACCAAACACATCTCCGTCTCACGGTCAAATGCCCTCCCTTGTGGCCTTGCTCTTTTTTCTTTTTTTTAATTTTTTATTGGCGTGCAGTTGGCTTACAATGTTGGTTGCAGGAGGAGAGCAAAGTGATTCAGATATACACATACACACGTGTATTTCTTCTTTTCAGATCCGTTTTCATTATATGTTATTACAAGAAATTGAATATAGTTCCCTGTGCTCTACAATAGGTCCTTGTTGTTTATTTTATATATAATAATGTATGTCTGTTAATCCCCAATCCCTAATTTATCCCTCCCTGCCCTTTCCCTTTTGGTAATTTACCATAGTTTGTTTTCTATGCCTGTGAGTCTGTTTTTGGTTTGTAAGCAGGATTTGTATCATTTTTTTGGACTCCATATATAAGTGATATCATATGTTATTTGCAGCAGCATGGATGGACCTAGAGATGATCATATTGAGTGAAGTAAGTCAGACAGAGAAGGACAATTATCATATGATATCGCCCTGCTCTTTTTTATGTTGTCTCCCCTCTGGTGCTCATAACTCCATCGCGTACCTGGTGGGCTCCCTTAGTAAAGGCGGGGAATGGGGTTGGGCTGCCACCTGAAGCCCTGTGTCCCAGCGGGGCTGCAGGTCCTTCAGGGGCCTGTGGAGTAAGCAGCATCATGTGAAGCAGTGGGTGAAATCAACCAGCTCTCAAAAGGAGCCAGACGTGATGTTTCTTCCTCTTCTCCCACTGCCCTGTGCAGCCGCATGTCCGTTATTCCAAATGGCTGGTTGCCGACCCACGAATTCTCAGGGCGATTGTTGCATCTCCGGGTTTGTGCGTGATCAGTGCAGTCCCTATTAATCACAGCCCAGACGCTGGAGTGCCTGCCATGAGATCTCATGGGGACCTTCCATCCTGCAGTGTGGGTCTGGGCATCCTCGGGGTTCACGTCCACCTCTGGTCACCTGTGAGACTGCTCCTGCCTGCCCATCTGAACCCTCCATCCTCTGGGTGCCTTTCCCGTCTCCCAGAAGGGCAAGTCTCTCCTCTGGGTTTCATAGAAAATGATGATCATGACACCTACCAGTAAGTAAACAATTGTTAGAACAAGAATGACACATGGACCCTTACTCCATCCTCATCAGGAGGTAGGCACTGCTGTTCCCATTTTACAGATGAGAAACCTGAGGCTAGAAATGTTCATTCAATTGTCCAGAACCAGGCATGAGTTAGGGCAGCTTCCGCGACTCTCATCAGCCTAAGAGAACAGAAGTCTTCCCATCAAACTTGGCATGGTCTCATTTCTTTAAAATTAAAAATGTCCAGTTTCATGTGATGCTCGAGGCTCCAAATTCATTTAAAGTTAAGATTTGGTTTCTAAGTATCATTTCCCACTGAAAGGAACCAGGACTCCTTGAAGAAATTACTTTTGTCAGATTAGAGGCAGGAAATGTACAAGATGAGCCTGACGTCTTGAGCCTGAATATAAGAAAGTGTCCAAGATACGAGAGTATTTTTAAAACAACACAGGACTCAGCCCAGAGGCTCACTGGCTCCCCAAAGATTGCGTAATCTGAGCACCAAAGGATGACAGCAACCAAATATACAAAAACTCATGAGCTCATAATAATACAAAACCAACACAATCAAACACACAAAGAACAAAAATCCCGAACCTATTGACCGTCTTTGGAGGTGGTGAGGACACCTACACGTTACTCTGAAGGGCGAACAAACAGAGGAAGACTCCAGCGTCTTGCCTGCCTCTCCTGTATGACTGCACTTCAGAGAAACCCAGCAGCGGATGGGGGAAATTCTTGATAGAAGCACCCGGCTAATTAATACAGAAGTCATTACATTCTTTGAAAATCACAGTTTTGCAACCCTCTAACAGACCAGTGGAGCTTGGGAGCAATCAGCCATGGCTGTGAAAGCCACCGGCAGCAGCATAAAGACCCACGAGGCGTGTCCCACGAATGGAAAGCAACGGGGGTCCCGTTTGGATCCTGATTTGAATAAATGAACTGAAAAATTCATTTTTGAGTCAAGGGGAAAATTGAACATGGGCTGCCTATTAAATATTAGAAACTATGGGAATACTACTAAGCTTGCTTGGGTGTGATAATAGCATTGTGGGTTGTTTTTTTTTATGTCTTTATGTATTAGAGACACATACTGAAGTAGTTACCTGTATTGTATTACCATGTCTGGGATTTGCTTTAAAACCCTCCAGCAGAAATCGTATTGGGGAAAAACAGGTAAAACCTAAAAGGCAGAATATTGATAACTGTTGAAATTAGGGGATGAGGAAATGGGGGTTCATTATGCTTTCTACTTTTAAGGATATGTGAAAGCCACTTCCATAGTAATTCTTGAAAATTTTATCAAGAAGCTACAGCTTCTCTCCAGCCTGGTTCTATCTGAGCCTGAAGGACACAGAGGGGAAGGGAGTTCCCTCCTCCCCTCCCCCTCCCTCCGCCCGGGGGGTGACGTCTGGCTTGGGGGGAGGACCAGAGGAGAGCAAGGGCAGGCACCATTCCACCTGACAGCTGCCCTTGGAGCTAATGTCAGTGTTTTCTGCACCTGGCAGGTGTCGAAAGCTGACTTCCCTTCGGTGGAGGAGCAGCTTTTACGTTATTGCTAAGAGACTCTCCCTTCACCCACAGGTCCCTTACTGTGGGCGTTGCCCCATTAACTACCCCACTCCACCCCCAGCCCCGCAGGTTCCAGGTTTCCAGCAGGGCAACCCCCGCCCAGGCACACATAGACACTCAGTCGTGGCCCCAGTGTCCCTGCCTGTGACCGTCTCAGATGAAGTCGCTTTCAGATGGCTCCAGGCTGGTTCCCTTCCAGGCAGCCACACTGCATCTTTGCCTGATGCCCCAGCGACAAGAGAGCGGCTGTCCCTTGACTTTGGGGTCTCTTCATTAGTTTCCCTTCCAGATTCTCCCGAGAGAGACAGTAGGTCCCCTTGGCGGAGGCAGTCATCTGGGAAAGGATGGGCACCTCAGGGATCCTGACGTTTCCTGGGGGCTGGTGCTGTTTCTCTAAAAAGGGTTATCAAAAAAAGAACCTGTCCCATCTTCTGTCACCCTTGCTCTCGGCCGTGTGTGCAACAGGCTTCTCCAGACTAAACCACCACCGTGGGCCTCTCCCAGAAGATCTGCAGGCATGCTGGTGCCTGACACATCAGTCAACCAGCTTTCAGCAGCAAGCAACAGGACACCTGACTAGCGGTGCGTAAGCAACAGGGGCTCAGTGTTACATACAGTAAGTACAGAGGCAGAAAATCCCACATTGATCCAGTGGCTCAATGATATCAGGGCTCCAGGTCAGTGTCTCTGTGTTCTCTTGATTTTTTTTTTCTACTTTTGGTTGCAAGATGGCTGCCACCACTCCAAACATCACATCATCCACAATTATACACAAAGGCTGGAAGGAAAGGGCTGATTCATTTCATGTACCTCTGTTCTCATCAGAATGGAAAATGTTTCCCCAAATTCTCCAAAAGACATTCCTTTATATCTCATTAGCCAGAACAGGGTCCCACGCCCCCAACCCCCTGCTGCCCAAACTGAATCACTAACAAAGGGGAATAGGAGTCTCATGATTGTCTCAGACTAATCATGCTTCATCCTCTGGAGCTGGTTCCATCTTCCCTCAGTCAGCCAATCCCAGAACAGAACAGAAATTTCACTAACCAGGGAAAAGGAGGGAGAGGCTGTCGGTGGACCACAGGCACCAGAGACAAACACCACCTGCTTCTACTTCATGCTGTGCCCAGGGCAAATCATAGCATCATCAGGCCTTCCTCCTTGAAATGAAACAGCCACACACGTGTGGGGTTTGGGTGGTGGAAATAGAGCTGAGTGCTCCTGTCTAAAGAGGCTTATTTCTGCATCACACGTCCCCTAGACAGGCTGAATCACGGAGCAGGCACCACACACATCAGGGCACCACATATACACCGGGATGTGTGCCTGGCTGCCGGGTCTTCCATCTTACTTGAGACTCGGGTGTCCTGGTCCCTCCTCCAGGCAGCACTGCCAGCCGGGCTTCCTCTCCCTCCCACTTCCCTCCCACTTCCCTAGCCGGAGGCCCGGTTTGCTCAGCCAGGGAAGGGGACACACCAGGGGACTAACAGAGCTGCAAAGTGTGGTCTGGGGCATGTATAGGAGAGAGTGGGAAGACGGAAGGGGCTGGGACACAATGTGGAGACCGGCCAGAGCAACAAGAAGGGGGCTGGAGCTCTGATTGCACGCGCAGCCCACCTACGGGGAAAACGTGGAGGTGGAGGCTGGGGAGATGGGAGGACCTGTACAGAAAGAGGGAAGGGCCGTTCCCTCTGATTTGCAGGGTGACTTGTAGAGATTCCTCGTTTCTGTTTTCTGCTGGTTCTGGTGAACACTTAAGCAGGTTAGTAGTGTAGCTTATTTTAATTAGTTTGAACATCCCGGCTCTGAGTTTAGGGTTAATTTAATTTTCAGCACAGTAATGGACTAATCTGATTCTCCTCTTGGGGAGTTTGAATGTGAAGTACAAAGTTACCAGAAAATAGTGGAAGCAAAATAAAAGATGGAAGATATGGGGGCAGTCCTGCCCTGAGAGATGCCGTCCACTCAGACGGAGAGAGGCGGGCTCCCGCCCTGACCTCTGAGACTCGCCCGGCCACGTGGCACAGCCCTCACGTGTCTGTGAATATGCCCTCCTTACACAGGGGAACCAGATGGTACCTTTATTAGCACAAAAGAGCTCGTTAAGATCACTCTTCAGTACGGACTGTTTTTTAACCTTCTTCAATGCGTTGCTTCCCAATTCCGATCCCAAACCAGTAAGTGAAATACACTCCAGCTCTCCGTTCACAAACGACATTGTCACGCGGGTTTTGGTCTGGGTGATGTGTGTTTGGCCAAAATATAAATTCACTCCTTCGTTCACTTGTTCATCCAACACGTATTTAATCCACACCTGGTGTCATGTTCAGGGGTGGGTGTCCCGGATGCACAAAATGGCACTGAAATGTCACAGGTCTGTTCAGAATATTTGACACCTTAGAGAAGAGCATGGGAGGACTGAAACCCAAAAGAAGCCGACGATGGAGAAAGAAAGACGCCGAAGATGTTCACTGGCTCCGGGGAAGAAGAGAGACCTGCGAGCTGCGTCCTGGGGGCGGGGGGAGGCAGGGCCCCCAGGCAGACGGCAGTGCCACCAGTGCCCCCAGACACGCAGCCCGTCCGGGGGGACAAGCTGGAGCCCGTCCCGCCAGCACCCCAGTGCAGAGCACCCACCGCCCGGGGGCCCTGTGGCTTCTGCACCTGGAGGCCAGCCCCGGCGCCAGCCCGGGAGCCCTCCGGTGTAGGCGGGCGTTGGGGGAGGGGGCCCAAGGCCCAGGCAGCTGTAAGGAGACCCGCACTCTGGACGGCGTGGCCGTTAGTGGGTTTGGCTTTCGAAACTGAAAGATGATGGAGGTCCTTCCTCATACCTGCACGCTGTGAGCGGTGCACCAGCAGGGCTGTCCAATGCGCGTGTCTGTGTGCCCGGGGTTCCGCCGGCCCGAGGCGGGAAAGTGCGAGTTTTCCAAGAACACGTGGTCGGCGGAGCCTCCTGGTCACGTTGTGGGTAATTAAGAGCAGGAGCCGCTGCCGCGAGTTGGCCGCCGGACTCCAGGCCAGATCGAGCCTGCACGCAGCCGAGCATCGAGGCTGTGGCAGCGCGGCGTTCCAGCTCGTCCATGGGCGCGCTCAGAAGCCTCCAGACCAGGACGTGGGATACGGGCTCTAAGCACCTTTCAGAAGGAGAGAGGATCGATTTTTCTTACTTTTTGCCACAGCGGACGTGACAATCAAAGTCTCCCAGCTCCATGCAGGTTAGGGCTATGGACACAGTAGCTCCCCTGTCCCTGGGGGCCCCGTTCGCTGGGCACCCCGATGCAGGGCTGACCGCAGGGGGGGCCCTGGGCCCCGCACCCCAGCGTCCTCCTTCACAAAGTGGGGATCACGGTCGTCCTATGTCAGGGCCCTGCACGGATGGGGTGACAGGCTCATCCGGTGCTCAGCCTGGGAAGAGGTCTCCGTGCGAGTTCACCGACATCATTGTTCACTAGCAAACGAGGTGGGTGTGCGTGTGGCCCACGTGTGCGTTTATTGATCGGCCTACATCCTTGTACAAGGAAGGAACTGAAGTCTGGGGAGTGAGGGTAACAGACAACCCGGGAAGTCGGCCTGATGGTGTCGGATTGTCCGAGTGTCCTCGGAGTGCTCTCAGACTGACTGTCCCCCGGGCCCAGCCCCCGCCGCTGCCACGATGTCCAGGAGGAGCGAACAGCCCCCTTCAGAAGCAGCTGGGAGACACCAGGAGCAGCAGCCCCTCGGCCGACCTCTCCGGCTCGCGGGAGACGGGTGCCACCCAGCGGGCCGGACTCCCGCTCGCACCGGGGGCGCTGGTCCCTCTGAGCTGCTGGGTCTCACCTCCAACCACGAGAGCGAGCCTTCTCGCTGGACGTGCTCGGCGGGGGTGGAGGGGACACTGACGGAGGGGCTGAGCCCCACAGTTCCTGGTGAAGTGACACAGATAAGGCCCCGGGGGTGGTTTTGGTTTTGCCCAGAGGTCGGAGGGAGCCCTGGCTCCCACGAAGCAGCCCCGGGACCTTGATTCAAACCCCCGGCGCCTCTCGGCCGCTGCCTTCCTCACGCGGGACGCGGGCGTGAGCACACCCCGCTCCGCGAACTCCGGCCCCAAGCCTCCCACACAGGCCGCCGCCCCCGGCGCGGAGGGCGCCGGGTCCTCGCCCTTCCCAGGCTCTCAGAACTGCGCTGCGGGCCTCTGCAGAGGGCGCGGCTCTTCGGATTGCACTTCCGACTTCATCCCTTCAGGGCCCAGCCTGGAGCGGATGAGGCAGAGAGGGTGTCCTTCCGGGGGCGGCTCCCAGCGGCTCCCGGGCTGGGCGCCGCCTCCCCAGCGCACGCGTCCTGCGCGGTCGGACACGCGGCTCCGGTCTCACGGGAGCCCCTCCGGAGAGGAAGGGGCGACTGACGAAGTGCTGCCGGGACAGTGACTCCACAAGCTTTGCTATAAGATAACATTTATGGAGCAGTCTGGGCTCTGGTTGGAAGTGAAGCATGAGGGCCTTAAATATTTCATCTGGCTCATTCCGCGACCGCGGTCCCCGAGTCCCGGAAAGTAGGTCCACCGCCTGGGCTCCATTCGTCAGCTTGCTCTGCGATTGTCCTGAAGCCAAGAGTGAGTCCCCTTCGTGGGAGTGACGATTCAGCGTGAAGCTGATACTCAGACACGCAGAAGTCCGTCTGCACTCAGTACTAAGGAGGTGCTGGGGGCAGGAAGCCAAGTGGCTTGGGGTCCCCCTGAGGCTGTGGGAATGCCCAGCTGTGTCGCAAGGCCCCCCCCCCTTCTCCACCCTGAGCTGCTTGTCCCCAGGAGCCCTGTGCAGGGCAGGGGGCGGGGCAGAATTTCCCGGGATTCAGTGCACCCGTCTGATGGAATCACTGAAGCACTGCCCTTAGGTGTGTGCTCAGTCTCTTCAGTGAAATGCCGAGCCCCTCAGATGTCCCCCTTCCCGCTCTTCTCCGAGCTGATGAGTGAGGGGGTGGGGCAGGGGCGCCGGGGAACCTGGCCTCCCCTGGGGGCTCCAGAGACCCCCATGTCCTGACCCCAGGGCAGGGTCTAAAAAATTGGATGAGTCTAAGCTAAGACAGTATTAAGCCATTTATATAAATAAGACTAAGGAACAGAGAGCTAAAAAAACACTCTCAGCTTCACAGCACCTGGCCCTGTTCCCTCAAAGAGCCGTTAAGGTGACATGGGAGCCAAAGGCAGGTAACGACTTCAGCAAATGCCAATCACCTCCCATTTGGGACTTAGGATTCTGAAATGATACATGGCTGTACATGGAGTAATTAATTATAGAAGATTAGCTAGGCTATGATTCAACTTAAAATTTGAGTTCCTAACTTGCTGCCTCTTCTCCTTGGTCATCCCAGCTGGCTCCATCTCGGAACTGGGAGTCGCGTTCGGGGCGACGCCCTGGGAGTTTGAGTCAGGGCGCCCTCTCGGGAAGGATGCCGGGCAGCCCTGCTCCTCTCTGCCTCCCGCTCCCTGGTGGAACTTCCCCACCAGCAGCGCAGCTGATCCCGGGTAATGGGAGCTGGACCCCGATTTAAAGTTCTAAACCTTCCACTCTGGAAGTGCCAGTAAAGAGGATGCCATGATGCTGGGAGGGGCCACATTTCCCCCGCTGCCCCACCGGCCAGTCCTCCTTGGAGACGGGACCTGGGTGCGCACTCAGCCTTGGCAACAGGGTTGCAGACTTCCAGTCGCGCTGCCATTTGAGTGGCAGCTCAGTGGGAGGCCTAGATCTGCACAATGGAGGCAGCCGACTGGGGAATACACCAGCCCTTTTCCCAGGCCCCCCACAGAAGGGGGAGGCAAGGCCGAGGGCGCATTGAAAGTGCTCTCTTTCCGGCATCCCATGGCTCCGTTCCCCACCGCTGTCCTGCTCAGTCAGCAAGCTTTCAGACTCTCAAGTGGCAGTTCCATGATTTTGACAAGGAGTATGATTCTGTGCTCCTAAGAAAGGATTCAGGACGGGGACAAAGGTTCCTTCGTCCCATTCTGACACAGCACACAGGAGGGGGCCTGGCAGGGAGACGCTTACATTCCCAGCGAGGGACGGAGATTTTATTCCAAGGGAGCTGGGGAGTCACTGGAAGGTGCAGGCATCCAAGCACAGGGTGTGCTCTGGAACTCGGGGACAGTGTGTGCCTTGAAGTAGGGGAAAGGTTATGGGCTCTGTCTTCTCCCACATAAATTTTAACGACATGGTAGAAACTTGGGGTTGAAAGGAACAATTTCTCGAGGCCTCGATTTCTTGAAGGCTTTACCCTACTGGCAGTCATCTTCAGGGATCCCACCATCAGATGCAGTCAGGCTGTAGCCTGTGAGGGGGATCCTGGCTCTCTGGGCCAACACGCAGCGTGATGAACTAATCAGTAACTACGGACTTGGTGCCAGCCACGCCCTGGCCCCGGGCTGGGCACCAGGCAGAGTGGTGAAGCCGACTCAGCCCCTGTCCTTAACACGCTCCCGATCAGTAACCGGTACTGGTTGGGAAAGATTTGCTCCAATTTCATGTGGCTTCTACAAGTTACATAAAAAACTCATCCCAAGTTAAAACATCTACAGAGTGAAGTGGGGAGGGTGTAGCTCAGTGGTAGAGCACGTGATGTGCATGCACAAGGTCCTGGGTTCAATCCCCAGTACCTCCATTAAAATAAATAAACCTAATTATCTCCCCCACCATGAGATTTTTTTTTAAAGATGTACTGGAAAGCAGAAAGGGGGAAGCAGTTAGATGACGGAACAGCAGCATGCTAGTACTCCAGGGAAGCTCAGTACCAACCAACAAACACAAAGGAAATACATTATAACAGCAAAAAACTGGAGAGATTTGCAGAAACAAAGATCATCCGTCCCAAGAGAGACAGTCAACAACCTGACCCCAGCACTTGGGTGCACACCGCACCGTCCCTCATTCATTCAGCCGAAGTCTGGGGAGACTTGACTGTGGTCTGAGGCCATCAGCAGCCACGGGCTGACGGGCGTCCAGAGCGCCTGGGCCGGAAGACGGCCCTCCCAGCAGACGCGCTCTGTCAACAGAACTTTGCTCTGTGTGTGTGCTGCTCTTGCCTCAGAAGCCGACACCTCTGATCTGTGAGACTCACGCTCTCCCGGAGCCTGTGCCGGGGAGGGGTGCCACCTCACGGCACCGCCTTCTCCCGTTCAATGCCATGGCCTCGGGGGACCCATCGTGTCCAGAGATCAATTAACTCCTGACTCCTTTTTCCAAAAAGAAGCACTCACAGGTCTTACATGATTCAACTTGCGCCAAGTGATGTTCACTCCTTGAGTTAATTCTCTTTCCAAGCCCTTTAAACAGCACGAGAACACGGTGCTGTGTGTCCCTTACCCACCCCAGCCCACATGCACACACCCCTGCTTTACCTAAGTGACTCTTGAAGATCGGTTGTAAGTCAGGCTGTGTCCTCAGCCTGCAAACTTTCCTTCCTGTAATAAATCCTACATGATCGTAGTAGGTTACTCTTTAAATGTGCTGTGAAATTTAACTTGCTAATATTTAAGTGGGATTTCCCACCTATGCTAAAAGGTGAGTCTGGTCTACAGTTTTCTATTCTGGAATCCGGAGGGATCTTAGAATTTTTAAAAAATTACTGGTTTATTCAAGTTTCCCATTTTGCCCAGTTAAAATTTTTTCTATGTATTAGAAACACAATTTATTGATTGTGTTTTATAATCTTTTAAAAGTCCTCTATACTTATTCATTTCTTCCTTCAACAAATACTATGCTTGACTTTATAGATTCAGTTCCTAACAGAGAGGCTGCCATGGAGATGTCACATTTTAGGGATTTAATCACCGTGCCTGGTGCTGATTTAGGTGCTGGTGATACAGTCATGACAGTGCTGAGGAAGACCTTTCTCGGCAGAGCTTCCATCCTAGCGGGGGAACCACGGATGAAGTAAACAAATTGGTTACAGACAGCAACACGAAGATGACAAAGCAGGACCAAGGGATGTGGACAGGTGGGTGTGGCCGCCCGGGACACAGAGCTGGGGTTTCATGGGGTGCAGACCAGCACACCCAGGGCTCCCAAGGTGAGCAAGCAGGGCAGGTTAGAGGAGAGGCAAGGGCAGGGAGAGGCAGGCAGGTGGCGGGAAAGGAGACACGGGTAAGCCCCTCGCGGCCGTCGCTGGAAGGCTGGGTGCTTCCTAAGGGTGGCGGAAGATGCTGGAGGACTTTCCACACGACTGGACAGGATCCGGGGACACTTTGCAGAGTCTGGCTGTCGAGCGGGGTGCTGGGGCTGAGAACCAGACTGGCTCAGGGAGCCTGGCTCCAGGTTGAGCGCTTGCCTGGCAGCTGAGGGTGTGGCCGTGTGCCTCCTCTCATTTTGCTTCAGTTCTTCTCCGTCCTTGCGGAGGTATTCTGGAAGTTTGCCCGCTTGACTGCTTTTGTCTAAGAAACAGCTCTTGGGTTTTCTGATGCACTCACGCCTCTGATGTGCTCTGATCAATAATTCCTTCGTGGTGTCTTGGCCTCTGTGACTGCTTTCTGTCTACTTCTTTTTATATGTTGTGCCTTTTGCTCTTTTCTGAGTCTTAGCTCATTCGTTTGTTGCTTTCTTTAAAAACAAAAACATTGAGATGTCGTGTATCCCAGAAATCTGACAGGGAGCAAAACCTTAACTTCACCAGACACAGCAAGTTAGGTACTAATCGCATTACATCCATGACTCAAATTTCACCAGATCAAGGTCCAACGTGGACAAGTGTGAATCTCTCTGAGCCCTCCCATGTTTGAGGAACTCTCCACCCAATCCAACCTGCCCACCCCATATTAGATGGACACCCCAGATGCCTTCCCTGCCCCCCTGTGCTGGGACATGGACATTGACAGATGCCAGGGACAGGGGGATCAGCAACTGTGCAGAGCCAGCACCACACATGCAGCAGAGGAGCCAGTGGAATCCAACGGCAGGACAAGTCCCAGGAAGGAGGGATGACCACACGTGTGCACGATTCCCAGGAGCCGGGACGGTGGGGCAAAGAAAACTGACCACTGGAGGAGGCAACGGGGAAGTTGTCAGAGTGGGTGCTGTTTCCGACAGGGTCTGCTTCTCAGTGAGCAGGGAGGCAGGCCATCCCCTAGGAGGAAGGGGACATGAGCAAGGGTGGGAGGTTCGAGGGGAGGCGGCAGGTGTGCACACCTGGAAAGGGAGACCATAGGCTCTGCGGCTGGCAACTTGTGGAGATTTCTCAAACATCTCAATTGTTTTGGCGATCACGTCTCCATGGCACGTGTGTGTGTCAGAGAACACAAGAATGCAAGCTAGATAAACTGAATCCTACTTTAAAGCCAGGATGAGGAGAGAACCCCGCGCAGCCAGGAAGGACGCCCAGGTCCCCGGGTCTGCAGAGGGAAGCTCGGAGCTGTGCCCCTTCAGTCCTGAGCGGAGCAGAACCACTGCCAGATACAGACGTGCCTTCCATCAGGGAGCTGGAATGAATGGGTTTGGAAGTTGTCTGGCCTTCACTGACGTGGATGCCTGGTACATTCTTTCCCTCCGATGAGTCTTTACACGAATGGGGGTATTTCACATACTCACTTCTGCTTTTACTGAATAAAGTATCTCCTGCCTCCTGCTGAGCCCACGTTTTTAGCGTTCTCCATCAGAGACCCCTGCTCTCCTCTGTGGGTTAACGCTTATCTTTGAACCTACTCCCATCCTCTGGGAGAGCTGGAGAGAAGTCAAAGACATAAATATTTGAGGTGGCTGAAAGCAAGCCTCCCCTGTCAAAACTCTGTACTTTCCCTCCGAAAGTGAGCCGCAGACCTTGAAAGCCTCCCGTGGGGCCCGCACGCCTGACGGCGCGTGTGGCCTCGTCTCTGGCTTCCTGGGACTGGTTTCTGACGTAGAGGAGGAAGATGTTTTCCTCCCAGGCAGGCAGTGTTAAGGGCCCACCGCAGACAGCGAATCACTAACTGAAGCTAGAATGAAGGCTGGATGCTAGAATCTCTGCTTCAAGGGTTTTCACCCTATTGTATTTACAAAAGGATATTTAACTACCTGACCCTCATTCATCTTCCGGTGTTAACTGTGAATTGTCTGCCTAGGAAGAGCCAGGCGCGCGGGGGTCACGCTCCAGGAGTGTGCAACTGTATTTGATTTTGGATATGGTGCTCACAGTCGAGCAGGGATGTTTGCATTGGCTGCATCGTGGCCCTGGAGAGAACTCTAAGATCCCCTCTGTGGGGAGGGGAGAGCTCAGTGGTAGAATGTGTGCTTAGCATTCATGAGGTCCCAGGTTCAATCCCCAGCACCACTGTTAAAAAAAATAAACCTAATCACCTCCCCCCCAAAACAAACAAACAAACAAAAAATATAGTCCTGGGAGAGCAACTGTACTGGTTCAAAATCCCCAGGAACTTGCAAGCGTTTTGGAGAAAGTACCCCTCTGGGAGCAGGGTAAACGGGCCCGATGACAAAGCAGGACAAGAAGCTGGGCTAAAGCATTCTGGGCGACCATCAAGGAGAACTGCACCAGACACGAGATCCTCACAAAGAGGACAGCGCTTTGTCGCAGCTGCAGAGGAAGGAGGGGCATTAAACATTTATCACTATTGCCTGTTTTCAGAAACCATTTGGCCGAGGGCCACCTGGCCTGCCCCCCGGAGCTGCGCCCCGGCCCTGCGGCTGCTGGGGGCTGCCTTCACGCACACTTCAGAGGCCTAGGTGCAGGCTTTGGAGGGCATGGGGGCTCTGAGCCCGGGAGAACACATCAGCTAGGATCCGACATGCTTATTACCTGGCATCAACGTTCAAATGTTAAAATCCTAACTTATTTCCAAGCTCTAGAAGGTACTAAAATATTTAGATTAAATTCTTCACTAGAATTACAAGGACAGGAAGAGAAAGCATATTAAGAGAGAAAAAGGGTAATCGTAGCAAATTGGCAAAATGATAGACTACTTGAAAATTAAAAGTCTCATTCTTGGTCTGTATCAATATTTTAACATGATTCTGGCTCATTCCCTTTAACTCCATCTGAAACTATTAAGAAATAATTCTAAAAAGGTTGGGCTTGCATTTCCACCCACCCATCCAATCAGTGAGGCTCTAACCACTGGGGCTGGCCCCGTGCCCCTGAGCCGGGGACAAAAAGAGGGAAATGCTCCATCGTGGACAAGCTCATAGTGCAGAACCAAAGTCCCTTGGGAGGTGTTTTCTGTGTCCATCCCATAGGCTATGTGTGCTCAGGTTTTTTCTTTTTAATTTAAGGTCTGTAGTATACTTCCATTCTTTTAATGGGAAAGTTGTATCGGTAAGTTAACAAGCTTTTCTTCCTAGTCATACGTGCAGTCCGCTTATTCATCTGCCGATCAGCTACAGAGCCGCCGCCATCTGATTCCGCCTCTGCTAATAACAAAACTGCCCTTGCCAAGTGACAATGGCAGAGAGTGCCTACTCTTTAAATGACCCTCTGTGACATCTGACAGAGTTTATAACCTTCTCACACTCTTCCTCACTGGGGCCTGTCTGTCCCTCTCAGGTTTTTCAATGCTCTTGCTTTCCTTCCCTTTCTCTCTCGCCATTCTCTCTTGGGCTCCGCTACTTTTCAAGGTTTCATTCTCAGGTCTCTCCTCTTGTTCTAAGACCTCCTAGTAAATGGTATGCACACACTTAATTCAATCGTCCACCAGAAACTGGTGGCTTCTAGACTTCCCTCTCTAACTGAGGACTCTTCCCTTAATACCATATTGCAACGTTTATCAAATGTCTCCACCGGGATGTCCCATCACCAGTGTAACACACCTAAAACCAAGAGCTTCCTTCCCCCAGGTACCTAGGTCTCCTTCCACTCCCCACCTGGGTGAGTGATGGTCCTCCCAACCCAGTCACCCTACGAGAAGTCGGAAAGTCACCGTGGACTCGCCCTTGTGCACAGTCCTAGGGTCTCAAGGTACCGTCAGCAAGCCCCGCCTGTTCCAGCTCCTCGTCTAATGGGATCCCACCTTCCCCACCGTCAGAATCTTTATACCTTCTCTCTTAGGGATCTCAGCAGCCTCCATTTCATCCCCTCCGGTCCAGAGAAGTTCTTCTAAAATACAAATCTGACCTCACACCACTCTTGCTTAAAACCAAAGCTTCAAACTGCCTCTGCATCTCCTTCAGGACATCACCCCCGTCAACTCTCACTCCTGTCGAGCGGTGACACTTCCTGCAAAAGCCACGCTCTCCCATCTTTCTGTGCTTTTGTGCAAAATGGATGACTCCCCCTCTCCCTACCTGGCCAGAGCCTACACCTTCCCCCTAAGCCTACTCATTTGTGCAAACAGTTCAAAAGGAAGCCTTTGATGACCCCTTCCCATGCTGGCTTAGGATTTCTCTGTGCTAGAATGGTAATCGTGTACAGCAGGGCGTGGCAAAAAATAACAAACAACTAACATGTACTGAGAGCAAATCAGCCACAGTGGTTCTCGAACCTAAATGTTCACAGGATCACCTGGGGACACATCCAAATGGCGACCTCCAGGGCCCGTCCCAGCGTTCAGGTCCCTCAGACTTGGGACTGGGGTCAGGCAGGTATATTTTGATACAGGTGACCCAGGAGCCGTATTTTGAAACCCACTGGATGCCTGACTTCACCCCAGTTCCTTCAACACACTGCCACCTAATTGATATTAGTAAAATAGCTTTTATAACCTTAAAACATCAAGCATTTGGCATCAAACACAATTCATGTGCTTCACACATACCTGTCAACTGTCTTAAGCCCAGTGAGGTTGGTGTTATTTACACATCAACAAAAGACTACAGAGACGAACCGGATCAAACCCGCACGGAAGATCGACGGGACCCGAAGCCTGTGCTCCCTTCCAGGGCACTGTCTTGGATCACCCGCTGCACAGAAGCAACACCTAAAGCTTCAGCAGTGTCCCCGTAATGGTTGACTGAGTCAAATCCTTGGCCTGGATTTGAAGGCCCTTAAGGGGCTGCCCCTATGAGACAGTTCAATCTACATGTCAACTTGACTGGCTAAAAGATGCCCAGACAGCTGGTAAAACATTATTTCTGAGCGTGTCTGTGATGGTTTTCCTGGAAGAGGTTAGCGTTTGAATTAGTGGGCTGAGTAAAGCAGGTGACCTTCCCCTGTCCGAGCAGGCATCATCGCACCCGCTGAGGCTGGAATGGATCAAAAAGCTGGAGGGCAGGTGAATTCACTTTCTCTCTTTGAGCTGAGACATCCATCTTCTCCTGCCCTTGGACACTAGCTTGGGTCTTCGGACTCAGACTGGGACTTACACCGCCAGCCTCCCTCTCCTCCTCTCAGTTCCTAGGACTCGGACTGAAGGACACCATTGGCTTTCCTGGTTCTCCAGCTTGGAGATGACAGATCTTGGAGATGGACTTCTCGGCCTCCAGGACTGTGGGAGCCTCTTGCTATGATAAATCTCCTCTTGCAGGTATCTGTGTGTCCTATTCATTCTGTTTCTCTGGAGAACACTAACTAATACTGACTTTGGTACCCAAGGTGGCTTGAGAGAAACAGAATTTTAAGGATAAGTTTTCTGAATTGGTTCTTAGGGTCTTAGAATTGTCTCTCTAATCTGATTACATTTAAAGATGCTAATGAGTCTTTCTGGTAGGAAAGAGAGCACCTTTTCATGATAAAGAACACCCAACCATTTAGGAACTGAAGGAAATGTCCTTAATATGATAAAGGCCACATGTGAAAACCCCACAGGTCACACCAGAAGGTTGAACTCTTTTCCTTGCTACAGTCAAGAACAATGCACAGCTGCCTGTTCTCACGTCTATTCAAAACAGTACTGGAAGTGCTGGCCAGAGCCATTAGGCAAGAAAAAGAAATAAAAGGTATCCAAACTGCAAAAGAAGAAGTAAAATTGTCTCTGCATTTATTTTTTTACAAGATAGCAAGCACAATAATACATACTTTTTGAGATAATCATTCTAAATTACAGGCTGCCTCTTCTCTAGATATAGGTTCCTAAAAGCTTAGTTATATATATTTTTAAAATACACTTTATTTAACTAATCAAGATATGCTAATGCCAACTGGACTAATGCACAGAAGAGCCAACAAAACAGCTAAACCCCAGGTAATGAAAATGGATCAATGTCACTGACAATCTGCAAATGCTCTGTATAGTTCTACAGATGGCCACAGGCATTTCATCCAACTTAGACAGCCAGCCTGAAACTGTCCAGAATTCTGAAACTGACCTTCTGCACAAGACAAAAAAGTCAAAAAGGGCTGGTTATGTTATATGTACAAGAAAGGCCCAACTTCGGATCACTGCCACCACCGAACACGGGTAAGGATATGGAGCTGCAGGGTCTCACCCGTTGCTGGTGGGAATGCACATGGTGCAGCCACTCTGGAAGACAGATTGGTTTCTTACCAAACTGAACATACTCTTACCATGGAAGCCAGCAATCGTGCTCCTTGGTATTTACCAAAAAGATCTGAAAACCATCTCCACAAAAACCTGCACACAGATGTTTATAGCAACTTTATTCATAATTGCCAACCCTGCCAACCTGGAGGCAACCCAAATGTGCTACAATAGGTGAGGGGATAAATAAACTGAGGTACATCCAGACAATGGAATATTACTCAGCGCTAAAACGAAAGAGCTATCAAGCCACGAGAAAATACGGAAGACCTCTAAATGTATATTACTAAGTGAAAGCCGGCAATCTGAAAGGTGACACATGCCGTGACTCCTGCTACATGACACTCTGCAAGTGGGAGACCTCTGCAGACAGTGAAAAGATCAGCGGTTGCCAAGGGTTGGGGGAAGGGAAAGACTAACAGGCGGAGCTCAGAGGATTTTTAGGGCAGTGAAAACACTGTATGACGCTGTAAAGGCCACGTACTTTTGTCCAAGCCCACAGAATGTACACCACCAAGCGTGAGCCCTAAGGTAAATGATGGACTTGGGTGACTGACCTGTCACTGGAAGTTCATCAGCTGTAACGAATGTACCGTCTGGTGGGGGACGCTGAGTGGGGAGGGCTGTGCGTGTGTGGGGCAGGGGGTACACAGGACATCTCTGGACCTTCCCTCCAACTTTGCTATGAACCTACAACTGCTCTAAAAAGAATAGTCTTAAAAAAAAAAAGAGGTTAACCTGACATTATCCCACACCTGCCCCCTACCAATTAAATATTTTTAAAAAAGGCCTTCCCACTCCCTTTATTTAGACAAGATTCCCTGAGCTACTTTGAGCCTAATGAACCTGCTCAAAATACCCCAAATAAAGTTACTCTTCTCTGCCAGTCATCCTCCCTGGTTCACACTCAGCTCTGCCCCTGGAGGGTCGGTTCACCGTAGATGGGCCCACCCACGGGACACCGCCCTCCACCAACAAGCCGGTAAGGGCTCAGTGAAATGCTGACTAAGGCCAGGAAGCGACAGGATCAAAAGGAAAACGTGACGACACCAATGCATCTGCTGAACCCGAGCCCACGACGCCCCCGTGAACACTTTTGTACAGAACAACTGCTATTCATGAGCACCCTTTTGCAGACCGAGCTGCTCAAACCTCAGGGTGTGATGACAGGGGTGCGCAGCTCCACGCGCTCACAGGAGGGAAAGCCCCACCACAACCGGATCCCATTTGTTTTTTAAAAAACAAATTCAAAGTAAAACACAGACATGTAACGGCCTTTTAAATAATATATGTAATAATGTATATGCCACACACCCCGACACACGGACATAAACCCAGCCTCATAAGGCACACACAGAGTCTGCTTTTTGCCAACTATATACCCCGCAGGTCACTTGGCATGTTAAGTGGTTTCCCAGTCCATGTGTGAGCACATAAACACATGTATCCAGGCCTCAAGTTGAAGATTAAGATAATAAACCCAAGAGCTGAATATAAGACGTCTGCCACAGAAGATTCTAGAATCACAATCAGTAACTGGAAACAAGTAACAAGGCACAACAGCTTCCCTCTGTGCTCACGAAGGTCAAGTTTCCCGTCCCAGTGCCTAAATGTGGAAATAGACTTGGCTGAATCACAAACTATGTTTTATAGTGCATTTCTGTTACTGCTTAAAAAGAAGTATTTTTCTTATTACATAATGCATTACAGAAAAGCACTGGAAAAATAAATACCATTAGATAAGCTCATACAATAAAGTTTTTTTTTCTATTTGTAAAAGATATCTGTTTCTGCTCAAAACTAGTTTAACAGATACAGGCGTAACAAAAAGCGTAAGGGACCCTTTGCAGAGTTCCTGGTGTCCTTGAACTGTATATCTCGTGCCACCCATGTTAAATGGTCCATTTAAAGCCAGCTGGGTGATACTGTCAATGGAAAGTGACTTTTTTATCTTTTTTTTTTTTTTGGTAATTTAATAACACATACTAGTACAGAGAATAAAGAGTTAACACAACACGGCAAAATGAAACTCTCCCTGGCACTTAAATTTCTGTTACATGTTAACTTTGTATTAGGCTATCCTTAAATTTTCTTTCTTCTTCTTTGTTAACAGAAAAGAAAAAAATGTTCCAGAGAAAACTTCATGCAACCAAGCAAAATCTAAACTCTCTAGATTCTCTTTTTCTTAACCCCAAAATTCTTGGGTAAACAAAGTTTATTCTAGGAAGAGCAACTCAATGAGACATGAAACCATTTTAAAATATACATATATGTACTATTCATTGTTTGTAAGAACAGTTCAGAGCTTTAGCTTTTTAAACTTACACAGTTATCAAAGGAATAAAGCCGACCACAAAATAAGGCCCAGCAGTTCAGCAGTCCTACAACCGTCTGCGCACGCGCGCCGGGCGGGCAGCTCCTGCAGGGCTGAGCAGGTCTTCACAGGCAACACAAGGCTGACCCAAGGCAACACAAGGCAAACCGCCTTGCTCTAGGCAACGGAACTTAAGAGCAATGTAATGAATAAACTGCGAGTTTAAGGCTTTCTTAGAAATATTTTTCATGGCACTTCAACTTTGAACATCACTAACAGGCAAAATATGTAAATAGCCATAGTTACAGTCACAGAACGGAAAGTACATGCCGTGGCAGCTATTAAATAAGGGACCACATTGCCAGTTTTGTTTTTGGCAATCAAATTATCCTTAAGGAAGGCTATTCGTGTTTGGCTGTGGTTACCATGTAAATCACAGACATGTCAATTCACCAGTACAGTATGGACCGTGTGTGGAGTAAATGGGCCGATACCACTCGTTTCTTCAAGAACTGTTAGTCATTCACATCTTGCTAGAAACGCAGCTAAACTGCCTGACTTCTCTCACCAGAGCAGGTACCGGCCTCTCTCCAGCTGCTAACCCACCGGGACACTCTGAGAGCACTTTCGGTCCCACACACGGACCAGCCGCACGGTGACCCGCTTCCTGCACGGCAGCCAGTGCAGGCAGCACCGCCCGCGCCTAACAGGTCATCCTCGCCACGCCGTACTCCAGGCTGACCACGGCGGGGTCCGGCTTGGAAAACTCCTCGGCGTATTCGCTGTACCGATTATCCGCTGGGTTGCTGCTGTCTATAGTTCGAAGAGCATCATTCCCGGGGAGCAGCGTCTGCTCCTTAAAACACAAGGAAGTTTTGAGCATAGGTGATTCAGGACGAACTGAATTTAACAATTCCTTGGTGAGAACTCCATCTGCTTGCTTATTTTTACGTTTCTTAATTTGCTGGAACAAATCCAAATTTGAAAGAGATTACTAGCTGCACATACGACATTTCAATATAGCTAGCTGAAAGCAGAAAAAAGTGCTTTTGCACATTTTCTCGTTATGTATGATATACAATTAAATCTCAAAAAATTAAAATCTAGTGAGGGTGAGTAACATGATTGAGAACGCTAACTGTTGACAACCTTTGCAACGGAAAATGGTTATCACACTTGACTGCAGAAGAACGCCAGGTCTTCACGTTTGCAAAGCACGTACATTTCCTAGAAGGTCTAAAAGGTAGGCCTTTTATCATGAAAGAAATACGTGTGAGACAGTCACTCTGAAATCACAGCTGTGCAACGGAACAAACACACTCATGTATCAGCTAAAGGTGTTGGGGCCTGAAGAGCTGTCTCATGTGGGCTCCTACAAGGGCTGGTTAGTGAGCGCAGCAGGCTTCAGGACACAGTAGAACTTTTCCTATTTTAACAGAAGATTCAAAAAGTATTCTTTGGCAGAGTTCCACACTCCCCGAATAGTTGGCCTGATCTCCAGACATCTTCCCGCACCACCAGTATCCTGGGCTTGTCCCTTCTCCCGTCCAATCAAGCGGCCAGCGCCCCACCCCAGACGGCCAGGGGCAGTCTTGCTGAGTGACGACAGCCGCCTGGGGTTTCTGAAGCACGACTGACTGACCCTCTTGCGGCGTCTCCAAAGGCAAAGGAAAGAAGGTCCTAGGGTGGAGGGGATTGCTTTCCTTTGAGGGGGGAGGGATTGCTTAAACAAGAGACACAGAAGGGCAAAAACCATAAAGATCGGTCTATCTGTCTACATTAAAATTCACAGTATCTACACAAAACATACCGTAAATAAAATGGAAAAGCTAAGAAAAGACTTGACAAGGCCACTGGTGATACATATAACTAAGTAAGACTTGGTGTCTGGTATACAAAGAAGTCTTACAAATCAGTAAGGAAAAGGCAAATATGCCAACAGAAAAATGAGCACTGGTCTGAACAGACCAATCACAGAAAGAGAAAAAGCAAACGGCCAACAAACAGGGAAAGTCACTCAACGTCACCGGTTATCTGGAAATCCAACACTGCAAATAACTGAGTCGTGGAGCAGAGCTGACCTGCCAGACTGCGACACAGTCACACGAGAGAATGTTGCACAGCAGTTGCTCATGAACAGATGAATTAAAGCTACAAGCTTAAACTGATCAACACGGATACACTTCAAAACAACTTTGAGCAAAGTGAAGCAAGAGAGCGTGGGAGCCTTCACATAGTTTAAAAAAGCTCGTGGCTTCTAAAGCTGAGTGAGGGCTTCCAGGGCACTCGTGTTGCCTGCTGCCCTTTATACCTCGTACACAGACTATTTTCTTTCGTATTTTTCAGTATTTAATAAAAACAGTATTTTAAATCATATAAAACAGTATTATAAATTGTTTGTGGATTGAACATATACTGGATGTGTAAAAAAATGTGCAGGAATGACTAACAAATTCCACACTGAAGGTGGGGGAGACTCAGGAGCACACAGGGTCTTCAGACAAAAACATGGAAGAGCTGAATCAAATGTGATAAACGTTAAAATCTCGCAAAGCTAGGTGGTGGATGCCCTAATATGTATTAGGTTTATATCTATTTTTCTAGCTACTTCAAATAATTCAATATATTTTAAAATTCAGGGGAAATTATTTAAACTCACCTACTCAGAGTAGAGATCTGGTTTTGAAGCAGTGTGTATGTGGGAGGTTTCTGAATACGCTAATTCACACTGAGCACAAGTAAGGAAACAAACTAATTTAACATCCCGTTAGGTACTTACAGATTCTAAGTCCTTAATGTCGTTCTCCAACTGTTTATTTTGCTCATTCATATTCACAACTATATTAAATACAGACTGCCTAGGATGCAAAGTTCGATCAAACTGGTGGTACATGTTTCTCCAAAACCTTTATGACAAAAAAAAAAAAGGCATTTCAATAAAGTGGGTTTTAAAAACTTAGGCATAGACACTCCAGTCACGCTAACTTACTTGAAATTGAAAGACACTGTATTTGGTTCCAAAACTGCAAATTCCTGAGCCTGGGGCCGGTAGAGAGGATTTAAGTACTTCTCTCGATCTTCCAACAGAAACGGCCACAGCGAGTACGTCTTCTCCTTCAGCCTGCGGGGGAGAGCAGCTGAGGGCTCGCCCGCGGACGCGCGGGGGAAGCGCGCGGCCCGCCTGCCCACCTCGCCCCCTTGGGCCCGTCTGGGCCCCGGGGACGAACGCGAGTGTGAGTGCGCACACACAAGGGCGTTAGGAAAAGTCGGGACGCCATTCAGGCGCGAAACAACTCGTTACACACGGCGGCTCCAAGAGGCAGGGGCAGCAGGTGGGCAGAGGGAGGACCGGCTTTACACGGTGTGTGTACCAAGTGAACCCAAGACAGGCGGGGGTTGGGGCAAGGTGGAGACCCCGCTCTTTCTTCCACGACCCCCAGACGGCCAGCAGGTGAGTTCTGAGAGAAGGACGGCCGGGCAGCGGCCGTGTCAGCGCCGTCCCGCCGACGGGGACCACCGGCACTGGCCGGGAGGAACAGCTCCTCCTAAAGCAGCCCTGCCGCCCCAGGCCACCACCAGCCACAACTTGGTGACGCAGGGAGCCCCCACGGCCCGTGGCCATCGCTGGCTCCCCGGGCATCCCCGCTCCACACCCTCACGCCCCTCCGCACGCGGCCAGCCCCGCCGTCCAGGCCGCGGGGGAGCCAGCACGTGCTGCCTTCAGACCACCACGGACTCGGCGCCTCCACCTCGGCCGCGGCCGGTCGGCAGCCTGCGACTGCTCCCTCCTGACGCTCGGACATCTACGCCCAGGACCTCCGCGGACGTGTGTCCACAGGGGCCTCTCACGCCAGGGCTCGCCGGCGTCCAGCCTGAACCAGAAAGCCCTCCCCTTCCGTAGGCTGCCGAGGGAGGGGCAGGCGCGAGACCCGACGCGGGGAAGGCGCTGGGCCAACAACAGCTGCATTCACTTTCCTCAAAGAACCATCCACTTAGAAACGTGAGAGGAGCTGCAAGGCTTTCCCTTACCTCAAAACCAAGTTTTTATACCTTTTACTGCACTTTAGAATTTAGACCAGTATTTTCCAGGAAATGAAATAATGTAGGGGTTTTTCTGTTCTAAATACACAGATTGGAAAGGAACATGAGGGGGCTTCCCGGATGCTGCTCGCTTCTGGCTCTGATGCTGCTTAAGCAGGTGGGCAAGTTTAGGATGCACTGAGTCTCACGCTTACATGCACTTTTCTGCACGTACGCTGCACTTCAAAACACAGCTTAGCCATTACCCCGAGAGTGTGGGGGTATTCAGAGGGCATTCAGCTTCAGAAATACAGACAATAAAATCTTTACAACCAAACTCAGTTCCACATCCTGTCAAGATATTCTAAGTTCAACTATGATTTACGTCAGACCTCAGCTAAAGAGAAAAGAAGAAAGTCCATTTTAATCAACTGTCTTACTTGAGTTCTTCTCTTTCCTTCTGACAGTTTCCAATAAAGTTTCCAAATTGGCATGAATGAATATGTTCGTGGATCTGAAGAAGAAACGCTTCATTGAATTCGAAGGCTTGTGGAAACTGTTCGGTCAGATGCCACACGCATTCCAAGAACTGAGTGAACACCGGGGAGACTTCTTTGGGGTCCCCGTCCAGATGGCCACACCTAGCCCCAGAGAGTACAAGCTTTTGAAAATGTGCCTGAAAATAGTCAACTGTTCCGGTACTGTTAAATTTAAATACCCCCACCAAGAAAACTCCTGAAACATTGTTACTGGCGTAAAAAAACTCTTATGCTTTTACTGAAACAATTTATACCTGTGAGTTTTTCAACCACAATTTTAAAGGGTCTGTTACTTTCTAACTCCTACAGTCCAGACAAAAAGGAAGGTAATAAATTGCCATGAAAATTAACAAAAGTATGAGACTTGAAAGAAACGACAGAAAAATTTAATCAGTCTTCATACACAAAACCAAAGCATGCTCGCCTCCCATCATCAGACAAGACGGCTCTTAAAGAACAGAACTATTCTGGCACTCTGAACAAGTTTTACAAATACCTAAATGTGTAACTGTGACTCACCTCTCTGAAAACTTATGTCCAAAGGAGATCCAATCCTTTTCTATTAAAACCTATTATAGGAAAAAGTAAAATCCATTTTATAACCACTTTCAATTTTTTGTCTGTTTAGAATGGATTAAATTCTATTATCTTAAAAACAGCATTTACTTTTAACTTTTGGCTGCAAACAAAACAAAGCAAAAAATTTTAAATTAGAGGCATAAGACAGCAAGAACCTGGATTAGACGCTGGTCTAACTAAGAGTGAAAATAATAAATAAGAAGACATACAGCAGCCTTGTGACTTTGTTTCAGTTGTATTTATCACATTTTAAGTGATAAATGTATGTTATGAAACACTACTACATTAATATTTTCGTACGTGTGATGATATATGCACAGAAAAAAGGTGAGGAAAATGTAAACCAAACTGCTACCGGTGGTTCACCGTGGGTGGTAGACTGGGGTGGGTGTTTAAAACTTTTGGTTCACTTGAACGTTACTTATGTAACACTTCAAAAAAAAATAAGAATGATAAACTAATGAAAAATCTGTATTCAAATTCAAATGATATCTAACCTCTTATATGTGTTGTCTTTATCTGTTTTCTGTTTCAACTCTACTAAAATAATAGTAGGCTTCTAGTTATCTTCAGTCTAATCTACACAGCCTCCTTAGTATTTAGTATACTTTGTAATTTCATTAAATAATCACCAAGTACATTCTTTTCAGTGTCAAAATTGCCACGGTTAGCTCTTCTGGCTTTGTCTTAGTCCTCCCCAGAAGGCCACGCAATGTAGTGGGTAATGGTGCAGTTTCTGGAGTCACACTGCCTGGGCTCCACCACATCCACACCGGTGTGACCTTAGGCACAAAGCCACCCCCGTTTGAGCCCACCATCTGGCCAGACGACCTTACCATGAATCCTCTGACTGTCCTGTAGTAGGGATCCAGCAGGAGGGAGCCCAGGGAGCAAACCTGGGAGGTCCTGTCCCAGCCATCAGAGCAATGGACCAACACACTGGCGCTCTCGGTCGTTACCGCCTGAGAAGAAAGACCACGCACTCAGATTGCAGCAGAACACACTTGAGGCAAGTCAGCACGTCGTGCCTACTCAAAAAACATACCAGCAGGGACCGTATTACAAAGACGAGCTAGGACTGCAATAACATCGTCACAGGGGCAGGGGTATAGCTCAGCGGTGAGGTCCTGGTTCAATCCCTAGTCCCTCCATTAAGAAAAATAAGTAAATAAACAAATGTAATTACTTTCCCGCCAAAAGAAGAGAGTAAAAGAAAAAATAAACACCTTAAAAAAAATCACAGAATAATTTCCCAAAACCAAGACAAAACATAACAAAAACGCCAAGTAAGTCAACAAAAGACAGAGACAAAAATGCTGTTTCAAAGTGTTGGGGACATGCTTCTAAAGTCCCTCCCTCAAGGGGACACGGCAGTACCCAAGCTCTTTAAAATTAATGTGAGCCTCACTGAGGAGGTGAAGCCCCGCTGGAGGCACTGACGGGGAAGGGCGGCAGCACCAGCCGTGACCCCCCTCACCTGGCGGGGCGGCAGGGACGCACCTTGGCTAAGACGACTGCGGCGCCCAGGACGGCCTGGACGTGGCGGAGCCACCCCGAGCTCTGCAGGCCGGAGTAGAGGTCGCCGACAGACAGCCCTCTGGTGCCGCTGACTGCAAGGGGAGAAAACGCTTGTCAGACGGAGCCAGTCCCCACTACCCCTGCCCGGGAGGCCCCAGGGGAGTGAGTCTGGGGAGGAGAGGACATCAGCACGCAAGACGCTTTATGGACATGAACGTGCCCTTACGCTCAGTAACGGACTTTTCGGTACATTTTTCTATCATTCCTTGTGCTTAAAAAAATGCTCCAATCCCCTTTTTATAAAATTTTGCATCTTATGTGTTTAATTAAAAACAGTCTAATATTTAAATTTTTAAAATTCCAAACCATGACTGGAAAGATAGGTTAGTATTTAAATGGCACATTATCATAAATTAATCTTCCCTGTACTGACTAATCAAGAATGTCGAACAAAAGCAATTTTTTGTAAAACCATTAGAATTGTCCTGTCCAATATGGCAGCCACCACTCAAACATGGCTACTGCACACTTGAAACGTGGGTAGTCCGAACTGAGATGTGCTGTAAGGGTGAAACACACACGAGCCAATTTCTTAGGCTTAAAGGAAAAAGTAAACTATACCATGATTAATTTTTTATATTGATTACATGTTAGCATGATGTTTTCAATATGTTAGGTTAAGTCTATTATTAAAATTCATTTCAATTGTTCTCTTTACTCTTGCCAATGTGACTACTAGAAAAACTTCAATTATACAATCACAAATCTTACGTTCTGCCTTCAGCATCCCGTTTCTGCTGAACAAAGGTGCCTGCAAGGCAAGCAGCAATCATACCTTCCAACAGTCTCTGAAGGCTGGACCGCATGACGTGAATGTTTTCAATCCCAACAAACTGAAACCTAATATTAGAGTAGTTGTCTTCATTTTCATAACCTTTTCCAGCTGCTCTGTTGGCCATGGCATTCAGCTAAAATTTTAAATTTTAGAAATTTAGAGACAAATTGCTTTCATCTTTTAACTTACTTTACCAAAATATCATGAAAACACGAAATAAAGCACATTATAGCTAGTGGAGTTTAAAGGAATGCCTCCAAACTGAATATGCCACCATTTTTAATAGGCGGCTACTGTGAAGTCACAGGGTTGCTACACAATGGAAGGGCCAGACAAGCTCCCCACAAATAGCTCACTGATGTTTGCAGCCAGTTTCCCGTATGTTTATAGTATTTCAAAATTAAAAAAAAAAAAGGAAGAAGTATCTCCTATCCACATCCTAAATGACTCAGAGACAAGCAGAGCTGGGGAGTGTCTGTAACAGAATGAATCTACGAGGTTCACTTCAGAACAAGCGTGGAGCACGTGCTCACTCAGAAGCCCCCAGAGGCCCCGAAAACCAGATCTGAGGCACCCGTCAGGCTGCGTGAGGAGGCCCACGCAGCGTGCGGCAACGCACTGGCCTGAGACACCTCCAGGAATTAGGCCCCAAAAATCTGATTTCTAGGGAGAAAGGACTGCCCATAGGCCCGTGGGCTTTGGTTATTAGATCAAATGCTGTCAGAGGTTCTCTCAGGATTTGGCACGTTTAATTCTTTCCGACTACGATTTCACACAGTTCGTTATAACTTGCTAAGTATTCTTATGAACTTGGATGAAGCAGAACCTAAACTGCAAGAAAAGCTTGTCTTTCTCCTGCAGTAGACTGGGGCCCAGGACGGCAAGAAGTACAGTTAAGTTGTATCTGCTGACTCACTGGTTATTCACCACCTACGATGACTAAGGCAAGAGTTAGCTGTTAAGAATTACCACTACTTGAGTTTAAGTTTAACTAGGAAAACAATGCAATCAAAGATATTTTCTGTGTAGAAGTCAATTACAGAAGTAAGAGCTATTAGGTCCCAAGAAACAAATCGCCCTCAGACCACAGGTTCAGAGATTCTTAAATTACAATAATCTGTCATATCTAACATTACCTAAAAATAGTTCTAACCAATTAACCCACCCAGATTATACAAGGAAGGAACCTAAAACTTTTCTTACAAGAGATAGCACCAACACTCATGACTTCTAAGAAAGTCTTTTTGTGTAAATAAAATGTTATCGAATTATCAATGTCCAATTTTTAGTATGTCTTAATTTACTCAGATTACTCTTATCTTCTGTTTTCTCCACTGTCCCTTGTGAGACTGTGTAATGGTGAGAATTACTTCTCAAACAGCTACCATTCCTTTCAACAAGGCTGCCCAAGTTGCGCTCTAGACTGCTCACTTGCTTTTTCTCATCGCTTTCTCTTATTTTCTCATTCATTCCAGATTCTTGAAGAAATCCTCACTATAATTCTGCCAATGTCCTTTTGTGTAGCCCACCAGCTCTGCGTGCGATGCTATAATAAAAATTAAAAGTAACGTCAGCTGTTACCACTGAGGGCTTTCACTGCGTTAGCTGTAGGATCCTACGTGAACTGGCTGTTTAACTGTGCTTATGAAAGGGAAGGGGATTCTGACATTGGTCCCAATGACAAAAATTTATCCTGACATCACAGAGTCCTAACAGAACAACTACGTCCTGTGCACTGTTTATAATTCTCTAGCTCAATGATTCCTAAGTTAACTACCTATTTTCCTTACTTTCTTGAATATTCCAAATTAAGATCTATTATTTTAACACAAAGCATTTTGCCAATTAAGAATTCTACCAAAAAAGTAATACAATTAAGTATTTCTTCACAATAACAAAAGACATATACCGGCAAGCGTTCCCAATATAAAATTCAGCTCTCCTAAATTTATATGTACATATACACACATACACACACATATACCCACATATATACATATACATACACACATATCCACACATATACATATCCACACACATATACATACATAGACATATATACGTATACACACATTTACATATACATATACACATAAATATATGTACATATACACACACACATATTATATATATATACACATATATACACACACATATACATACATACATATATACGTGTGTGTGTGTGAAGACATAAATCGTCATCTGGCTGACTGGGAAATGGGTCACCTAAGTTAGTATGCTTTAAAAGATTGATTTCTTTGGTACCATTAGCCTCAGTTAATTTAAAACTAGGACTGAAATACATTAAATACAGACAAACTGATCAACTTCCATTACTGAATCAGCAAGGAAGGACAACTGCCCGGCCAGACTGTGCTGGGCTCAGACACATACCCGGGGCCTGGTGTCCACGACGTACATGTAGCGGTTGGCTGGGTTGGCTTTGCTGATGGCCTGAAGCAAATGCTCGTCCTCCAGGCACCGGGCACTGAATCCTGACAGTGGCTGACTACATCGACAAATGGCAGCCTAGTTTTAAAAAGATAGAAAACAGATTATTCAAAGATAAATCTAAAACCTATCTGAAAAACATCTTAAAAGGAGAAAACCCCAAAAGTTAAAATCAAATGCATAGTCTGTTTAAAAGCTGGCAGGACAATTCGGGTGTTAACTTTGAAATTCTATTTGGATTAAATACTGTTTCAACGTCTTGATGTTACTTAAGTTTTCCCAATACTATCTCCTACTAAGAAACTTAAATAGCTCCTTATCTAGTTTGACGGAAAAAAAAATCTTTCATCCTAAGAAGCAACACCTGTTCGATTCTGTATCAGGTAACCTACCAGACAGCTGCATTCTGTGCTCTGGATTATAAGATTCTTTCAACTCAAGTTCAGGTAAATGAATCATCAATAAATGTAGAATATAATTTTTTTAAACAGCACCATTTGAACTTTTACTTTCCAAAGGCTTTCAGAGCTCTAATTAGAAATCAGCAAACTTTATATAAAATGAGACATAAAATGAGAAAAATGAACTTCAATTCAAATTTGGTTAAAATAGTCAATCTAAGAGAGCAAAAATAACTAAGAAGTAGTGCGTGTTGGAGTAGATTATCTACTGTTGTTCAGTCTTAAGAAAAGATTTAAAAGACTTAGACCCATGTACCTTTTTCCCAATCTCAGCCATACCAGCTCCAACTTAACTCTACCCAAACATTCCAACCACAGTATCATTAAGGAAAAAAGTATATATAAATTCATATTCACACATAAAATAAAACCATGAAAATGTAATAAAACAGTAGAAGAAAATGAGGACCGCCTTATTAAGGTTTTCTCAGACCAACTCTCTGGCTTGTTGGGTTGGGCACTGCGTATCTGTTTTCAGCCCAGTGTTCTAATAAAAAAATGTATACAAACACGGGTGTGTCAAACAGAGGCCTTAACTAGTCATAACTCCCTATGACTTTGTTATGAAAAGCAGATTAGGAACTTCTGTTTCAAGTTTTACTTTTTACCTCTGGCTCCCTTCTCAAACCCAACTAAAGTTCTAAGGAAGAAATTTTAAATGTATAACACCAAAAGGTCAAAGAAAATGAGAAAAGAGACAAAAATTGAGTAGAGCCATCAATAAAATGTGGGGAAATGAAAACGGACTGACAAGTAGTAACCGATTTAGCAAAGAAAGCTGACAACTTGTTCCGAGTCAAAAGGAAGCAAGGTATTCTCAGCAGCAAAAGCCCAGTAAGGCCCAGGAGCCGACACCTCTGAAGGCCTGACGGGGGATAATGGAACACAGCTAGGCTGGGGTGAAGCCCTGTGCCCACCCAAAACAAGATTAAGTAAAGCCCGAGTAACAAAACGTGCGACCTCCCCACCCCTCTTCCCACACTTGGACCCTGGACAGGCTTACGACACACGGTGGTGTGAAAATCACAACAGAAAAAAATCCAGAGAAGATCACTCAAGCGCACAAGCGAACTTCTCAACAGCTTTGAAGCACCTCACTCTTAAATACGAGAGGCCAGCCAAGACTCAGATATTCGAAAGACATGGAAAACAAAATAAATAAGAAAAAAAAAAACTGAGCAGACTGCTATGTGGGCAGCACAAGAATTCTTTCTAAAAAATTCTTTAACATCTTCAGAGTCACATCCAAGAAGAGAAAACTAAAAAGTTCAGAAAAAAAATTTTTTAATAAAAAAAAAAAAGCTCAGAAAACAGGAAAGAATTCTTGGATTTTTAAAACATTACAGCAAAAATAAAGGAGACAGGAGATGGACTGAAGATAAGGTTGAAGAATTCTTACCTCAAGAGATAAATAGGAGAGAAAATTAAGAAAAATGCAAGTTTATGTTAAGAAGCCCACTTGTCAACACACACACACAAAGCACAAAAAAATTAATAGAAGAGACGAAATTACCAAAGAAAGGAGCAACCTCCCACAACAGAGTCCTGAGTTTCCAGACAGAATTTAGAACAACACGGCAAGGCACATCACCGTGAAATTTCAGAACCCTGAGGAAAAAGACAATTCTAAACACTTCCCAGGGAAAAAACCAGCTCACAAAGGACAGGGCGTCAGAACTGGCATCGAGCCCTCAAGTTACCAGCTGTGACGAGAAGAGATCCACCCTCTCTGAACCACCGGTCCCCACGGAAAGGGACAGGTAAGGAGCAGAGCTGACAGGCTTGCCCCGCGGCTCCCACGCACAGAGAGCACTAATCACGCAGGCCCTCCTGCCTGCGCAGGGACTGCAGGTAAGCTTCACCGTGCTGAGCAATCCCTGTCACGGCGTCTCGGTATAAAGACGCCGCCTCCACCCCTTCTCACTGGAAAAGTCCTCCCATGTGAGGAGCTTACTATTAAAACGGGAGCCTGAAAGACCCTTGGTTCTCTCCCTTTTCTCAATAGCTGGCTTGTCCAAACTATCTGCTCTCCCCGCAAACAAGCAGGATCAAAAGAGAACCAGAGGAAAGCAGGAAGAATCCATCTGCTCACAAATCCTGTTGCTGTTTTCAAGTCACTCCTGGAAGGGAAGAAGGAAAGGATGAGGGGGAGGGGAGAAAGATGACAAGTATGAGAGTTTCCGTATTTCAGGATAATTTTGTTTTTAAATTTCAATCATGTTATTAAGGGAAAAGCCAGCACTTCTCCATCAGCAATATAACAATGACCTCTTAATGTAAAAATGAGTGTTCTTTCGGATACTTACGCCTGAAGAGGGTTATGCTTCAATTGTAAAATCAAAAGAAAGCTTCCTACCTCCTTACTCTGATGATAGTAGGAAAGAACAGGGAACCGCCCCTTGCTCCGGAACTTGGAACTACCAACAATTATTGGCTTGCTTGCTATTCGGGGAACATAAAGCTCTTTGGGGTAAGTTTCGCAAATCTGTAAAAATCAAATAAAACATAACCATTGCACTCATGGTTCCAAATCCAAGAGCTTAAAAAACACCTTTCAAACACTAAAACATATAAACGCAAGAACAGTACAGAGTAGTACACGGACAAGCCGCTACTATGACTCTGACTCTCGGTCCCAGCATTTTCTGACTGACAGGGTACCTTGTAATCCCTGTTGGCGTCAGACAGCTGCCAGTTTGAATTCGGCACCCCCATCCTCTGATACTCCTCCGCAAGGTCAATGAGCTGCCAGCCTCGCCGTCTTTCTGAATCGTTTTGTTTGGGGTTATAAGAGAATGCGTAGAGGTCTTCATATTTTGCTATGGTACACAAAACACACAAATGTTAAAATGCAGTTTATAGGATTTAATAATTTTTGTTTTATCCCTCCATTTTTAAAAAATTTTCAGAGATAGCTAATACCTGAACATACTTGAACCTACTATTTTCCCAGTTCTTTGATGAAAATGAGTAATCTGAAGACACATATGTCGATCTAAGATTTCATTTGTACCATTAGCAAAACCTAGTAAATATCACAGTAAGACTTAGACATTACTGCAATACTTCCTTCCCTTAAAAGTAAAATTTTGAAGAGAGAAGCAGACACTTCCCACCCACCACTCTTCCCAAATGAAACGTAACACGGAGGACTAATGCTTTAACCAAGAACTAGAGATGGCACAGAAAAACGGGAAAGTGCACGTACATCCCACAGGACGGTGTTGGCCAAAACCAGCAGAGGGTGCACAGAGCCCCCAAGAGCATCTGCTCCTGAACAACGCCACGCCCCAAAGTCGGAGAAGCGTGCCCGCTGTGGGACGGGGCTTCCCTAGGGGCGGTGCAGACACCCGTACAGGCTCTGAGGGTCCAGAGAGGAGCTGGAGAGAAGAGTGAGAGGGGACCTGCTCCGAGACGGCTGCAACCCAGGTGTGCAACACACAAGGAACAGTCAGGAACCAGTGAGCTCTGTCTCCATGGAGACAGCCACGGCATCCAGCATGCTGGGGGAGGAAGCCTGCAGACACCAGGGCACCAGCGCCAGTAAGAGTCCTCCCCCGGGGCCAATAATGCCCTCACTCCTGCCTCCACTAAAGCAGGAGTCACGCTCTCTTACCCCTGCTCACTTCAGTCAATCTAAGGAATCAGCCCCACTGTGGCCAGGTGAGCCTGACCTCCCTTAACTTTTCATGCAGTAATCAACTTCCAAGTCATTCCTCTTGGCTCTGGGACACCCACTAAAAAAAAAAAAAAAAAAGCTGGGCTACTGGCTCTCAACAGACTTTGAAAACATCAACAGCAATCTGGTTCGTCAAGCCTGTACCACTGTAAATGCTTCACTCTTTCCTTGCTATTTCCCTGCCTTTGGAAACCATTCCTACAGTTCAGATCGGAAGTTTCTCATCATTTCTAGGCCAAATTTTTTGGAACAGAGCACACAAGAACCCAACTTAAGAGTAACCTGAAGTATAATGTAACAATAATGAGATTTTAAATAAAGTATCTTGGATTATCTAGTCCATCTCAATTAGCAAGTAAGCTCTGGTCCTGGAGAACAGCACCTTGCTTTGACAGCTGTAGTAGAGAGTTGTAGATGTCGTGGCAATCTCTTTCTCTGGGAACGATGAAATGCACAGTCCGGAAGTTCTTGCACTGAATCACCAGTGGGCACCCCGACGTCGTCAGAGCCAGCTTCTCCACCGAGGCAATGTGGTGGTGCAAGATCTACAACGGGAGACAACATCTGATCATCATTACAGAAAAGCACAAAACAGCTACTGTCTCCCAGAGTGCAGACATGTGAGAAACGCCTCTGCAAACAGTCTCCGATCTTAAACTACACACGCAAATTTTTAATGACCATATGCCCAAGCCAGAAACAGGCTCCGTCTACTCCTGACCCTCTGAGCTGTTTTCTACAAGGCAGAGGGGTGACCATTAAAAAGCACCTCCTCCCCCCAAAGCATTCTAGTCATGTCATTTCCCACTTCTCTAGCCTCATTCCAATTCCTCCGCACACTCGAGTCCTAGTGACCACGGCCATCACCTGGCTCCTCTGTACACGCACGGGGCTGCTCCTGCCAACTGGGATGATAGCTTTGCCCCTTCAGCCAGGAACTCCAGGCCTTTGCTTACAACTCATCACCGAGAGAGAATCCCACAGCCCAGGTGACGCCACCGCTTTATTCAAAAGGAGGGCGGAAGTGCTCACATGACTTTGAAAAATTTCTCATTTAGACAGGCAACACCTAAAAATGCTTGTACATATTCAAAATAAAACACAGTGAAGGACGAGCCCATTGCAATAATCGTGGTAACCCAGCTGCGGTCCTCCTTACCCAGGTTTCTTTCTGGTGAGAGTCTATGAACAACAGATGTGTGGCCGTGAGGTACAGGGTCCCTGTCAGTGCCTTGTTGCTGCTACTGAATCGGTCAAGTAATTTCACTTGCTCAACCTGAGAAAGAAAAAGGTGTTATTTCTCATTTCAAAAGTGGAATAAAATCCATTTTCTGTTATCCCATAATTCAAATGTACATTTGCAAATGTTTTCCTCCTGTTCAAAAACGTGAGTTTATTTAATGTCGAAAGTTAAATTTCAAGTATCTTGGGGAATGTGTCACCCACAAACAACATAGGCATTATTTACAGTTACAAACATAACCAACAGAGAGAACTCTGTAAAAAAGGCACATGAATACGAAAGAGAACCGGAAGGAGGGCCGTGGTATAAATGAGCACAAACACTTTTTGTATTCAAGAGGCAGTATACTGAAAAATTGTGCTGAACACTGGAATTTGACACAACATTGTAAAATGATTATAAATAAATAAAAAATGTTAAAAAAGAGGCAGTATATTTTATTTAAAGTTGGCAAGTCAAGAAATAAATACATAAACGTTATTATCTAGTGCCATGAAAGTGATCTACCAGGAAAAACCAATCCTGGACAAGCTCAGTGGCTGCGAACACCCCTCACTCTGCCCAGCATCCCCCCAGGAAAGCTCTGTGTCCAGTTCTGCACCTCTCCCCACCTGCTCTCCCTCCTCACTCAGCCTCTCCTGCTCAGCCAAGTGCGATGCCACCTTCAGGGCTCATTGATGCCCTCTCTTAACAGGAATCCTCAGAAAATTAATTAATAACTAATGTCAGCGCTGCATTTCTTCCTGGCTCTGAATTCCCTCGCATGTCACATGCTGCCTGATTGCCCTCTGTGGCTGAGGCAGTGAGGTGCACAGTACATCTTTATCAATGGTGACACACACACACACACACACACACACACACACGTGCGTGCACACAGGTGCCACTGGGGAGTGTGGCCAGAGTTGGCCAAGAATGTGCAGGAGAGTACTGCTTTGAAAAGATAATATTTATTACTACTCATTCCTTTGGGGAGGAGGGGAAGTAAAAAAACCTTTACCAACTAAAAATATTAACCCACAGCTGTCTTCAAAACCACAGAGCTAACCATTACCTCGTTAATTCTATACTTTTACCTCATATATATCTTCTTTTCCCTTACTAAAATTGAAAAATACCCCACTATGAAATTAGGATTTCCAAAATAATCAATAACTACAACTTAAAAGGCTAATTAGATCTCCAAGAGGCTCAGTGCCATAGTGTTTTATTTATAACAGCAGTGTCCAAATAAGTTAAAATTTAAATGCAGAACAAAATATTTTATTGTGATTCAAAACTCCACCTGCAAGGGTAAGGCAGTGAATTGAGTTTCAACACTTCCCTCTGGAAACTTAGAGACAGGATCTAACTTACTGCAGCTCAGGTCTGGCAGCTGATTTGACAGATAAAAACTAAAACCTGTCAGATCACCATGCACTGCCTTTAAAGCCACAGGAAAACTTCCTTCTTATAAACCTGAATGAAGATTTCTCTCGGAAGTCAACATTTGTTTCTTTGTTTAGGGCTAGTTTGCTAATTCACTCCAAAATGCACTGGCTACCAACTAAAGGTCAATCTGTCTGGGCCTCACTTTCTTTATCTGTGGAATAGGGACAAAACCCTCTCCCTCAAGGGCTGCAGGAAGGCTGGGGAATAGATGTCAGGTCCTTTACACCACGTTTGCCTGAGAAATAGTAAGCAACAAAGTGAGCGAATGAAAGTTTAAAGAAATTCTGTTGCTAGCGAGCTCAGGACGTAAGCTGATCCTGACAGTCCTCTGTACTGACCACTGTCCAGTTCAGAGCAGACAGGAAGGAGGAGGCACGTGGACTTGAAAAGCAAGCTCAGTCTCCTAACCTGAGTGCTAGGGTTGGAACACCCACATTCTCCTAGTGTTAAGTATCAAAAGCAAAGCTCGACAAAATTTTCTTGACTGATGCAGAGGAAACACAGAAGTGTCAATACAGGACGATGCATTATGTAAGAAGGGGAGGGACGTAGCATCTTACCTGATGAAAAAGAAGCACCTGTTAAGGTAGAGAAACTGCTGTAAAGACAACCAGTGGAGGACTTTGAGCACAGCAGCCTGTGATCAGATGCCGTCAGAGGACCTTTCTGACGGCAACGCGGAGAATGCACTGAGTTGGGAAAAGACTGGTCCTGCGGTAACCGGGTAGGAGGCCACAGAGGTACCTAGGGGAGCCCCGGGAGGATGTGATACAGGCCAAGAGCCCCCCCCCACCCCCCGAGATAACAACAAACTGGTGTGAGAAGGAAGGGACCTAGAGGTTTCTTAAAGACACTACGCCTGTCAGGGCCAGCTGCCATTTACTGAGATAAAGTATAAAAGGAAAAGTGAGTGAGGGAAAAGAGTCTAGCTTGACGATAACGAACTAAGGATTACCCATCACCTTAGTAAGTGCAAAACTATATTCAAATCAAAATATAATAAAAATCAGGGCATGTCTCCTTCAACATGGAATCTCTATATGGATGTGACAGATAATAAATCTGAAATCATTCAAAGACATTTATTTAATACCTAAAGTTCTGGAGAAAAATAAGAGATTTTCCAAGAAAACATACAGATTATTCTGCTCTTTGCTGAAAATCCTAAGACTGTAAAAACAAAGAAGTCAGATCTTGTTTGCTAAGAGCGCACAAAGCTCACCCACACACGCCGCCGGTTTCTAAACCCCACCTGCTGCTGCTGGTTTCCTCTTTTCAGCGAGAGCCGAAAGCCCTGCACAGATGTTGCTGTGGACTTTTCCTGGTGTTTTCATGGAAATGTTTTCAGAGATTTAAGAAGCAACTACGACTCTCACAAGCACTGAGGCACTTCAGAAAGAGTCGAGACCCTTCTTATAGGCAGTGTCACAGGCAAAAAGGAAATGGGGAAGAGGGAGGTTAGGGGAAAAGAGAATAAACAGAAGGGTAAGGAGCAGGGAGAAAAGAGCCGGAGGGTGTGGTCCTTATGTGGAGGATGGGAGATGCCAACACATCACCTTAAGGGCCAGTAGATCTGTTGCCAACTCTGGGCCTGCGCTCAAAGGTACCCTGATGGTCTATACAGAAGCTCAGGTTGCAGCTGACTACACAGCTGGAAGGGAAAAACACAGGGAGTCACAGACAGATCACATCCTGAAAATTCAGACACCCAAGAGGGGAAAGTGGCCCCTGGGGCAGGAGGGACCAATGGCCTTCCTCAGTCCAAGCTCTGTGACCCACGGCTGTATTCACTCTATGACAGGACAGGGCGATTGAAGCTGGGATGGCCTGCCGAGGCCTCTCCGGCTCCCTGTGATCCCTCCCTACAGCCAGGCATCCACCTGGGACCGAGAACCATTATTCCATGCTCCAGAAGTCCCCCGCGATGACGGGAACACGGACAACTCCGAGTCTCCTGCTCCGGGCCAGACCTCCTCCCTCACTCCAGACCCTCGTCATCAGCATCCTGCCACCTGCTCCTCTCCCCGCTCCCCTCCCATCCGGTCCTCCTCACACTGACCCACCTCCTACTCAAACCTCTTGACAAGATCACTGTTCTGCGAGGCAGGAGGGGGAGTGGCCATGGGAACAGGATGGGCATGAGAAGCCCAGATCCAGGGCCCGGATCCAGGCTCCCGGCTCCACCTCTTCCTTCGCGGAGCCAGCTGTTCGGGTCAGGACAGGTTATTTTATTTAATCTTTGCAAGTTTCAGTTTTCCCACCTGTATAATAGGATAACATTAGTGTGAGCCAAGGTAGCACTTTACATGGGGAAAGCATTCAGGTGCTCCTCCAAGTCTATGGGCTCTTATTTCAAAAAACCAAATAATATCAGTTTCTCCTTGTTCTTGATCCATTCTTAGTTTTGCATTCCCTTCCCTCTTCGTAATACATAACATGGATCTGTCTGTATACGTGTGTACTCTCACATTCTGATGACAAGGGGTAACAAGCCAAGAACAAATGGAGCATTACTTTTGAAATTACTCAAGCCGAATACCAGTGGGGTTGGGTTTTCACGGGACATCTCACTCAACCAACTCTAGGAAGCAGTCTTTCACGTACGTCTAGGCTCGGAAAACATTCTTCCACTTCCTTCTGCAAAGCTATACTCATAAACAGCACACTACCATCTGGGGCAATCCACGATGTCAGCCAAGCACTGGCGCCTGGCAGGGAAAGGGGAAAGAGGGCATGAAGAAGAACTGACTCTGCACGTTTCCGTTGTCTCCTGCCCAGAATCTCTCATTGCAGCAAAATCAGAGCTCAGAGTGACGGGCAGCAGTGACATTGCTCATAAGCACAGCTTGGAAATCTCTTTCAAAAATTCAAATTCTGACTTGACATCTTTTTTGATGCTATGCAATGAGTAGCCCAAATGTGACCAAAACAGGGTGATATAACTGTTCCTGAATTTTAGAATTATACAGCCATTTAATTAGTAGTCAGCTCAAATACTTGATCTGATGTGTCTCAGATTAGTAAGCGGTAATTTTTAAAAAGGTCTATAAACAGTACAAAAAAAACACCACCACATAAAAATGATTTACTTACGATAAGAGGTTTGGGGAAAAAAAAGCTTAAAATTACTATTAAGACTTTTTTCTGAGTTAATATTAATATATGTGAACAAAACAGATGAAAACTGGAGCGATAACAGGAAAGTCATTATCAGTCTTGGGAGTTAGACAAACCTTGGTTTAAATCTCGGCTCTCCCCATCCTGAGCTAACTGAGCAGGTTCCTTCCACTCTCTAAGCCTATTTCCTTCTCGTCTGCAAATGTACATAATGTCCCCAACCGGCAGCATTAAGAGTTTGGGGATAATCTTGTATAAATTAACGTATCTGTGACATCACATCGTGCAGCTGGCTGCACTGACACACGGCTGCTCGTAAGTGGTGAATACTACTTCTCAAACACAGCGGTCTGCGCGACGTAGAACCAACTGCTAGTTCCACGGCGGTACTCGACAGTCAGTCCTTGATCACGACTAAACTAGAGAGTTCAAAACAGCTAAACAAACGGAAAGCAATTCATTTTTACTTTTTAAATACTTACAACTATTTTTGCAGGAAATTAACTGTCCAGGTGAAGGCGATGCATAATGGAAACAAAACATTGGCTATTCAATCTTTTAAGACTAAGTGATGACTCAGGAAAATGTTAGAGTTCACACAACTGCTCTCAGAATGCACTGTGAGATCCATGCTTGTCGTGCTCACTGTTGTGTGCCCACTGTTGTGTGCCCAGTGTCTGTATGGGGACCGACACACAACACGTACCTAGTAGATATCCATTTAATTGCAGTCTATGTACAGCCACATTCCAGACCAGCAGAGGTCTAATGCTAGAAAAATAACCAAAGTAATAAAGGAGCACACTTGAGAAGTAATTTTTATGGAAAATTAGTCAGAAGTTTTTTCATCCTAAAAAAGTCATTAAAAAACCTTTACTAAACCACCAGTGTTAGCCCACTGTGAAAAGGTAAGACTAAATCAGAAAATTAAAGTTCATAACCTGGTAGTTAGTGAGGAACAGCAGAGCAAACGAAAGTTGCCAGCAAGAATCTTAAGGAAATAAGGTAAAGAAATAAAAACGAAGATACACGTTCATTATAAATTTAAGGCAGGAAAACGTAAAATAAGCCCAGGGATCCTAAAGCTCTTCCAACACTCTGTTCACTCTTACCAATCCTTAGGAATAGATTTGTTCTAAATGAGTAAATTCAGTTCATTTTTACTGTTTTCCTATTGTGCACTATAAACTGTAACAAGCACGGTGAAAGGTGCAGAGATGAGGTGCAGTCTGGCACAGAAGGAATTCCCTGCACACAGCTACCACGTACACACATGAGGAATCTGGGCGCTGGGACAAGAACCTGATCTGATGCCCACCCTAGTCCTCCCTGCCACCTCTGCAGTCTTCTACTAGTTTGGTTATTTACCTAAGCACCCTCTACCTTCAAACTTTAAGTGGCAGCAACTTGAATTTTAGAGTTACTTTATCTTTCTTCTCTTAAAAATACAAAGATTTTCAAAATGGGGTTGCTTTTTAGCATCCTTAATTTTACTAGGTACAGTATGTGCCATGTTAAAAACATGCTCTAATACACGTCCCTGCACACCGTAAAAAGGGTTGTGAAACACTTTAATGACATAGATCTCAAATTCTCCCTGCAACAAATGAAGGCGTGTGTCGGCCCTTTTCCTAAATGAGCTGTGACTTGAGGACGAGCAGCTACGGACTGACCCTGACCGTTTCGGAAAAACCCGGGGAGTCAAGATTCGCAGTGGGTCTTCTTCCTGATTCTGCAGGTTCCGCGCGGTCTTAAAAGGATGCTACTCAATGCTTCTGATTCCGAGTTACGTTTTCTCCCTTCCCAAAGTTGAAGCTGAACTAAAATGCTGTCGGTAAAGTACCTTGGTGTCATTTTCTCCCGTTTTAACAGCTGTACCAGAATCATTAGGATCTGTGTTTTCTCAAAATAAGTGTCTTTCACACACAAAATGAAGGGGCTGAATATGCTCAGCTGAGGAACCAGACACGCTTCCCGTAACGCGTCTGTCCAGCGGGGTCCTGACACCAGAGGCGAGCAAGTTCGACCAGAGCCCCAGGAAAACGAGGGGGAGCGGGGCGCCGGTCCAGCTCCCGCAGCGCCGGCCGCGAGGATCCGGGGCCGGGGACACAGGGGCTCCGGCGCGGGGCCACAGCGGCGCCGACTCGGCCCAGGAACGGCGGCCGTCCGCCCCCGCCCGAAGCCCCTGGGCGGCCGCCTCCGCGCCCCGGGCCGGGCCCGCCGGGCCCCTCCGCCCGCCGGCCGGGCCCCGCCGCCCTCCGCCCGCCCTGCGGCGAGCCGCCGTCTGCGCGCCCACCTTGGTCGTACGGATGTGCTCCATCCCGAGGACGCGTCCGCCGGCAGCCGCACTGGGCGCACCATGGAGCGGAGGAGCGGAGACCGGTGGCGGCGCCCCTGGCCCAGCAGGAACCAGCTCCGCCGCCGGCCGCGTCCACCGCGCACGCGCGGCCCGCCCCGCCGTCTCCTGGAAACACTTCCCCAAACCCGGCCGCCGAGGGGGCGCGGCGCGGTGGGCAGAGCGGCGGCGGCGCGGGGAGAGCGGCGGCGGGATGGTGCGGGGCCGCCGCGGGTCCCACAGCGCCCCTTGCCGGCGGAGGCCCTCCAGTCCCGAGGAGAGCGCGGTCCTCTCAGGCGGCTGGCGGTTTTCTCCGCTCCAGACTGGGTCCTGTGCACGTGCTTACGCAGAGAGAATTTGGTGGGGGAGGGCGAGACAGGATGTCACTGAAGCCCCTCTCCCCACCCGTGGACAGCACCAAATTTCAATACTTCCTCGTTAGTCTGAGCTGCAGTTCGGCTCCCAAGAATCCATTCCACGGAAATAATCAGGTGTATTTAGTGTAGCCTTATTTGAATCGATCACAATCTCCAATATGGTGAGATTAGTTATTTAAAGTGGGGTATGGCCCTACACTGTTATTACCAGCATCCCTTAACAATTACGGGATGCGTCCTAACAAGTAAAAGCTGAACAAACTGAAAAATCAACAACTTTTCGTAAGAAACTCTAGTTGAGAAGTGAGATCACAGGGCAAACCACTGATCCCCGAATTAAAGGAAACAAGCAAATATCAGAGAACAACAGGTTATGGGAACAGAAATCCACAGGCGCACCCTCCCTGGGAAGCAGTGCTGGGCAGTTTCTTTGAGCCAGTACATCCTGTCCGACTATCTGGAAAACATCACATGACAAACTAAAAGGCAAAGAAACAAAAAACCCCACAGAGTTTGAAGAGACAAAGCAAGCATCAAAGCCAGTCTTAGATATGGTGGGGATGTTGAAATTATCAGGATGGGAATTTAAAACAATTATGATCAAAAGGCTAAGGGCTCTAATGGGTAAAGTAGACAGATTGCAAGAGCAGATGGGCAGTGTGACCAGGGAGATGGCAATTCTAAGAAAGAACCAAAAAGAAATGGTGTGGATAAAATCCACTGTAACAGAAATGAAGAATGCCTTTGATGGGCTTCTGAAAAGGATGGACATGACTGAGGAAAGGATTTCTGAGCTTGAGGATATAGCAATAAAAATCTCCTAAACTAAAAAAGCAAGAAGAAAACAGATGGACAAAAACAGAATATCCAAGAACAGTGAACATCTACAAAAGGGGTAACATCCATGTAATGGGAGTATCTAAAGGTGAAGAGAGAAAGGAACAGAAAAAAATTTGAAACAACAATGACTGAGAATTTCCCCCAAATTAACATCATGCACCAAACATTTCCTCAGAGAACACCAAGCAGGATGAATGCCAGAAAAACTGCATATCATTCTCAAATTCTGGAAAATCAAAGATAAAGAAAAAAAATCCTGAAGAAGCCAGGAGGAATAAACCTTTATCTACAGAGGAGCAAAGAAAAGAGTTACATCCGAATTCTCTTCAGAGAGCATGCAAGCAGGAAGCATGGAGTGAAATATTTAAAGCATTGACAGGAAAAAAAAAATCCACCAACCTAGAATTCTATACCCTGTGAAATGCTTATGTATAAGTGAAATTAGTGACAGCATTGATGTCAGGGGCAGGAGGGAAGAGTTAGAATTATTTCATTATAAAGTATTCACAATGTAATAGGGAAGAACAAATCTGACTCCATATTAGATCTGTTCCTTTAGTTCTAACCCTGTGCTCTGTTTCCCATGCTGAGTCATGCTGGTTCTGCACCTTTTGTAAAAGAATGTTGCCTCTATCCTGAAATACACAGGATAGATCATTCTCAAGGCTCTGACCTTTAAGGGTATAACACTTTTCCATTTACATAGAGATAAAAAGTTGCAGAATAGAACATTACATTTGTCTTGTTGGAAGTTTACTGGGACACCATGACCTGACCCATGGGGACAGCTGCAAGAGCAAAGGATTCCAACACCAAGAAGTTTGCAACAACCAACCACATCCCCTCCCCTTTTTAGTATAAAAGGAGCCTGAATTGACTTGGGGAAGATGGTTCTCCAGGACATTAGTCTGCCATCTTCTTGGTCTGCTGGCTTTCCCAATAAAGTCATTATTCCTTGCCCCAACACCTTGTCTCCGTTTATTGGCCTGGCAGCGAGCAGAACAAGTTTGGACTCGTTAATAACACTACCAACAAAGTTATGCTCTACAGGAGTATCATATAACGAAATTGTTGATGCTGAATTACTGAATGAAAACTAAACCAGCTATATAGCGGTCAGTTCAATTTGACTATGCTTTGTAATTTTTATTTATGTCAAACAAAAAGCTTACATTTCTAAATGGTTAAGATTACAGGTGACTTTTGTCATTCTATTTCAGCAGTTCTGAAGTGATTTCAGCCTGGGCTGATTTGGCCCTCAGGGTATATTTGGGAATATCTAAGAGATATTTTTGGTTGTCACAACTGGGTGTGTGTGTTGGGGGGGATGCTACTGGCGTCTAATGGGTAGAGGCTAGGTCTGGTCCTGAGCATCCTAAAAGGCACCAAACACCCACCCTGTAACCAAGCAGAACCCTACTGTCATCAGCGACCATATGGTATTTATGACTGCTTAACTGTGTAATAATTTAAAGGGTTTTTCTCATGCTTTTGCTGACCAAGATTAGGCCAGAGAGGAGGGGGTTGTTGTTAGCTAAGTGAAATCATGAACAGAAAACCGTAAGCACAGTAGCTGACCTCAGTAAATGCTCTATAAATAAGCTGTACGTGTGTGTCAAGCAGAATGCATCGTAGAATCCGCAGAGGTATCTGTATCCCTGCTGATTCTGATGCTAGTTCTTTAGCACTGACTGAGTTCAGATGGGGTTTCTTAACAGATATAAAAAATAAGGGGAAGCAAAGTGGCTTGCGGTAGAATTTAACATCCAAATCACTTGCTTCATCCTTGGTAAGCAGCCATTCACATAGAATAGATACATGAGTTCAAGTCTCAGTAAGTCAAAGAGGAGTATTTGAAACATGTTTTGGGATAGGATGTGATACTCTCTCCAGCTAAGGAAGGTTAAGCCAAATTCCAGTGCCCCGTGGTTCTGCTGGCTGGGCAGGGTTTAATTTGAAAGAGGCATGAAGCTTATGTCATTACCATTTTACAGCCAAGTTTTTGATTGAATAACCAAACAACTGGGCTTTCTTTGGAGTTTTATTTCTGCAGAACGTAAGGATTTAAAGTGTCTTCTTTTTGCTAACAGGACAAACAGAAGTCACATAAGATTACAAACGGTTTTTGAGATCCAGTCTTACATTTGGTGCATCTAGAGAGGCAAGTGGTAGATTGTAACACTGCGCATCAAATATTCCAGTTTCCATCTCTGTAGGGTTCCTCTCTGTGGAATTTTGGGATTTTCTGCAGCAATAACTTAAACTACTCTGCTAGATACAAGACAGAAATATTGTACTAAAGTTTCTATAAGATCAAGTTTAAAAAGTTTGTTGATTTGAGTAACTCCCCCCAAAACTCTGTGAGTCAGATTTTCCTTTCTTTTACAAACTTAGTTTTAGATTTACAGAATTATTGCAGAGTTCCTATATACCTCAACCCTGTTTCTCTATTACGAACATGTTATTTTAACCCCTACTGTATTTTTACATGCTCTTTCCATCCAGTTAATCTTATATGTGTTGGTAATTAACATATATGTATTTAAGTGACAGGATTTTGCTTTTACTAATTTAATTTTGGTATTCTTCAAAAGTTTTGGAAAGAATGCACAACAAAGACGTAGGGAATCACTTTCTATCTTTTTACAAAAATTGTCAATCTTTTTCCTTTCCAGTGAAAGGTGTCCTATTTGTACCTAGATTTTACACTCCCAGCCTCTTACTGACCACCCCATAGTCATCTCTGATAGTAGCATTCTTTAGACCATTGAAGCTCTAAAACCCACAATTTTTTTTCTCTTCCTGTTCAATCACTATGTTTTTCTTTACACTACAGTTCATATATGTCCCTTTTCTTTCTCATTTCCATAGTGACCTCCATAGTATTTGAAATGCTGTTTAATTTTTAAACCATACAAATACAGAGATGGTGTTAAGTCTGCTCAAGGTGTGGTAACAAAATACCACAGACTGGATGCTCAAACAGCAGACATTTCTCACAGTTCTGGGAGCTAAGTTCAAGACCAAGGTGCCTATGGTCAGTCTTCCCAGCTTTCAGAAGGCTGCCTTGTTTTGGCTGTGTCCTTAGAGGTGGAAGGGGTGAGTTCTCTGGTGTCTCTAATTACCAGAGAACTAACCCTATCACGAAGGCCCCACCCTCATGACCTCATCTAAACCTAATTACCTCCTCAAAGTCTCATCTCCAAATACCATCACACTGGGGATTAGAGTTTCAACATGTGAATTCCAGAGGGACACAATTAGGTCCCTAGCGGGGGGCAATGTCCAAGCCCAAAGCAGGAGAAAGTGCTGCATTAAGGGGACCCCTGAGCTGTTAGGTTAGAAAGTGATCGAGTGGAAGGCACTGAATGGGAGAATGAAGAGCCACTGGGTTTTTGATCACGGCAGTGTCCCAGTGAGAATTGTTTAAGGAAAGCAAATACGGTGGAGGCTTCTAAGATGACTCCGACTGGACGAAATCGCAGGTAGGAAAACCATCTGTGGAAGTAACGGAAAAATAAGGACACACGTAGAAAGGCAGCACCCCAAACACACCACCGCCGGGAATTCCTTCCTCACCCTTCCGCCCTACGCAATCTCCTCTTTACATTCCCATTTTTCTTATGTTTAAGGGTTGCTCACAGAACCCTGTCATTGTTCCCGGTTCTGTACTTTTCTCATCCCGTCCACTTTGCGGTTCCCTAGTGGACACACGAAGGTGTCCCGGCGCCCCAGCTCGGAGGCAGCCGAGGGCGGGACCCCAGGTTCCAGCCCGGAGACGCGGGCACGTCCGTGGGCTCCACCACGGCCTCGGACAGCGGGTCTGGGCCGGTTCCAAGTGTCCCGCACACAGAGCTCGGAGGCGCCCGCGCGGCCAGCCGGCCCGACGGGACTGCGGCCTGGGACCTCCCGGCCGTCGGAGTCGTGCGGAGGAGGGCGCCAGCCTTGCCAACGCCGGGCTCTGCGCATCCTCCCTGGCTGCAAGCAAGGGTAGAAGCAATAACAGACTCGATAGCCACAAGCAGAAGCTACGTCAGCACAGACGTCCAGACACACCCAAGGGGGAGGCACCATCCGAACCGGGTGGACCTCGGGGCGCCGCCCCCAGTCGTCCCAGGGCGCCTTGCGCGGCACGCCGGCCCCACCCGTCCCCTCCCAGCGGCCCCTGCGCGGCTTGCGTACTTCCGGGGCTGCGTGCGCGCGGCCGACCGACGTGCGCAGCGCTGTCTCCGCCCCTTCAGGCCTGTTCTTGCGGCCGCCTGGCTCCGGGTTCGCGCCGGGTCGGGGCTGGGCGGGAGCGATGCTTCCCGGCCTGCCTCATACTTGAGGCGGGAGCGACCTGCCTACCTCTCTGCTTGCCCACGGCGCCGAGCCGGCAGCCATGTCCGCGGGGTTCTCCTTCGGGAGCGGCACGCTGGGCTCCTCGACCGTGGCCGCCGGCGGGAGCGGCACGGGCGGCGGTTTCTCCTTCGGGACCGCGGCGTCTAGGTAACAGCACTCTGTGGGCGGCCTCCTTCCGGGCGGCCCTGGGGGCCGGGGGCCCTGAGAGGGTAGGGGAGCCTGGGGGCCGGGGGAACCCTGGGGGCCGGGGGCCCTGAGAGGGTAGGGGAGTCTGGGGGCGGAGGGCCTGGAGGACCGAGGAGCCTGAGGGGTCTCGGGGCAGGGGAACCCTGGGGGGGTGCGGGCTGTCTGTGTGGCGGGGAAGGGCGGCCTACCTGGGGTGGGGGCGGATGGCTGGGTAGGGGGCGGGAAGGCGAGGGAACCTGGGAACAGCCTGAGGGTCGTGGGGGGCGGGGGACACCTGTTTCCACGCGAAGTCTGGGCCCAGTGCGGCCCAAGGCTGCGGCGTACGGTGAATGTGAAACGGATGAATGGAACTAACTTGTGGGGTTTTAGAAGAAGATACTTAATAGGAAATTTTAAGGGAGACAATTACAGGTTTCTCCCTGATAATTGAGATGCCATTGTAGGGTATACGGTTTGGGACATTAATGATTGGTTTAATGGTGTCGTGGTTATGTTAAACGCGCTTTCAAACCTTTTGTGCCTCATGGGATCTTATCTGCCCTTTTGTTTTTTGTTTTAAATACTTGTTACAGCATTTATTGGTGATAATTTTGAACTGTATATGCAAATTAGCATATCATAGGTAACATTACTGGGTTGTAATGACTCACATTGGTGCAAAATGTAGGTACCATAGTCCTCGTTTTTGAGCGGCCTGCTACACCACCACAGTTTGGCTAGTAGACACCTAGAAAGGCGATTAAAGATTTTAATGATGCGAGATTTAATCCTTAGAACTCAATCTTTTGAAGATAAAGGTGGAGATCAAGTCAAGAGGTTTACCGAGAACGAATTAGATCACTCCTGAAGCTTGAAGAATGTGGTTGTAAATTAACCAGGCAAAATGACATTCAGTTTTGCCTATTAAAAGGGGGAGGGTGATGGTGGTGCACAGAGTACAGTGAAGTCAGAAATCTGGAGTTTTCCTTAATACCTCCTCTCCTCTCGCTTTGCGTGCTTCATCGGCGAGGCCTGATAATTTTAATTCTTCGGTTTCCCCTTGCTTCATTTCCAGAGCCACCACCCTGTTGCAGACTCTTGTCATTCATGGGACAAGTAGTTATTGAACACACTCCTGTGTAGTAGGCTCTCTGTTAGGCGGTAAGATGAATAAGTCCTGCTTCCCGGAAGCTTACATTCTTAGGAAAACACTTACGATTCCTGCCAGGTTCTCAATCAGTGACCTACCCTATGTTAGAAGAAAACTGCTCCTGTCTACTTTGATTAGCTCAGTGGTATCTAAGTTGCTATCTCAACTGCTTTTCCAACTTTTTTTGCAACACTGTGGCCAGTGATTTAAAAAAAAAATTCCCTCTGCCTCCCTTCAGTGATTTTTGCCCTGTCCTTGGAATGAAGTAAAAATAAATCCTACCATGATCTGCAAGACCCAAACAGTCCAGAACCTCTTCAGACACCCTGAGCCCAACTCATTTCAGTTTGCTCCAGTTCAGTGATCCAGACTCACTATGAAAAAATAGTATCTACAGACACACAAATAAGTAACAGAAACAGTTTCAACAGAAGACACTGCCCTTATTTCCTGCAATGCGCTTTGATATTTTTTATTTCGTTCTGTTTCATTTTTTTTTTTTAAATGCTGGTTTGTGAGCTGCTAAACTGATTTTATACTCCTCCAGTGCATCCTGATCTTGGTTTGAAAAACACTGCTCTAGCAGCTTGGGCCTCTTTCAGTTCCTCAGGTGGACTTGGCCAAACCCCTTCCCACCTTCGGGCAGGTCCCTCTGCTTGGCATCCCCAGCCACTTCCTGTGCTGAACCTGGTGCCTGTTTTGTGGGATTCGTGCTCACTTCCCAGGGAGGCCTTTTCTGACCTGTCAGTGTAGAGGTTTCCATCCTCATGCCTGTATTGTAGCACTTACCACAGTTGTAATCAGCTCATTACGTTTTTCAGTTGCCTTGTTTATTGTCTGATGCCAGCAACAAAATGTCGACTCTGTGATGGTGGAGAAATTTCATGCTAGTTTTCCCAGAGACACAGTGGAGCTCAGCACATTATTTGTCGAATGAACAAATGATTGATTAATCTTTTTCTTTATGGTTGGAAACTTCCTGAGGGCTGATCTGAGTCTTATTTACCACTTGATCTCATCCCTGCAGCAGTGCCTGGTGTTATTATGAAAATGACTCTGATAAATACTCGTTGAATCATTGAGTAAATTATTAGCAGTGAACTAGAAGAATTTATACAGCCTTTAGAAAGCCTGAGAAATTAATAAAAGAGAAAGTCTGCCCCCTGTCCGTTGGAGTACTGGTTTGGAGGCCTGACTGCCCTTAATGCCACCTGGTGACTTGGTCTCTTTGGTATATCATTTTGGAGTTACTCTCCAAGCCTCAGTTCCCATATCTGGAAAAGGGGTATAGTCATAATGTTTACCTCAGAGAGTTGTTGAGTGAGATAAAGGCAGTGAAGTGTTAGCATTGGGTCTGACATTTGCTGAGTGCTCAGTAAATGCCTCCTCTTGTGTCAGCTCCTAAGTGCACATTCTGAATGGAAAGTTAAGATTCTGTTCCTGGTCTGCAGGTCTGCTCGGCTTTTCCACAGCACGCCCTGTTGAGGAACTGGCAGCTAGTGCTGGTTGAGGCAGTAATTGGTTAGGTCTGGGGGAGCTTTTGTTTCAGTAAATTTCTCTGCCACAGAGAAATTTCTCTTCTGCTTCTCTGGTAAGATTTCAGTTTGATGTGTTTCTTTGGTAATGTCTTCAACTTTATGAAGTTGTGAAACACTTCTTTGTGTCTTCGTCTATCTTGAAATGTCAAGAAACTTAAATATTTATATTTTCTTAAAATACATTTAAAACTTATTTATGAGATAGCTATAAAAACATGGGATCATTGATTTGTTTGGGAGGAAGGGGAGCATAATAAGCATTTTCATAATTTGATTCTTCAGAATTTGCCAGTGTTCCTTAAAGTACATTTTTGATTCAGTTGATTAAGTGTTTAAAGATTTGTGCTTTAATTGTGGGTGAGACCTTGCAGCCCTGTTCTGCTAACCCTAACCTTGTGCTTACACACCCAGGGCACGTACAGGTGTGCTTGCTCATACGGATCACTTTGAAGTCAGTGGTAGTCTAACACACAGTTAGGATACACCCCCTCCTTCCTGCTCAGAGTTGAGGACTGATTTCAAGTTCTGCCTTCTTAGTAAGCCCCTCCCTCTCCATTCCTCCCCCAGCGACCAGCTGGTGGCATACCTTGTGCGTAGTGTGTTTGGTTGCATTTGTAAGTGCTCCTTACGATAGCAGTAGCAACAGCATTTATCGGGTGAAGCTAATTTGCCCTGTGTAATCTCTTAATCTTTACAAAAAAATCTTGCTAAATGGGTACTGTTACTCCCATTTTGCAGTTGAGGAAATAGAGGCTCAAAAAGGTTATGTCTCCCACGTGCCAGCACGTTGGAGAGAACTCCTGTATAATCTTTGAGGTATCATATTGTTAAGGTTTTTTTTTTCATCTTTACATAATTTCTTCTCCCACCTAGAGAGAGCAAATTTGAGCCTCTGAAGTTTGCTAAGAACAGCTGAAAAGCTGTGAATTTTGTTCACATCACTTGTTGTTAGCAGCTGCTCTTTTTAAGCTTTCAGAAACTCTGAAGAGGATTTCTGCTGATGAACGCATAGTCTTCGAAGAGGGTAGTTTTCCATCGCCACTTACTGGTGCCAGGATATGTCTGTTCTTGCCCCTCATCCCCACCCCCAGTGATGGTAATACAGCAAGAGAGAGGTGGTGAAGACACCTTAGAATAACTTTTCTGTTTCTGGCTCTAACTTTTCTTTATGTTAGCAGTTGGGGAAGGACAGATGAATTTAGCAGTGTGAGTTGTACATGAGTAGTTCAAAAGGAAAGTAATCCACATTTATAGGATTTCCTTATGGCCATTTAAAAATATACTAGCTTTCAAACAAAAACTGGTGAAGGCAGAATATATGTGTGACCCTGTTTATGACTTGGGATCTGAAATACTAATTGCTATAGATTATGCCTTTCTTGAAGGCTGGTACTGTATTTTTAAAGACAAATTGTACATGTGGATGTATTTTTAAAGAGAACAGAAAAATACTTGAACTTGGTTGGTTAAAGGTGAATTGTTAGTTACTTTTGTATCTTGTGGAGATGTATGAGATATGTTAAATGAAGAAAATAGCCCCAAAGAGCTAATTTTCATTTTTCTTAAATAAGTATTGGCTCCAGTAGGCTTTACTTTGTGTTTTTTATAAACAAGCAACCCTTCTGTGGGGCTCAGTTTTGGAACTCTTGGAAGCACCACGACGCCAGCAACTACGTCTGCTCCTTCGGGTGGTTTTGGAGCTGGGCTCTTTGGATCTAAATCTGCCACTGGGTTCACTCTAGGAGGAACAAACACAGGTAAGGAGGATTGTCACATTTTCAGGGAGTAGGTTCGGGATGTTTGTTCTTTGTGCGTTCTGTCCTACGTCTCCTCTCTTTACAAGGATCGTCATCAGTGGTAGCCCTAAACGATGTAGAGAGATGAAAAGAAGTACAGGGATGTGGGATTGAGGGCCAGAAATGGGCCCAGCCGTTACCTATGACTTACATTACTATAAGAAAGGAAAACACACACGTACATTTAAGAATTAAAGGAGATAAATCTCTTTAAATACAATGGATTAAAGTAATTAAAATTTTATGTTAGATTATAGAATGCAGTGTTTTACCTTAGTGAAGATTATGTCAGATTGACAATTTGGACATTAATTAATTCAGCATAGATGGGATAACCGGCTTCCTATTTTGCTGTAACATCATAATTTACATCCCTAAGAGATGTTTTAAATTTTTTATTATTAAAACAATTGTTTCACAAGAAAAAGGGTAAGATATAAAGGTTTCTGGTGGACATTTCGGTAATGAAAAGTTTTTAAAGTACAGGTAATTTGTTACTATGAGCCAGAAACATGTTTCCCTGGAGCCACTATTTTCAAAGTTTGCTTCCTTATTCACATTCAGCGTGTGCCCTCAGGCCTCTTGGTGTCTGTGACCACCTTTGGCCTTGAGCTCCCAGCCTTGGTGGCAGCGCTTCCCCGGCCGCGCAGGAGCCGCCCGGAGCCCAGCAGTTGCCTCTCCAGATAGTGCTGGTGTTCTGCTTGTAGAAGCTTTTTTCCCTCCTTGCCTCATTTTGTTATAGGCAATAGTTGTTCGCATTTTACATCCCTCATTCCCTGATTTATCGGGTTGCATACAGTTTGTAGTAGGAACCCCAGTGCTGCAGGAGAGCACGTGTGCGGGCAGTGGTGATGGCGGAACAGACGCGCTCCCTCCCAGTCCTCCTAGCAGGGTTACCCGCCCTGAAGGGGCTCCAAGTCTCGCGCTCATGGCAAACCAGAGAATGCCATCTTCTGTCGATGATTACATTTTATTTCTCTTTTTGTCCCCAGCAATAGCAACAGCTTTAGCCATAGGATTAACTCTGGGTAAGGATTTTTGAGGAAAGAGCCCACATCTGTGTTTCCTACTCTTCTCTTCCCTGATGTCTCACAGGGCTGGGGTGCAGAGGAGAGCAAGTGAGGAACTGAATGTAGGTCACAGATTCCCGCTTCTCGAAGAACCTCTCCGCATTTGAGTTTTTTAAAAAAATCAACAACTATATAATGCTTTTTAAATTCAGAAATAATTTTAAATACTGAAATGATTTTTCTGTAGAAATTTATTTCATAATACATTTTTTCAGTCGTTTAAGCCCTTTTAGTGGAAAAAGCACCAAACTTCAGTCCGGAAGCCTTGGAATGAAGCCCTGGTTGTGTCTCTAAGTAGTTGTGAGGCCTCAGCTGCCAGATGCAACATGACTGTCCTTTAGTTACCTATAACATGAGGATATTGGACTAAAAAGTATGGTTTCCCTTCCAGCCCCAAAACCTGCTAGTTCTCTGTAGTGATGTGCTGCAGGGAATGTGAGTAACCAGGTCACCACTGCCCTGACCTGGAGGACGGGAAGTGACGTGAAAGGGTGAGAGGACAATGAGGGAACTCAGTTGAAATTAATTAAACTTCAATTAAAAGTTGAAATACATTAAAGTTTGGTGACCTTTCTTCCCTTGGATGCTACTTACCTGTTATCAACAGAAAACACGTCTGTTTAGCACCAAAAGTTAGGGCAGAATTGGGTGTAATACACGTAATTCTGGTAAAAAGGATTAATTTTTTAAACAGGCACGCCGGCCACCACACCTGCGTCCACCGTGGGCTTCACTCTGTGCTTCAGCAAGCCCGCGGCGCCCGCCACGCCCTTCGCGCTGCCCAGCACGTCGGCCTCCGCCTCGGCCGGGGCGCTCACCCTCTCGTCCGCTCTGACGTCGGCTCCGGCAGGTGCGGCCCAGCGGGGAGCGGGGCGTGTGAACTTACGTGCTTAGTGAACATAGGTACCTACCTTTAGTAAAGATAATTTGAGTTTGGGAAAATTTTTATTTTGGTCATTCAGCAGTGTTGACCTACTAAAGGACTGATTTGTGAAGGTCAGCATTGAGCCTTAAAGCGGCAGAGGCCTTCCTGGACGTTGGTCTCTATTTACAGAGCAAAGCAGGGGAGAGAGTGAGAGGTCACATGTGAAATGATTCATATCTGCTTTGTTTTCAAGGAGCATTTTGGTGACAGGCAGGATAACGAGTTTTCATAAACCTTGCCTGGCTTAGGATTCATCTGGTTTTGAATGCGGAGTTGGTGGCCTGGCTTGAACACCCTGTGTTACTGTCTAGAGTCAGTTACCTGATCCCATGCAAATATTAACCAAAGTCCTTATTTCTGTCCCTGGTTTTTGCTTTGAAGGTACTATTTCTCTTTATTCTAAAGTACATATAATCTTATCTTTAGTGAGTGGTTTTTTCCAAGAGCCAGTTTAACCATGACATCAGTTTTTTTTAGAAGTGTTTGTATTTTCTGTGATGTGCTTGGAAATGATGTTTCCTTTTGAAGGCTGACTGTTTCGCTGTTTGCAGCATCCACAGGATTTACTCTGAATAACCTGGGTGGAACGACGGCCACGACTACCTCTGCATCCACGGGCCTGTCCTTAGGGGGCGCCCTGGCTGGCTTGGGAGGCTCACTTTTCCAGAGCACAAACACTGCGGCGTCAGGTGATGGGTGATTGCTCTCCAAAAACAGTGAATGTTTACAGTTTAATTTACTGTATCTTTATTTTCACATTTTGAGCAGATCACATTGTCTCTTTAACTGTTATGTTTTCCTTTTAGAGTAAAAACTGAATTATAAAATGTAGTTTTTAATACATAATTGGGTATTTTAGCCATATTTTAGAAATACATTTCCTTAGTGTTGACTGACTAGATAGGGAAACAAAGAAGGGCCTGTTTAAGGAGTTGGTAAACTGTTCTAGAGAAACTTGTCTTTAGAGTTAGAGGGTTGCTTTTGTGTTTATTACTGAGTTTTTAGATCAGTTCTGATTTTTCTTAGGCCCTTTGACACGCTATTCAATGCTTAATTGTGGTTATGTTAACCTAAAGATGCCATTGATTTTTTAAAAATTAGTAAGTTACTTACTCAGCTGTGTGTTTTCACACATTGCCAGGATTTAAATCATTTTCATTGGTCCTGTGCTCTTATCCAGTACATCCTGTTGTTTCCTCTGGTTTTAAAGTAAATGGCATTTTGTCTAGAGAAGCACATTGTGTCAGCTTGGAAAAGCATAGACTTCGGTGATTTACCAATGCAAGGTCTCTGAAGTTTTACTGCCTGAGTCACAGGTATACGTTGATGACTTAAGATTAGCTATAGTCTAGCTCCTTCAATTCCGTTTGTCAGTGAGGTAGTGTTTAAGTAAGTGAAGTCTACTTTTTTTTTCAATTTATTGAAAAGAACTTGGGAATATGAAATTTTGATGATGTTTGAACTGTAGCTCTTTAATTAGCAGTTCTTTAAATTTCACTAATAATAAAACTATTTGCTGTATATTATACTGAAACCTTGTGAGTTCATGCTGGATTGTTTTTCCCCAGCCTTGTTGAGGTATAATTGACGAATAAAATTGTGAGATACTTAGTATACTACATCAAGATTTAAATTTGATTGTATACGTTGTTTTCTTCTGTTGAGTTAATTAACACATCCAATCTAGAGTATTTTAAAAGTATGCAATTTCCAAAGCATGATTGGAAGATAGTATGCAAATGAAAGCTGCTTTGGTAGAGAGGGTATAAAAACAACTAAAAATCAAATATCCACATATACTGAGTGAACAGATACATTCTGGCCCTTTTAATAAATCAAAATCATGTTGTCGAAACTACATATACCATTCAGTCCAAGCAAGATTGTCAGTCTTTGTCCAAAGCATGCTCTAGACTTGTTTCTTGTTGGTCTAAATCAAGTGTGAAGACAATCTGGGATCCAGCTTAAGAGCGTTTGAGTGCGCTGGTCAGCAGAGGAATCATAAAGACCGCGGAGCCTTGTGACTGATGTTTGGTCTGTTTGCAGGACTTGGACAGAATGCTTTAGGCTTGACTCTGGGAACTACAGCAGCTACTTCCTCTGCTGGCAGCGAAGGCCTTGGTGGCATAGATTTTAGTAGCTCATCGGATAAAAAGAGTAAGTAACGGTATACTGTAATCCTATGCTCCAGCAGGCCTGTTGAGGAAATTTAAATTTCTGTGTCAGGAAGATTGTTGGTTAAATATTCAGCAGTATGGGTTTGTTTTTCAGTTTGCCTTATGTTTCACAAATTTCGTCTGTGCAGGGCATTTAAGAATTAACTTTTGTAGAAAAGTCAGATTTGTAGGTACATGTGTCTTATGTAGCTAGCTTAGTAAGTGTATTAATATTAACATTTTAAAATCAGGACCGTGATACGTATATTGTTTTGTAACCTGTTCTTTCTCGTGTAATATATCACAAGTTGTAATCAGTGTCAATAATTCTTTAAAAATATTTCAGTGCTGCTCCATATCACTTTCATTAACGGATATACCCTCATTCGGTCAGCCATCATCTGGCTGTTAGCGTGTGTTTCCAGTTCTTTACTTGGCATCCTTGCAGAAAGAGGCATTGTAGTGCAATCGCCGGGCTGCGACTCCTGTCTCACCTGTTCACGGTCCTTTGACCTTATTCCAGTTGTTTATCCTCTCAGCGCTTTACAGAGTAGGGGTTGGTTTGAGGATTACTGTTTGTAAAACCTTAGCGGAGGCAGGCACGTGGAAAATGCTGCTTGTTTTTATTATAAGTTTCTGTTCATATTTTGGTTATTTCCTTAGGGCAAATACCTGGTGAATCATTGGCTTAAAGGGAGGGACATTTTGGAGACTCCTGACATATGTTGTGAAATTACTTTCCAGAAACATTTTACCAGTGTATTTACCCACCAGCCAGGATGAGAATTCCCTTCTCACTGTGCTCTTGCCGTGCTGAATATTCTATTTTTTTTCATTTTTTTAAACATTTTTTATTGATTTATAATCATTTTACAATGTTGTGTCAAATTCCAGTGTTCAGCACAATTTTTCAGTCATTCATGGACATATACACACTCATTGTCACATTTTTTTCTCTGTGATTTATCATAACATTTTGTGTATATTTCCCTGTGCTATACAGTGTAATCTTGTTTATCCTATTCTACAATTTTGAAATCCCAGTCTATCCCTTCCCACCCTCTACCCCCCTGGTAACCACAAGTCTGTATTCTCTGTCCATGAGTCTTTAGATTCCACATATGAGCAATCTCATATGGTATTTTTCTTTCTCTTTCTGGCTTACTTCACTTAGAATGACATTCTCTAGGAGCATCCATGTTGCTGCAAATGGCGTTATGTTGTCGGTTTTTATGGCTGAGTAGTATTCCATTGTATAAATATACCACATCTTCTTTATCCAGTCACCTGTTGATGGACATTTAGGCTGTTTCCATGTTTTGGCTATTATAAATAGTGCTGCTATGAACACTGGAGTGCAGGTGTCATCCTGAAGTAGATTTCCTTCTGGATACAAGCCCAGGAGTGGGATTCCTGGGTCATATGGTAAGTCTATTCCTAGTCTTTTGAGGAATCTCCACACTGTTTTCCATAGTGGCTGCACCAAACTGCATTCCCACCAGCAGTGTAGGAGGGTTCCCCTTTCTCCACAGCCTCTCCAGCATTTGTCATTTTTGGATTTTTGAATGACGGCCATTGTGACTGGTGTGAGGTGATACCTCATTGTAGTTTTGATTTGCATTTCTCTGATAATTAGTGATATTGAGCATTTTTTCTGTGCTTTTTGATCATTTGTATGTCTTCCTTGGAGAATTGCTTGTTTAGGTCTTCTGCCCATTTTTGGATTGGGTTGTTTATTTTTTTCTTATTGAGTCGTATGAGCTGCTTATATATTTTGGAGATCAAGTCTTTGTCGGTTTCACTTGCAAAAATTCTCTCCCATTCTGTAGGTTTTCTTCTTGTTTTATTTCTGGTTTCCTTTGCTCTGCAGAAGCTTGTAAGTTTCATTAGGTCCCATTTGTTTATTCTTGCTTTTATTTCTTCTAGGAGAAAATTTTTGAAATGTATGTCAGATAATGTTTTGCCTATGTTTTCCTCTAGGAGGTTTATTGTATCTTGTCTTATGTTTAAGTCTTTAATCCATTTTGAGTTGATTTTTGTATATGGTGTAAGGGTGTGTTCTAGCTTCATTGTTTTACATGCTGCTGTCCAGTTTTCCCAACACCATTTGCTGAAGAGACTGTCTTTATTCCATTGTATATTCTTGCCTCCTTTGTCGAAGATGAGTTGACCAGAGATTTGTGGGTTCATTTCTGGGCTCTCTATTCTGTTCCATTGGTCCATATGTCTGTTTTGGTACCAATACCATGCTGTCTTGATGACTGTAGCTCTATAGTATTGTCTGAAGTCTGGGAGAGTTATTCCTCCAGCCTCTTTCTTTCTCTTCAGTAATGCTTTAGCAATTCTAGGTCTTTGATGGTTCCATATAAATTTTATTATGATTTGTTCTAGTTCTGTGAAATATGTCCTGGGCAATTGGATAGGGATTGCATTAAATCTGTAGATTGCCTTGGTCAGTGTGACCATTTTAACAATATTGATTCTTCCAATCCAAGAGCATGGAATATCTTTCCATTTTTTAAAGTCTTCTTTAATTTCCTTCATCAATGGTTTATAGTTTTCTGTGTATAATTCTTTCACCTCCTTGGTTAGATTTATTCCCAGATATTTTATTACTTTGGGTGCTATTTTAAAGGGGATTGTTTCTTTACTTTCTTTTTCTGTTGATTTATCGTTAGTGTAAAGAAATGCAACTGATATTTTGAACATTAATTTTGTAACCTGCTACCTTGCTGAATTCTTCAATCAGCTCTAGTAGCTTTTGTGTGGACCTTTTAGGGTTTTCTATATATAGTAACATGTCATCAGCATATAATGACACTTTTACCTCTTCTTTTCCAATTTGGATCCCTTTTATTTCTTTCTCTTGCCTGATTGCTGTGGCTAGGACTTCCAGGACTATGTTGAATAGGAGTGGTGATAGTGGGCATCCTTGTCTTGTCCCAGATTTTAGTGGGAAGCTTTTGAGTTTTTCACCGTTGAGAACTATGCTGGCTGTAGGTTTGTCATATATAGCTTTTATTATGTTGAGATATGTTCCTTCTATACCCACTTTGGCGAGAGTTTTTATCATAAATGGGTGTTGAATTTTATCAAATGCTTTTTCTGCATCGGTTGAGATGATCATGTGGTTTTTGTCCTTTCTCTTGTTGATGTGATGTATTACATTGATTGATTTGCGTATGTTGAACCAGCCTTGTGTCCCTGGGATGAACCCCACTTGGTCATGATGTATAATCTTTTTTACGTGTTGTTGGATTCTATTTGCTAAAATTTTGGTGAGGATTTTGGCGTCTATGTTCATCAGTGATATTGGCCTATAATTCTCTTTTTTTGTAGTGTCTTTGCCTGGTTTTGGTATCAGGGTGATGGTGGCTTCATAGAATGAGTTTGGGAGTATTCCCTCCTTTTCAATCGTCTGGAAGAGTTTGAGAAGGACTGGTATGAGTTCTTCTTTGTATGTTTGGTAGAATTCCCCGGTGAAGCCGTCGGTCCTGGACTTTTATTAGTAGGGAGGTTTTTAATTGCTATTTCTATTTCCTTTCTAGTGATCGGATTCTTCAAGTGTTCAGTTTCTTCTTGATTTGGTTTTGGTGGACAGTATGTTTCCAGAAACTTGTCCATCTCCTCTAGGTTATCCAGTTTGGTTCCATATAGTTTTTCATAATATTCTCGTATGATATTCTGTATTTCTATTTTGTTTGTTGTAATTTCTCCATTTTCCTTTCTTATTTTGCTAATTTGTGCTCTCTCTTTTTTCTTCTTTGTGAGTTTGGCCAGAGGTTTGTCGATTTTATTTACTTTTTCAAAAAACCAGCTTTTGGTTTGGTTGATTTTTTCTATGGTCTTGTTAATCTCTATTGTATTTAATTCCTCTCTGATCTTTATTATTTCCTTCCTTCTGCTGCTTTTTGGGGCTTTTTGTTGTTCTTTTTCCAATTGATTCAGGTGGTGGGTTAACTTGTTTATTTGAGATTGTTCTTCTTTTTTGAGGAAGGCCTGTATCGCTATAAACTTCCCTCTTAGCACTGCCTTTGCTGTGTCCCATAGGTTTTGAGTGGTTGTGCTTTCATTATCATTTGTCTCAAGGTATTTTTTAATTTCAGCTTTGATTTACTCATTGATCCATTGTTTTTTCAATAACATATTGTTTAATCTCCATGCTTTTCTTTTTTTCTCCTTTGTTTCTCTGTTGTTGATTTCCAGTTTCATGGCATTGTGGTCAGTAAAGATGCTTGAGATAACTTCTATCTTCTTAAATTTGTTGAGGTTTCTTTTGTGTCCAAGTACATGATTGATCCTGGAAAATGTTCCATGTGCACTTGAAAAGAATGTATATTCTATTTTTTGGGGGTGTAATGCTCTGAAAATATCCACCAAATCTAGTTTTTCTATTGTAGTATTTAATTTCTCTGTTGCCTTGTTTATTTTCTGTCTGGAAGATCTGTCTAGTGATGTCAATGCAGTGTTAAAATCTCCAACTATGATTGTATTCCCATCAATATCGCCCTTTATCTCTGTTAGTAATTCTTGTATGTACTTAGGTGCTCCTATATTGGGTGCATATATATTAACGAGTGTAATGTCTTCATCTTGTATCACTCCTTTAATCATTATAAAATGTCCCTCTTTATCTTTCTTTATGGCCTTTGTTTTAAAGTCTATTTTGTCTGAAATAAGTACTGCAACACCTGCTTTTTTGACTTTTCCATTTGCATGGAATATCCTTTTCCATCCTTTCACTCTCAATCTATATGTGTCCTTCTCCCTAAAGTGGGTCTCTTGTATGCAGCATATTGAAGGTTCTTGCTTTATTATCCAGTCTGCCACCCTATGTATTTTGACTGGAGCATTTAGTCCATTAACATTTACAGTAATTAATGATAGATGTGTGTTTATTGCCATTTTGAACTTACCTTTGCAGTTGAATTGGTATATCCTCTTTGTTCCTTTCTTCTTCCTTTTGTGGTTTGGTAATTTTCCTTTGTATTATCATGGATTTTATTTAATTTTTGTGACTCCCTTGTAAATTTTTGACTTGTGGTTACCCTTTTTTGTAAATCTATTAACCTATACCTGTTTTTATTAAACTGATAATAACATGATCTCAAACCCATCCTACTGTTAAAAAAATTTAAAAAAGAAAGAAAAAAAATTCTATATTTCCCTGCCTCCCTCTCCCACTCTCAGTGATTTGTATGTCTTCTTTTATAATTTCGTGTTTTCTTTATTTGTAATTCATGAGTTATCACCTTTCCAGTTGTGAGTTTCTCATTTCTGTAGCATCCTGCTGCTTTTCTATTTAGAATAGCCCTTTCAATATTTCTTTTAACATGGGTTTAGTGTTGCCAAACTCCTGCAGCTTTTTTTTGTCTGTGAAACTCTTTATTTCTCCTTCTATCCTAAAGGATAGCCTTGCTGGATAAAGTATCCTAGGCTGAATCTTTTTTTCATTCAGGGCTTTGAATATATCTTGCCACTCCCTTCTGCTCTGTAGTGTTTGTGTAGAGAAATCAGCTGAGAGCCTTATGGGGATTCCCTTGTAATTCACTTTTTGCTTTTCTCTTGCTGCCTTTAGAATCATTTCTTTATCCTTGACTCTGGTCATCTTGATTATGATATGTCTTGGTGTGGGTCTATTTGGATTCTTCCTGTTTGGGACCCTCTGAGCTTCCTGTACTTGGATATCTGATTCCTTCTTTAAGTTTGGGAAGTTTTCAGTCATGATTTCGTCAAAAACCTTTTCAATCCCTTTTGATCCTTCTTCCCCTTCTGGGACCCCTATTATGCGAAGATTGGGACGCTTTATATTATCCCATAGGTCCCTTATGCTCTTATCATTATTTTTTATTTGCTTATCTTGTAGTTCTTCTGAATGGGTGCTTTCTATTGCCCTGTCTTCTAGATCACTAATTCGTTCCTCTGCATTAACTAGTCGGCTTTGCACAGCTATTAGATCATTCCTCATCTCTGTCAATGAGTTTACCCATTCTGCTTGGCTCTTCTTTATAGCTTCAATTTCATTTTTGACATATTTTATCTCTCTAAGCACTATCTCTTTTAATTCCTTCAGCAATTTGATCACTCCTTTTTTGAAATCTTGATCTAGTAGGCTATCGATGTCTTTCATTGATCTTTCTTTCAGGGGATTCCTCTTGTTCTTTTAATTGGGAAAGGTTTCTCTGCTTCTTCATCTTGCTCATACCTCTCTGGCACTGTGGTTTATGGAGTATCAGTTGTCTATTTTGGATCTTAAGGATTTTATCTATCTAATGCCTATTTATGAATAAAACTTAGGAAAAAAAGAAATAATAAGAGAGAGAGAGAAAGGTTTTTAAAAGAAGGGAGAAAAAGGGTTTGAAAACAGTGTATAATGAATAATAGAAGAGCGAGTTGAAGGAGAGTATTAATCGGGTTGAGACGTCCTTTTAAAACCTTAAAAAAAAGAAAAAGAAAAAGAAAGGGGTGGGGAGATGAATAGATGTATTTGAAGCCTGTGTCTAATCAATAACAGGACATCAAAACCCAAGAGAAATAGAAATGAATTAAGAAGTAAAAATTAAGAGAGTAATTGAAAATAGAACAGGTAAAAACAGATTTAAGAACAAAACAAAAAACAAACAAACCAAAAAAAAACAAAAAACAAAACAAAAAAAAGGGGGGTTGTCGGTGTTCTCCTGGAGTCTGTGTGCTTTTAATGTGAAGTCCTTCTGTCTTCGTCCTTTTTTGGAAGCTCAGCTTGTTTTCACAGGCCCTCTGTTGGCGCCCTCTTCTGTGCTGCTCCCAGCACCTGTCCGCAAGCAGATCGCGCCTCCTCCCAACACGGGGTCAGATGCAGCTCTCCTCTGCTGTGGGCGGGCGGGTCACTGCCCCTCCGGATGCCGCAGTCAGATGTTGCAGACTGGCCAGGCAGGAGGGCGGGTCGTGTTCCATCCCAGCACCTCGGTCAGGGGCTGTGTTCCTGCCTGACAGGCGGGGGGTGGGGGGCCGCTCTCCCTCTGCCTGCGCCGCCCGTAGCTCTTCTGCTCTGTGCGGCTGCGGGCTCCGCCCTGGCCCGCGCTCCGCCCTAGCCGCGCTCTGCCCTAGCCGCGCTCCACGGGTGGGCTCTGGAAGACCGAGGGGCAGCCTCGTCCCTGCTCCGAGCCAAGACCCAGCTCCTTGTTTGTCTTTGTGGAGCAAGTTCTCTGAGGGACCAGGATGGAAGGATCCTATCTGCCCTGGGCTGTAGGCCCGTCTCAGTCTGGCCCTTGAGGCTGCTAAGCCCTTCGGTGCGGATGCAGGTTTCGCCCCTGCCCCCGCCTGGGTGCTCAGCGCCGGAGAATATGGCGGCTCAGCCTGGGCCCCGCCTCTCTTCCCCTGAAAAGTTTCCGCGGGTTTTCAGAGATGGGGGTATGCACCCTTCCCCCGAGAGCACATCAACCTTGCTGTTTTATGGAGGGCCCAGGTTCTTCTGTCCTGTACACCCACAGCCACGGCGCCCAGCCCCTTGCAGTCCCCCGGAGCTGCCTCCATGCAGCCGACCCCGTCCTCCGCCCGGCTTGTGCAGCCTGGCCCTGCCCACTGCTGCTGGCCCGCGTCTCAGGCTGGGTGTCGGCGGGATGCTCTGTGCCCGTTTAATTTAGTTCTGTCAGACAAGGGCTGCTCTGTACAGCTCCGAGCCTCGGAGGCTCCCCTCTGTCCTGCTGGCCTCTCAGTTGGAGAGGGGAGACCCAGCGAGCGAGCGCCAGTCCTCCTTTGCCGCTCCCTCCCCGCGGGACCCGTCCCGCGCTGCTTTGCCTTTTGTTCTTTCTTGTTTCCTTTTCTCCTACCGGATTTTTGGCGTCTTTATCGTTTGAAGAGGGCGATGTTCTGTCGGAGTTCCGCAGGTGCTCTGGTTGGCTGAATGAGTCTGTAGATGTGGATCTTGGTGTATTTGTGGGAGAGGGTGACTTATGAGCGTCCTTCTACTCCGCCATCTTGCCTCTTCTCCCGTGCTGAATATGCATATTCTTAAAAACTTTTTTCAACCTAAGTTTATTTTGAGGGTTTTCTGTGGTTGTTGGTTCCATGTGAATGGTTGGTTTGTTTTGTTTTGCAACATCTCTTCTGATGAACGCATGTTGCACTAGAGTGCATACACGAATACTGCACTGAACCTTTCTGAAGAGCTTAGATGACATAAAGGATGAAGGTGTGAAATTTTCAGTGTCTGTATCTGTTGGAATCTTTAAAATGGGATGTGGGTTTTATTATAAGGAGATACTGTTTTAGAGTAAATTACTTTCCTGAAAGTTGGCAAAATCCTTCTAGTCTTAGAAAAATTTGGATTTATTTCTCTTTGAATGAAAATTAATTTCTAAACATAAGGTCCTATCTCTTGTTTTCACTTGATTTTCTTTGTAGCAACTCCCTAATTCAAAACCGGCCGCCGGGCCTTAGCAGCTCATTGTGCACTCAGTTGGAGTGCCTGGTGCCCTCCAGCCACTTTTATTTTAAGCCTGAGATGCCCCTCTTCATTGTAACTGCTTTTAGGCTCCTTGTGAAGGAGCAGATTGAGGAATGTGAGGAGTCAGTCCCCTCTCTCTTCCCCTTCACCAGCCCAGTGCCCTGCTCTCTGGGGCTACCTCAGCTAGAGCTGAGCTGGAGGACCGTGCAGGACAAGTGCCCCTGGCTTCGTGTACCATGCCCCAGTCCCCGCTGATCCCGTGTATGTGTCAGGGTTTTTTTTTTTTTATCTCCAGCGTTAATCTCTGTCAGCCTGGACTTGCAGTCTTGGGGGGGATTTAATCAGGTGAAGCGGGGTGGGAAGCAGCTTTCTGGGAAGAGGGGCAGCCCAGAGCAGGACCTAGGGGTGAGGACGTCGTGAGCACTTTTGGAAAACTCCTGGCTGGCCCGTGTAGCTGCAGGACAGAAAGGCCAAAGCGTTGTAATTAACCGAGGACACTCGGATCTGCTACAGGGCTTTGCTCTCAATAATGTGATGTAGGCAAGGTGGGTTATGGGAGCGTAAGGATGCTTTCCTAGTTGGAGTCCATGGCCATCTGAAACAGGTGCACGTTTGTGTGCATGCAAACTGTTGTAAAACATAATAAAAATGGAATATTGAAAAGTATAGCAAAACAGTAATTAGTAAACAAGTTGAACTATTTGGGAAAAAATCCGTTTTATATTAGTGTCTCATTTAATCTAAGACACTATAGAACATGAGTGCCAATTTCAGGAATGATAAACTATGAAAAAAAAAATCTCAGAATCAATGAAATACAAAATATAGAAAAATAAACTACAATTGGATCAAACAAGTAAACAAAGAAACCTCATGTACAAAGGTAAATGACAAATTGAGAGTAAAATCCTTGTTTTCTTGATGCTTATTTTTTCACGTAACATCTATGAGATCGAGATGTGTATTATAATTATAAGCATCTAATTTTAGGAATAGGCACATGAAGTATGTATGTGAGACAAAGAATATGCTTAATGTTGAAATAACTCTCAGAAGTCAATAAGACAAATACCTCAAAAATGTGCAAATCACATGAATAGGCAGTTCGCAAAAGGAGATATAAACTTGTCGAATTAACTTTTGAAATAAAAGTTTCACTTAATACTATCAGAAATAAGAATTAAGATTGTAATACAGTGGCATTTTTCACCTATATATCTGCGATGATCTCGTTTAATATGTTTATTGTTGAGGGTGTGATGGAAAAGGTACTCTTATTCATGGTCGATGGGGACATGAATTGTGACAGCTGTTTCAAGGGATGAGCTTGATAATATGTCAGATGCCGTCACCAGCATACTCTCTGACCTCAGATTCTTCTGCTTGGGATGTGAATAAAGCAGCGCACAGGTGTTTGTGGATGAAGATGTTCACTGCAGTAGCATTTATACAGTGAGGGCTAATGTGCCAAGGAAAGGGTTAGACATGAAGGTTATGATAACCGCTGTATCATCAATTCTCTGTGATCATTTAAAGTCATTTTAGGTGACATGGAAAATACTCACAAGCTGAGAAAATATGTTAAAATATCAGTTACAATCCTGATTGCCCTTAAAGATGTACATTAAGTGCAGAAAAAGGTAGGATGAAGCTCTGTGGATTTCTTTATTTTCTGTATTTTGTTAAATAAGCAAGTCTTGCTTTTTAGTCAGAAGTAAATTTTGGAAAAGCAGAAAGTGAGTCACTGCATCATTTTCTGAAGGAGCATTTTACTTTTCTACTTACTAGGTTTTTGCTGTTAGTGCTATGAAATATGTGTTCTTACTGAGAGCTGTTGATATGTCTACAGAAAATAAAAACTTCATTTTTAAAAAATTTGCTATTTTTGTATAATATTTAGGGAAGTTTGGTAATTCAACATATTTTAGTATTGTATTCCGGTAGGGCCTTAGAAAGTGTCAGATAAAGCTCTCAGGCGTTAAACTCCTAGGTGAGAAGATTTTTCAGGGAAGATAGTTGAAAAAGGAAGATTCTTGCTCTTGAAAGAAATAGATGCAAGTCAGACTCATGATTGTTTATATATACAGACATGTTTTTATAACGTGTGTGTGGAATCTGTGGCAAGCCATGACACGGCCCGGGGTTGAAGAGGCAGTCTAAGAAACCCTCAGCCGGTTCTGTTTAAATCTTACTTCATATTAACTTGAAACTTGTGTTTTGAATATACTGTTAAATTACCTATTTTTACACAAAGCTTTTTGAATTTTCTAGGTGATAAGACAGGAACAAGACCAGAGTAAGTTTACAATTTAACTTTTAAAATATTTTATTTAAGGAGCTTTACATTTTAAATTGTAGGCAAATGGTACGGTTGAAGGTAAATGGAACCATATAGGCATTTAGAGGAAAAATTATTTTAGAGTTTTTGTCAAAGATAAAATAATCATAAGCTCCGGAGAGATTATGAAAGGTCAAATCTTTAAGAAAATTTATGACCATTTCTTTCTCAGAAGGGGTTGGTTTTTCTCCAGATAATATAAATAAATGCAAATATATGTCTCTGTCTTTTTAACTTAATAAATACTGGACAACTCGTGAAACTTTACTCTTGGAGCACCTTTTATTTATATGAACAAATGAAAAACACATGCTGTCTATATGTAAATTATGGTGCATGCAGCATCTTTTCCTGATGACGGAGAGGACAGTGGCCTCCAGGTACATTGTGTGTGTTTGAAGATTGTTATCTTTCTTACCAATCATGCTTCCTCGTGTAATAGTTTGTATTACACTAAACAGCACATTTGTAAATGAGTGATGAGCTCATGCCTCCCCACACCTCGTGTGGTGCATGGTACGTGGTTTAGCTGTGTCACCACAGGAGGGAAGCTGAGAGCCTGCACTGTGCCTGGGACCTCACTCGGACGTCACGGCGTGCCCAGTGTCATTCATCCCTGAGTGCAGTGAATTGTCATGATTCCTTTAAGCTGCTCCTGAGTCTTACTTTGTTGAAGAACAAATTGAGGTTATAAAATAATGACATTGTGGTCATCTCATCATGAGAAGTTTTGTAGACTTTCTTTAGTGAACGCAGTGATATGTTTGAGCTGAATAAAATGCCAGGCATAGAATTTTTGAGCTGGAGGAACTTGGTTTAATACCTCATCCCATCTGTGGTGTTTTCTGGTTTTGTTCTCAAACATTGAGCTAAATGCCTCTGTGTACTTACACTAGCTGCCAGTCTTCTTGGAAAAGACACCTCCACGTCAGACGGATTGCTAGTTATCTTAGTTATCTTATAGGCCAGGAAATTTCTTGTTCTGCATAAAGAACTTTGAGATTATGTAAGAAAGCTATAAATGGGGGATGCTTTCTCTCTTTTTTGCATCTTAACACATACTCTTAAAACTCAGCCGTTTGCTTTCTACAGTCGCAGCGGTTTTAATGTGTCTGTGGCATCTTTCTCAGGGACAGTAAAGCCTTGAAGGATGAACATCTGCCTCCTGTCATCTGCCAAGACGTTGACAATCTCCAGTAAGTGTGTCAAGTGTGATTAGTGGATAAATCATACGTGAAGACTTTAGGGGGAACATCTCCTCTTCTTCCTGAACGTTTTAAGTTGGGTTAACATTTTAATGCTTTTAGAAATTAGACTGCAGAACAATTGAATTAAGGAATTAAAATTCTTAACTGCCATTCTGTAGAAAGCATCTGAAATGTAGATGAATTTTTAGTATTTGCTTCTTAAAAACACCTGGACTTTAAACTCTGACCAACCTATTGTAAGTATAGAAAAATAGAAAGCCAAAGGTGAATTTTTTTTAACTCAAATCTGTTTTTTTTTTTTTTTTTTTTTTTAGGAAATTTGTGAAGGAACAGAAACAGGTCCAAGAAGAAATTAGTAGAATGTCTTCAAAAGCGATGCTTAAAGTACAAGAAGATATTAAAGCTCTGAAGCAGCTTTTGTCATTGGCTGCCAGTGGGTTACAGAGAAACACTCTCAATATTGACAAATTGAAAGTAGAAACTGCTCAGGTAAATTAACTTACTGTCATTTTATTGTAGGATTCTTTTTTTTTTCTTTTTTCTTTTTTTTTTTGCTGTTTTCTTGCTTTTTTCAAATTGAAAAATAGGTCTTTTTAAAATTATAAAGTTTAATACGGACATACTATTTAAGAAAACCACGTAGCTTGTGTACTTTTAAGTTGCTATACTAGTAGTTCCTAGTTTGTTTTGAGCGCTTACCGCGTACAAGGCGGTATCTGAGCCGTCAGGCCTGTTACCCAGTGCGCCTTCACGGCGGCCCTGTGAGGCTGGCGCTGCTGTTAGCCCCAAATGGGAAAGCAGACAGAGAGCTTTGTTCCTGGTGACTTTGCAGCTTGGGCTCCTCACTGTTGCCTGCTGCCTGAACCGTATGTTACACAAGGAGAGAAAACGTTTTTACGTCAGTGATCAAATAAAAATTATGTTTTATAGCTATTAAATTCTGATGACTTGCTAGTCTAGTTAGGTCTTAGCTAATAAAAATGATAATGAGGCTAATAACCTGTCACTAATGTCTACTTGCTTTTTGTCCCTGGTGTCATATGCAGCGTAGAATGCATTGGATGGTGGTGGGCGGTTTGCTTGTGTTTTATGCTCCACAGTTACATGGTGTACTGGATGTGACCTCGGCAGTCTAGAAACCTTGCCCTAAAGTTTTCCCTGGTCTGTTACTGAACTTCCTGACCCCTGCTTTTAATAGGCTTGCCAGAGTGCTATGCTCTTCATAAATTAAGTGGTAATATTTTAAGTAAAAATTTTGAAGGTACTTATGTGTCCTTTTTTGTTGAAGTATAATGGATGTACATTAGTTTTAGGTGTACAACATGATTCAATATTTGTATGTATTGTGAAATGACCCACAGAAGTCTAGTTAACGCCCACCACCACAAATAGTTAATACTTTTTTCCCCTCTTGTAGTGAGAACTTTGAAGATCTGCTGTCTTAGCAACTTCCAAATATAAAATGTAGTGTTATTAACTACGGTCACCACATTGTATGTTACATCCCCAGGACTCAATTTTTTTGTAACTGGGAGTTTGTACCTGCTTATGTGTCTTCAAGTCAACTACTGGAGAATACTTCATGACATTTTTAATTAAAATGTGTTACTAAAATAGCTAATCTAAGCTATGATGTTTAAAGGGAATTCAAAGGCTTTATTGCTTGCTTTTAGGTTTCTTGGTCACTTAACAAATTCTGTGGTTAAAGATGAGTAAAGTGTTCTCCCATGTTTGCCTCCCACTTACTCTTCCCAGTGCAGGAAGAGTATGTCGTCAGCTGTGCACTTTCTAGGAGGAAGAGCATCTTAGTTGTGCCTTTAGACTGTGGAGAATGCTTAGACTCCAAGCACTTACAGGAAATTATAAATTTAATGTGTGAAATTACATGAAATTACACAAAAGTCTCCTGAGTTAAGTTCAGAACAGTTTATAGGAGATCTCACATTTGGTCTGAGATTACTCTTAATCCCAGTATATGGGAATTCGTGCTTTACTTCAGTCTAGCGAGTTACAAACTGGAAAAAAAGTTCTGACTTCCTTAGTGAAGTAGTTACCCATCTTATTTAAGCCCTAAACCTCTGCTTCGAAGAAGGCTTTCCTGGGAAATACAAATAGTCCAAAGGTAAACCAGTGTTGTGATTACAAAGACCAGACCCTCATGGAAGTAGAGTCTCTCACATGCCCCACGTTGGGGATGAAACTCGAGAGCTGGAATAAGGATGGGTAATGTTCTTTTCTGTGAGCAGCATAGGTGCCAGATGGTTTGCTGCAGTTACATTGTCAAGTGCATGTAATCAGAGGATGTTTTTAAGGGTCTGTTATGTGCAGGGCACTTCATTGGGTTTTTGGGGATCAAAGCACTTAAAATATGCTAGGGAAGGTGAGCTCTAGCGGGCAGGTAATGTGTTCCAGGTACAAGGCGTCGTGGGGCCCACAGAGGACTCAGGTGGGCATTTCCTCCACCTGTCCGAGCAGGACAGGGTAGCAGTGGTGCCCTGAGCCTTGAAACCTGCATAGGTGCTCCCCTGGCTGGCAGGAGGGAAGGAGAGCAGCTGAGGGTGGGGAGGAGGCATGTGTGAGGATCTGCACGCCGCTTAGCGTCATAGGAGGCTTAAGTGGAGGTTGCAGAAGCAGTGAAATGATAGGAATGTGGAATGTGAGTGGGTTAAACAGGTTATGAGTTAAAACCATAGGCTAGAGGGTAGAAATGGCTTTGAGGGAGAGTAGAGGGCAGTGTAAGAAGGGTTAAGTGTGAGAGCTTTAAAAGAATTGGGCTGCCTAGATGCCTAGACTGGTGCTCATCAGGCCTTCCAGCTGCCTGGCCTGGGGCAAGAGTGCGTCCCGTCTCTGTGGCTGCCTCGTGTTTAACTACCTTAGAGGTTGTTCCTGGAGACTCGCCCCCTTGACTGTGGAGCTTGGTGCTTAGTAAGTGCTCAGAGTGTCAGCTGCTGTCGTCGATCTCAGTGTTAGTACTGCTACCTTGCTTTTTAAAAATAATGTTTTCTACAATTGTATATTAAAGATTTTTAAATCGTAACATAGTCTTTAACTATGGATGAGTTAACTTCATGAATCCTACAGAAACTCATAGGTTCTTACGATAGACCAGCAGCTCCTTATAAACTTATAAAGTTTGTTAAAAGTGATCTGTCTTCCCTGGAAAGAGGCTTTAGCAGCTTGTAAGGGAGCTTCATCTGTAGTATGTTCTCATTGCTTGAAGCTCTGAGATGGCACTGTCGAAGTTTCAGTCCAGAGAGAGTTGGTATTTTTAGCCTAACTTTTAACTGGCTTCTTTCTTTTTTGTAAACTTCTATTATATTAGGAGTTAAAAAATGCTGAAATAGCTTTAAGAACCCAGAAAACACCACCTGGACTCCAACATGAAAATACAGCTCCTGCTGAGTAAGTTACTGGATTGTTTTTAAACAGATGTTTCTTACTCTAAGAAAGCAGAACAGTAAAAACAATATACAGGCTAGGAGTTTTTAGTTCATTTTGCAGCAAGCCTGGACACTGTTTATATGGATTCTTAAATTGAATTCTCATAATAACTCTAAGAGGGTACATTATCCCCATTTTACCGAAGGGTAAGTGAAGGCCGAGGTCTGGGCTTTTAACCAGTATTTTGCAGTTGCACTTCATGTTGCTTACAGGGTCTGTTCCACTTGATTAAATTTTGCAGATGGTAGAAACTTACATTTTTACCCGTAAGGACTTTGAGTTTAAAAATAATTTTATGATATTATTAAAATAATTAAATTAAAAAATAATTTAAAAAAAATATTTAAAGTAATTCTATGCTCTTCCTTAAACAAGACATACTAAATATATTTTAACCTTTTTGCTTATTTCCATAACTTTCATTTGCACAGGAGAAATCTTTAGGAAGAAACATTAGGAAGTATATATAGATCAGTAAAATCGAAGAGTCCGCCTGCCCCCAGCTTGTATATTCATGTTGCTTCTGTACATGAGATGTACATCTGGTCTGTTTTTCACACCCTTTCATGTTGCTCAGGATAATAATAGCTAATGTCGTCCCATGCCTGCCGTGCACCAGGCAGTGTGCTCGGCGCCCTGTGCGGTGTCTGAGCTCCCACACAGCCCCGCAGCCCTCCCCCGCAGGCTCAGCACTGAGGAGCTGAGGAGCAAAGCGGTCAAGTCCTGAGCTTGTGGGCAGCAGGCTTCTGTCTAACTCGTGGTCCCTCACCCTTTTTATTGTAATTTCAGGCAGTTTCAAGAATAAAACAAAGACTTCTCATTTATCTTTCATCCAGATTCCCTACGTGCTAACATTTTTACTGTATTTGTTTTGTTCCTCGCTCTCCATATGCGTAAATACAGTTTTCCCCTGAGCAGTTACAAGTTGTTTGCAGACATGATGCTCTTCACACTTAAGGACTTCAGAGTGTGTTTCTTAAACCTACGGACCTTCTCTCACACTCGCACAGTACAGTGATCAAAACCAGGAGACTGTTACCTCACTCTGAGCAGCACGGGGCGGGCCTCGTCGCTGGGCTCCTCAGTGTCCTGCCCGCGCTCTGCCCTTCATGCTGCTGTCAGAGCTGATTTTGAAATGGGTTGAATTGTGTGTTTTCCCACTGCAGAGCACTTTCACGGTTCCCCATTTCTTACAGAGTAATGTCCAGACTGCTCTGCATGTTATTCAAGGCCCCTTTTTATTCTCTGGTTAAATTTATCAGGATAGTCCTCGTAATTACATATTCTTCCTGTAGTACACTGTAGTGTTCTCAGATTATAAATGGTGTTTCAGATTTTAAGAACTGTAAGAACTTGGTTGTAAAATCTGGTTGACAGTTGCACTTTTTTTTAACGTATTCTTTTGGATTTTAGAGTTGCAAAAATAGTAGTACAAAGAATTTCCTTATATCCCCTTACCTGCTTCCCTTAATCATAGTGTAATTATCACAGGCAGGAGATTAACATTGACACATATTAACCAACCTACAGACTATTTGAATTTTACTGACCTTTCCACCAAGGTACGTTTTCTATTTTAGGATCCTTTTCACACTGCATTTAGTTGTTATTCCAGTGTGTAACATTTATTCAGTCTTTCCTTTTCTTTGATGACATTCACATTTTTGAAGAGTATTAAGTCATTTTGTAGGTTATCCTTTAATTGGGATTTTTCATGATTGGGGTAAGGATGTGCATCTATTTTTGATATCTCGTTAACTTACAAGTTTGGGTTTTTGTTTCACTAATTAATGTCTGTGTCACTTAAAGATACGTTGTGTCATCAGACTAATTCAAAGGCCCTACTTAAATGGGAGCATATCTTTGTTTGGTATTTTGAGTGTGAAAGAAACAGTGCTTTAAAACTGTGACCTGCCTTTGTGAATGTGTTTGTGTAGCTACTTCAGGGTCTTGGTTCAGCAGTTCGAGGTGCAGCTCCAGCAGTACAGACAACAGATTGAAGAGCTGGAAAACCATCTTGCCACCCAAGCCAACAATTCACATATCACCCCTCAAGGTAACATGCTTCCTGTGCTCATTTTTTTAATAGCACTCATTTTTTTGTTTGTTTTTGGTAAGAGAGTTTAAGCTGTTGTATTGGAGTAGATACTCTAGATTATTACTAGTAGTTATCTCAAGCTGCCGTAAGAAAGTTTCCTTACAAGTCCTTGGTTAGACCTTTGTTCCCTATAAGTATAAAAAGCTTGATTATGAATTGTACTGTGTAGCAGGCAGTTATTCTAGGGTCCCCACCTCCCCGCCAGGTGACTGATGGAGAATCTTCTCAGTCTGCTGTGCTGTCTGCTCACATCCGTGGAAATACTGTGTAGTTTCTTCATCCTACACATTAACTGTACCCAAAACTGGACTCAAGTAATAGAAAAATAATATTGAATCTGTTATATACATATTTGTGTGATAATACAATTTTCTTTTATAGATTTATCAATGGCTATGCAGAAAATTTATCAAACGTTTGTAGCTTTAGCTGCACAACTTCAGTCTATTCATGAAAATGTAAAGGTAAGTTTTCACTGCCTGTTCAGCTCTCTGGACATCTACACCCAAGTCAAGTATTTGTTTCATTTGCAGGACAAAAGTATCCATGCTTACTCCAGAAATAGCGAAAATTACACATAAGTGAAAAAGAATAAAACTAAAATAATCCGTAATTACGCAGATATAACCATGGATAGGATCTTTTTTTTAAAATAAAAGATCCAAGTCTCTTGTGCAATCTGCTATTTTAACTTTTTCAGCAGTACATTGTGAGCAGCTTTCCATGTTCATACGCATACTTCTTCGACATCATTCTTAGCAGTTACGCAGGATTTCATTGCATGTATGTGTGTAGTTTGTTTAACCCGTCGCCTTTCGTTGGACGTTGAGGTTGTTTCCATCTCTTTACCCTTATAAACAGAACATTCTTAGTAGCAAAATTGTTCCACACTGCTGCTTTAATACTATGTATGTTTTAAATGTTTATTGGCCCCTACATAAGAAAATCTGCTTACAACATTTGTCCCTTCTAAATACAGGGAACTGTTTGTATTTATTAACTAATAAAAATAAAACAATTTGTCACTGAGTGTTTTGAACCTAGTGCCATATGTTCATTTTTAAAATTTATTTGGGTGAAATGTTAAATATAAGTACACCTTGTCCAGTCAGGCAAATGTAATTAAATCTTCCTTGGAATTAAATACTGTCAGAGAAAAACCTTTAAAATTCAAAGCATTCAAACTTGAGTCTTAAGTAAATTCTTAACTGTATAGAATGGAATTTAATCACAATTATCATTTATATTTCAATCTGATGATGGTAATAGAATTTTTTAAGGTAACCATTTAAATCATACCATTTTTGAAGTGATAGCACACTTCAGTACTTTTGCTTTCATAGATTTGAAATTTTAAACCAAATCTTTAGTTTCAAAGGATTGGAATTTTTATTAAATTCTCTTGAAACTATCTATAGTAAGTATCAGTTTAATTTTGTAAAGTGCTAAAGATGATTCTCTTTTGGCACTTTGAAGTCTGTGCTGTGCATTTTTTTTTTTTGCTTCAGTTTTATTATGAAAGTTTTCAGATACAGACATAGAGCACTATTATACGCCACCCACCTCCAGCCGTTATCAAGATCCTGCTGGTCTTATCTGATCGCTTCTCCACACAGATGTGCTTTTCCCTGGCATATTTTAAAGCAGATCTCAGACATGTCATTTGTAAATATACATGCTTTTTCCATGGTAGTGTCTCCTCTCTAGCTTGAAAACTACCCTTTTCAGTAATATGACCATAAAACAGTAAGATAGATATTTGCACAGAACAGCCACAGATTGTATTGGATAAACTTCATATGAAATTTTGACCTATTTTTTTTTTAATACACATTCCCAAGAACCAGAGAATGTTTCATGATCAGGTTTGACATATTGCCATTTATTTTCAGCTGTGTGTAGCAAACTGTAATTTCTAGACTTGGTCGCTTCATACAGAAATCTCATAAGAGGTGTTCTTTTGCTCCTTTTGTGTTGTTATTCCTGAGGTAACCTGTTGAAACAGGCTTAAGCTACCTGATCAGCCAGGCCTCCGTGACATTACAAAATTAGGCATAAATTTTATCAGTTAATTCTATAAATCATGGCTGGCATCAGTGGGTTTTTTTGGTGGTGATTGTTTTTTAAACTAATTGTCTATTTCACGTTTCTAAGGCAGGTCATTATTTCCCATTATCTGAAGTAAAACTAAAATCTATGGGCTATTGATGCCACACATTGCATGGGTGTGTATTCATAATTGCACAGAAAAGGGAGGATGTGTTTGGGGCAGATTCGCTCTAAGAAGATTTGTTTTTTGGATGTCACATACCCTGCTTGTGAATGTATTTTTCCCAATTTTCAGTTCTTGGCCGGCCCACTTCAGCACGTTGTAGAGGTGGGAAGGTGGGACACACCCTGATGTCCACACAGAAGGAGGTGATAGCTTTTAAGTACTGTGAATAACAGGAAGATTTCTAAGTGCTGTACCAGTTACAACCAAAAACCCTGATATTTATTAATTTCTGCTAAGAACAGTTTGGAAATACGAAAATATACACCTCTTCCAAAAGTGGTATAAAACTGATCTTAATTAAACCCTTAATGAAAGTACTTAATAATTCTAATGTTAAACATAATCATTCCTATTAATGGCCTTAATTAAGGCGATGTTGCATTTCGTGTAAACCAGCCCCCTTTATGGATTTGGGAGCTTTGCTTCCCCACCCTGTAATGACAACCCTGCGCAAGCTCAGCCTGGGTCACTCTCGCTGTGAAATAACACTGACGAAGTAAGACCCTGCTTCACGCCTCCAGGCTCTCGCTGCTTAGGGGGGTCTTACTGTCCTGTGTGTCACCTAGGCCTTTCTGGAAGGTGTTCAGCAAATACACATTCAGTAGGCTTTTTTTTAAAAATTGTTTTGGGGGGGTGGGGGGAGGTAATTAGGGTTATTTGTTTTATTTTAGAGGCGGTGCTGCTGTTGAACCCAGGACCTTGTGCATGCTGAGCACTCAGTCTACCGCTTGAGCTGTGCCCCCCTCCCCAGTAGGCTTTTTAAAAAAGCTTTTTGAATCTTAAAGTTATCAAAAGGTTGGCTACTGGAGGGGAATTTTTCATGAAAAAGTGGAATATTTATTAAAATGGAATTTTTTAGGTATTAAACTTGTCTGAAAGCTTGACTAACTTTAAAGAGGGTTTCATGAAGCCAGGAATTTGAGCAGTCGATTGAAAAGACATGACTAAAATAGGGAAGAAAATATTCAAAGGTGTGAACTCTGAGCTCATCACTTCCCACACCATGCGCATGGCCATGCTAGCACTCTGATTTGCAGGTTAGATACCGTGTATAATGTTACCAGTGTTTTTGATCCGTCTTTGTTAACTTATTTCACGGTTATATTCATTCTCACATCACTAAAGTAAACACAGAACTTGACTAACCTTTTTTCCTTCCTATAGGTGCTCAAAGAACAGTACCTTGGCTACAGGAAAATGTTCTTGGGAGATGCTGTAGATGTGTTTGAAGCCAGGCGAGCAGAAGCCAAGAAGTGGCAGAACGCGCCCAGAGTTACTACTGGACCCACCCCTTTCAGCAACATGCCAAACGCAGCAGCCGTTGCCATGGCTGCGACACTTACACAGCAGCAACAGCCTGCTACAGGTCTGAGTGCATTCACGTTATAGCTTCTCACTGGTAAATGCAGAACGTTTCTGTGCAGTTTTATAAGTCTTCCTTTTGTGTCAGCACTGAAGAAATTTCTATGAATAGCTGTTCCAGTATAGTCTAAACATTGTGACGGACACAATTATAAACACACACCTGATAACAGCACAGGTAGTCTTAGCAATAACTATACGTCATCAGTCAGACACCGAATATTGTGAACTTACTTAATGTTACTTGCTGTATTGCTATAAATGCCCTTTAGAACATGTTGTTTCACTACTGAATTACATTTAAGAGCAACAGATTCTAAAATCGTGATTGTGTCATATGCTGTTTCAAAGCCCAAGATAATCCAGCCATAGGTTGCATTTTCGTATGTGGTACTGATGAGCGGTGTGCTCGCACACACAGTGATCACAGAGTACCCAGGTTCAGGAGGAAGTGTGTCTTTACTGGCAGAGGGTGTGTTGAAGATCAGCAGGTTTGTTTGTATGTGTAATGACTGGAAACAGTACAGGCCTTCTTAACCAAATTTGGAAGAAGGTATGTGCTAGAATAGTTTGCACCTTTTCAAAATGAACAGAACATTGCAAGAGCAGGAGAAAGGTGTTTTGAGGTGTTCTGAATTGTACTTTCAGAAGCATAACCGGGAGGTTGAGCAGTTGAAAATACTTGGTGAGATCCTGGAGAGCAGGTAACTTTAGTCCTTGGTTTAATTTCACCACGAGAGAAGCGTTTTCGTGGTCCAGCTCTGCCTGGTTAGTAGGTCCTGTGTCCTTAGAGGTTACTTCGTCTCTTTTGACCCCTGTAGTCCCTGTTCGGTCAGGCTTGAAGTGTGACTCAGAAAAATGTAGTCTTAATGGATATTGGTTTTTTCTTTACTTGTTGATAAATTTTTGAGTAGTGCTTATTAGTTGCTCCATGGCAGGTGTCTTTCTGAGAGTTCCTTGTTGTCCAGAGTAAGTTACAGTATAAAAAAATAAACAACAGTACTTCTCTAGATTGCATTCAGGCTGCCTCTGCTAGGGAAGGAGTCTCTGGGTTTCACTGTTGGTAGTTTAAATAATTGTTATTCACATTTGGAGGTGACAGAACTGACTTACTGTCAGTAAATGGCTGGTGATGGATTTATGCCAAATCGTCCACGTTCCGTGGCTGGACTGTGTGCACAGTGGCTCACGTAAGCCCATGTGGTAGCCCTCCAGCTGGCTGGAGGGTGGGACTGCCTTCTCAGGTTGTGGGGAGAGTAGTCCTATAACTTGATTGGCTCCTTGTCAGGTCATCATGGGACTGATAGAAATCAGTCTCATAGTTAGAATCATCAGTTCTCATGATTACTTAACCAGCTATCAGACCAACTCTGCTATTGATGTGTTCTTTAGAGCAAATGTCAATCCTAAAATAGATCAGAGAAGCAGAATGTGGTTAAGTGTTCCTTAAATATGACAGATTTCCATTCTAATCGATAAACTCTCTTGAGAAAAGTCAGTTATCTAAAGTGCAGTGCTAGAAGTGAAAAGTGTTCTGTGGGGTGCAGCTGAAATTGAAGCAAAACTACCTGTCAGGGCTTTCGTTTTGTTTTGCACTTTCTTGTGTAGACAGTCTTGAGGTGTGTAGATTTCCACTCATACTTTTTGGGCTCATGGGCATATGGAGAGAGATGCTCACTCTGTAAGTAGGAGTGGCCCTGGAGCTAGGCCCCCTGGCTGGGCAGATGAACAGGACAGAGGTGGTCTTCGCTCCCTGTGGCGGGGGGAGTATCAGTTTAATCTAGAGTAATCACCTTCACGAGCCTTCTGCTCGGATGCTTTAACTTGTGTGGACTTGTACAGGCTTTGGGGAACTGCCTTGTATGTGCCCTGCAGGGGTGAAGCCCACGTGAGGGCTTTCGCACCAGGTGGCAGGAATTGTCATTTATTAACCTGAACAGTCTTACACTTTTCAATTCCAGTTGTGTAGATTTAGAACTGGGAAGCTGAACAGTGGTAACCATCTTGTTTGCCTTCTCGTTTTCCTTTGTCTCTCTGAAGGACTCCCATGCTCCGTGCTCTGTTTTACGCCTCTCCCAGTCAGAAAGTTGGCTATTTCCGTCTGTCACCGTGATAGCGAGACTTAGGAGCTCTGTCAGATGCGGCCTGGCTTGGCGAGACAGCCCATTTAGAAACGACCCTGTCTGTTGCACGTGCTTTGTACTCGATGACGTATTCCTTGCGTCCTGACTTTGATGAAATCTTTGTAAGTGCCAGTAACAAATTGTAAAGACCATCTAGGTGAAGCTGGGTGAAGCTTGTGTCTGCCTTTATGCATCCCTGTTGGTCTGTGCAAGGTTGAGCGGTCGGAGGGGTTTTGCTTCTGTTTGCATGTGGATCCCTGACTTTATTAATGTACAAGAGTTGATCGCTTCTCAGGCTGCTACCTTCTGAAGGTGCTTTCTGTGTAGTCTTTCTTGGAGGTGGAAGTATGGACTTAAGTGACTTCTTGATCCTTCTTCAATGTCTTTTAATGAAAAAATCTGTATATAATAGAGCATAGGCCTGTGTGATTTATGGTTATTGCTTCTGAAGGCCTTTGAGGAGGACTGAAGAAAAATTCTGCAGGCTATTTTTGTGTGAAATAAGCATCAATATGTGGATAAATTACATGGTGGTAGACCTTGAGTGTACTTGTCCACAAGTGCTTCTGAAGTCTCTTAAAAGTTTAAGACGGCTTTTCAGTATAAAAATCCAATTTAGGGTAGATTGTTTTAAGCTGATATACTGGGGTTGAGTTTTGCTGTTATGTTCTGACACTTTTAAAAGTTCTTGATGTTTACATAAAAAGACTTCTCATGTGACTTAGCTGCTGTTTTTAAGGAGAACTTAGGCATTTTGTTAGGAATTCCTACTTTCTAGCTTTTAGTGTAGGTTTGGATATTTAAGGTGTAGTGCTAAATAGGAAACTTAAGTATCTCATTTTAGTTCCTTGTGATTTTGTGGTTTTGTTGTATTTAATAACCAAAGGAGCATTCCCCATTAAATCAGTAAGAGTAAAAATTTTCAAATTGGGGAAAAGGCATTTTTTAAATGACAAATTATTATTTTAAAAATATGACTTAGGAATAACCATGCTAATTACATTAGATACTTTGAGTGATCATTGAAAATTATAAAAAAAAAAATTAGCACTTTAGTTCTTTTCCTGTGAATGCAGTTATACTTTTGAGAAAGTAGAATTTATTCTGGAAAATATGAATTACAGTGCTAAACTTGATTTTCTTGTGTGTGAATATATTATACAGTAACTTTTGTAAAATGTTACTCTACATGAAGATTTCACTTTGGGCGATCACTGGGGTGTGTTACTACTAACTTGGGTTTATTTATGGAACTAAGAGCCTCTCCTTGAATGACTAATGACTATTCAGATTCTGAAACAGACTTCTTGAATTGTTTACGTAGCCTTTGCCCGAAGGATGTAGATTCTGCTTTCTATTAGTGAAACTAATTTATATGGTGGCCAGAGTGTAATATATGCTAACACTTTGGCATGGGAGATATTTATCATGAGTTTTTACTATTAAAAAATGTTATACATTTGCCTACTAGTTTTATAAATGATGTTGCCTTCAGAATTTGTGTGAAGGCACAAAATTCAAGATACCACGTACCTGTTGTGCAATGGAAAGTCTTGTCGTCGTCAGAGTTCTTGGTTACCTGCACCCTGAATATTGATGGTTAGAGTTGCTCTTAAAAGCAGACCCGCAGACAACAAAAAGCACGCTATTTGAGTGACTCTTCCGACCTGTAGGGCTGAGGGCTGTGGTGTGCATTATTCTCTAGGGTCTTCCACCAGCAGTGCCTCCTATGAACATGTGACACTTGAGTCTCTCAATGTTAAAGAAACTGGACGTGTGTTTTCTACATATTATTTTTGTTAGAATTAAAAAGGTAATAGTTTAGTTTCTTTTTCCTATAGTAACATTTTACAAAAGAGCTGCTAGGGAGGTATTTTATTCTCAAATTTATCTCAAACTGGATGTAAAAATTTAAATCCTTTTTTAATTTATTTCTTCATAGTCGTGTAAGAACTGTGGCTACTGTTAGTCCTTGTATTTTCTGGGTAGAAGCTGTTTGGAAAGTCCAGTTTCTGTCCCAGTGCAAAATGTAGTTCCTCAGTTTCTCTCCTTTTCTTTTCCTTTTCATGCTTTATAATTTTACACTACCTTTTGAATATACAAACCTCATTCTTCATTGAACAACTTGAAGGCTTTGATTTCTTTGAAAAGATTCAGTACCCATCTGTGTATTACTTTGGCAGTTCCCTCAACTTTGAGATGCACTGATCACTGTGCTTGAAAAAGACAAGACTGAAGATTGTACTATGAAATTTATCAAATAATTTTCATAAATTATTTATCAAATGAGAGATTTTTAGATTTTTGTATTCTGCTTAGTTTAAAAAAAAAAGTAGTTAAAAAGAGAGGCTAGTAAGTTTGATACTATTCTTGCCAAACAAACAGCCAAAATCTTTGAAGTAACAAATGGGAAAAGGATGATTAATCGTTCTGCATCTGAGTACATTTTCCAAAATGTTGGAAAGAAACTTCTGAATTGAAATCTTGAATGTATTGACTCTGTCGAGGTACACAGCGGTGCCTTTGTAAATGTTCATTATCCATCCTTTTTAATCAGGTGATAAGTGGTGTAACGTAGCAGAGCTTAACGGTAGAACTCAGTTATCACTTTCTGTGAACAAGTTGGAATTGTCATGTTACTGTGTAATTGATTTGCTTTAAAATGAACAATAAATTTAATAAAATGCAACATTGTCCTGTTTCTTATCTATTTATTGTATATATCATTTATATTTCTTATAAAAAATCATGCCTAGTTTTTGGTACTTATGAAGTAACATGATGGTTTTGCATGTTAGTGTCAGTCTCTTTTGATCAATTGAGACTTGACTCTAACAGTAAGGAGCTTATTCTAAAAAGAAAAAAAGTAAAAACCTTACTGATTACACCAACCAATTTTACCAAAAAACAAGTGGGGAAATCTAAAATCATTCTAGAAGTAAAACCAAAAAAGCTATAATTTACAATACATTAAAGATTTCAAATTACTTAGTAGGTTAAATTAACATTCATCTTTCAGTGCGGTAAGCCTCTTTTAATTGTCTAGTGTGAATAGGTTAATTTTTTTAAATTTAATTTTGAAGAGGTAAATCAGTTGGGACAGATAAATTAGGCTGGGGAGACATCCTATAAACTAAGTTTTAGCAAATAGAGTTTGTTAAAAGTAATCACTGTTCATTTTAAAAATAATTTCATAAAGAACCTTTAATTTTGAAAGAGTAAGGCAAATTTGTTTCTTTTCCCCCATTTTTTTTATACCAGGGCCACAGCCATCTCTGGGAGTTAGTTTTGGAGCACCATTCGGGTCAGGTATTGGCACTGGCCTGCAGTCAAGTGGCCTAGGTTCTTCAAACCTTGGAGGTACACTTTAACTTTTCTCGTATTGCGTTGGACGATGATACATTTGAATTGCTATCAGTCTGTGAAAACTTCTAAGAGGATCTGCTCTTTTGGAGGTTAAGGTTCTGTCTGGCAAAAAAGGATTCTCCAGACATAATCAGTGCTTTCCAGGGTTAGATTTAGAACTTAAAAAATTTCATCTTCTGTGAATAGTAAATATAAAAAAGTATTAAAATTAAATTTAGGGATTTTCATATTTTCAAAACAGTATGCTAAAATATGAGCTTGAACATTACTTAGTTTTATTTAATTAAAAAAATTAGTTGAAGTCCAAACTACTTCTGGATGTATATTCTAAGCATCGTGCTTTTCTGAAAACAACGCTTTAAATGGGGAAATAATTGTGTTATAAATTGGACAGCTTGACCTCTTTCCATTCCAAAGCACTTTTGGCATATTTGCCTTTGTGCATACTTGTGTATACATAACCAATTAAGTTTATTTTATTAGTTTTGTAAGTTAACTATAATTAGTAAGGTAAGTCTTTTGCAAAAACATCATGATAGATAAAATGCATTCACAATTCTCTGGTGTGGATAATTAAAGGTTGACTGTACTTGACATGCATTTTCATCTGATGAATAAAGTTCCCTTATTTCCACGGGACTATATCATCATAAGACAGGAAGCCTATAAGCTATTAAGGCTATTTAATATGTTAGACTCTGCTAGGAGTTACTAGAATTACGGCAGCATAATCCCTGTGATCTATAATCCAGTTTATTGCCATCTTTCATACTGTTACGGGCAATAATATATCAAACTCAGTATTTTAGATAATTTAAATTAAATAATTTACTGTTGCAGAATAACTTAAAAAGAATTTGAATTGTATTTTTAGAGCGCTTGAAACCAATCTTCAATTTTCTTAGCACAATCTCTTGACTTCATACAATGAAAAAATTTTCTTTATTTAAGTTATGCCTATAGTATTGTTAGGAGAAAAAACAGGATGCTCCCCTCCCAGTTTCTCATTGTTGAGTTGCTGGGGCTGAGGCAGGAGCCGGCTCTCCCTGCAGAGATGCAGAGTGAGCGACTGGTGAGCTCGTGCACTTTTCCAGTGCTGAACGGTCGTAAGTGCAAGTGTTTTCGTAGGAAGCAGAGTAAAATTACCTTGTGGTACTCGTGTTTAAATTATTGTGCATGTCATGCTTATGAATTTAGTCACTTTTTTCCTTCAAATGAAATAGCTTTAAGTAGATATGTTTGTATCTGTTTGACTAAAATCATACTTGAATGATCAGTAAATGTTCTAGTCCATTTGGGAGAGAAGGTACTAATGTGATCTTGTTTTTTATGGCCTTGTTCTTCAAAAATTACTAATGGGTCATAAACTTAGTGTAAATAGATAGAAATGTCTTATTTCAGAATTGGTCTGGTTCTTCCAAGAGTCCTGTGCAAAGCAGTAAACAGCAGATTTCCTTGGCAAGGCCGTGGTTTTTGCACTGTGTGTAGTAGACCTTTGGTAATTTGAGGTTTTGCTTGTCGGCATCCTTTAACCTGTTTCACGTTCGTTGTGTATTTCTCTATCACCCTGCACTAGGATTTGGAGCTAGCTCTGGTTTTGGATGCAGCACCACAGGGGTCTCCACATTTGGATTTGGAACAACAAATAAACCCTCAGGAAGTCTTAGTGCAGGTTTGTGTGTGTCGGCCTGAATCCCAGGCAGATTTAAAGGTGCAAATGATTTAATTTAAAAATATAAGTATTGCTATTTTCAGTATCAAAAAATAAAAAATCCCCAGTTTACTTTCTCCCCTGGAGAAGCGTGCAGGCCTCACTCATCGTGCAGCTTGTCCCTCCGTGAGCTGGAGGTCCAGTTTGTAAGAACGTTTCTAACAACTTACCAGGTTTGGTAGAATAAATAATAACATCCTCTCTTAACTAAGTAGAGGTTATTTTAAACCTGAAGACTAGTTCTATGTTTAAACAGTTTTCTTCATTATTACAAAAATGAACCCGTTGTGAAAGTTTTAATGCAGTTTTTATCATTATTCATTCAAGAGAATCGTTTCTCTTTTAAAGAGGTGTTCTTTAGTTTTAAGTCCCTCTGATTTTAAGAATACTTGTCTTACAAATGATTAATTGGGTTCTTTGTTTTTGAAATAGGTATAATCTTTTGACATTTCTAGTAGAAAATTCCAAATTCTGTCTACTTCTGCATTTTTTTCTATATTTGTAAATAATGGATTGTTTTTATGTGCAATGCTTATGGATAAATAGCATGCCTAAAATAATAATAATTTAATACTGATTAAATTTTGTTTTAATTGAGGAAATTTGAAGGAAATTCCATTTAATATTAAGTAGTGTTTAAAATCAATAGTTTCTACAGAGTAGGATAATAGAATTACAGGTATAGGGAAGATGGAGAATAGCTATCAGGGTTATGATCTAAATGTGTTAATACAGGTTAGCTACGCAGTCATAGTTCTTGATCTTAATTAAGCTACGTCTCTTACAAAATCAGAACAGTAGGTAATACTCTTCCATGTATTCGTTGTCCTGAAAACTGGGTTGAGGCTTTCTTGAGGACTTAGAATTGCAACGGTGGGTCCAAAGGTTGTGAAAGTCTCTCTCCTACATTTTGATAAAATGTTTCTGGAGGAGCTGAGGAGGAAGGCACCTTGGCATATTTAATTAATAGGAAAACGCCTGCCAACTTGAAGTTTTCTGTCAATTTCTGTTTTTTTGTGTCAGGTTTCTCGCTTGGCCTGGATCACTAAACTTCTGTCTGTAATGGTACCACTTAGTTGTCAGCTAAATTATTTTCCTGTCAAATTCCACGTGAGAAATTTAGGACCCTAAGATATTTGCTATTTTTATAAGTTATGTATTCTCTCAGCTAGAAATTTCCTTCTCACCCCCTTTTTTAATATTTGCTTTTGTGATTTAACTTCTGATTTGAATATTTTCTTCCCTAAACATAAGGCTTTGGCAGCTCAAGTACATCTGGGTTTAACTTCAGCAATCCTGGCATCACGGCGTCAGCTGGTTTGACATTTGGGGTATCCAATCCTGCCTCTGCAGGGTTTGGAACAGGAGGACAGCTCCTTCAGTTGAAGAAACCTCCAGCTGGAAACAAAAGAGGAAAAAGATAAACACATGGGTTGATGTATTGAGAGAATCCATAGCAGCGTCGATCATTCTATGAGTCTATTTTTCTAAAGTTGATGCAGAAATTAAACTGCATCCCAGGAAATTTATAACGTTTTGATATTTTTCATTACTTCTGGAATTTGAACTTTGTTCTTGTTTGCCATGCTAAACAACTTTTTTCTTGTGACTCTGAAACCTGGCTGTATTTTTTGTTACGTTGATCTCAGTGTAAGAAATGTTCTCATGACATCGCTGATGGGCAGAACCTGCTGCTGTGTAACCCGCTGTCACAGCAGTGCTTTTGCTGACGAGGTTTACAATTATGTGAACACACGCACACGTTTCTCACGTAGGTGGTATGAACTCTGGGGCCTGTACTGGCATCAGCTTGTTCCTGGTAAAGGCCTTTGACCTACACTGCAGGGCATCTTGTGAATATGTATGTAAACTGTATACAGGATAATACACACAGTTGTGTGTGCGTGAAAAATATATATTTACAGACCTACAACTTTTGCCTCAGACTGTTCCCCTTCTCTAAGGGTATTTTGTTTTTCACCTTCTATGCTTCAAATCCTCAGTGCTAGTGGAGCAATCAGCTAGAGGTGCCAGGTCATTGTGGTTACTTGCTTAAAGACTTAGCGGAATGGTTACCCGTGTAAATATTTGACCAGCTCAACTTCATTGCCCCCATCTCTTCCGTTTTTGTTTCCACCTTAACCTTTAGCAGCTACTCCAAGTGAGGGATGCTGTCAGACTCATCAAACAGAGTTTAACGGCTTTTATTGTCCTACACGTGCTCATACTGTCTGTGTGAGGTGCGTTTTCCTATCTGCGATGAACCTTCAGTAGCGTATCTGAGCTCCAGACTGGCGTCCTGGGGGCAGTAGCTACTGGGCCAGACTGACTCTGTGCAGGTGAAGGACGCACTGCTACTTCAGTGCAGGCTTTTCTAGCTGTGCCAGTCCAGGGTTCTTTCTCACAGGGCTCCCGATGCTGACGCCAAGTGGAGTGGCTTATCAGCCTCCTTTATGTCTTAAGTCAGTGCTTGATTTGGAATAGAGAAACCATATATTTTAAGAAAAAAATATACTTCGTAGCAACAGTAAACTGTCCCGTTTTAACGGTGAACAGAAAGTTCCACGTAACGACACGTAGACACATCTGGTCGCATCTGTGTATTCCTTGTATCAGCATTAGTGACACAGAGCGGGTGAAGAAGAGAGCCCTTGGACAGAGAGCTGCCTTAGCCTTGATTTCAGACAGACACCATTAGGTAGACGTATTTATCTTTCAAGTACAGTTTTCAGATGGAATGTGAACATGAATTTCATTGAAAATAGTTTAATTTTTTATATAGAAGGTTTTGTACATAATGTGCATCAAGTGAATATTTTCAGAATCATTTTCACCAAGGCACCTTTTTTTCTAAAATAGGTATTACATATATATATACACACATATATACACATATATATTTTTTAGTATAATGTTAGTTGGGTTTGATTATAAAAGTGTTGTCAAATCTGTTTTATTTATCTGCATATAGCAATGATTGGCTTTTAGAATTGAAATTTTTGCACCTTGATGCATTAAAATAAGGAAAATGCTTTGTTTCTGAGCACTGAAGTTATTGTTATTTTTGCATACTTCTGTAACACTGCAGTCCCCAGATCCAGGTTTTGGGGAAGGGTAGGAAAACGTGGTTTTGTGTTTTGAATTAACTGTCAGAATTAAATATACAATTACAGCAGACTTTTTTTTAAAAAGGACATTGCATTGTGCTGCAAAAATCTGGATATTTATATTTCTTGGTTTTTTTTCTTTATATATTTTACATTTTAATATGTTGACCACTGGAAATTTGTAACATCGATTTGTGATGGGAGTTTAAACGTGTTGTCACCGTCTCTGCTGTCTTCACTTTGTCCAGAGCCTGTCATTATGTAAACAATAAAATTGGTTGTGTCAGTTGCTTTCAATCTTTCTAGGTGTCAGCAGTTGTTCTTAACATGGAATTTTCTTATTACTTCTTTATTCTCTGGTTGAAAGTTTTTAGTGTTCTGTTTTCACTGATATATACTTATATCTTGCTTTTTTTTAAAAAAAAAAAGACTGAACACAAGCTAGTAAGTTCTTTGTCACTTGCTTTTGTCTTCTCAGAATTACAAAAACATTTTTAATTATACAGAAGAAAATTGAGAAAAAAGTGAAAGTCTTCAACGCCTGAGCCCTAATTCTGCTTTCCTCCCCAGGGTCTGCTCTTCGTGGTTTGGTGTGTGTCCTTTCAGGCCCATTAAAAAAACGCCTTTTTCAACGTGTGTACATATGTTCAGTCTTTTTCCCTCTGTCATTTTCTCACATTTTGTTCTCTTAGATCCTTTTTATTTTTTAACAAGTGGGTTGAAAATCTGAGTATTCTGTGACTTGCTTTTTACCCCCTCAATGACACGTCACGGAGGGGCCTCTGTGCGTGCTGCCCCGTGGCAGGGTGCATGGCGACTTCTCCCAGCGCTTCCCTCTCCTCCCCAGTGTTCCACCTGTACAGGAGGCGCTGCACTGAGTGTCCTCGAACGTGGCCCTCGTGCTTAGGTTTCACGCTTCGTTGGGACTGACTGCAGACAAGGAGTTGCTGGAGAGGTGTGCCGGTGGTCTGCTTTGATGTCACGCAGCCTTCCAGAAACGCTGGGTAGACAGACACTCCTGCAGCGTGTGTGCCGACCCCCTTCCTGCCTGCAGCCCTGACGTCACCGGTCCTTGTAACAAGTGCATGTGAGGTTGAACCTTTTAATATAGATGTTAGCCATTTGCATGTTAATGTAATCACATGCTAATACTGTGTCCGTTTTTACGCCAGGTCACTTGGAGTTTTTTCTTAATGATCTTTGTAGCTAATGTGTGCTGATCTTTTTCTTATGAGATAGGTTGGACTCCTGGAGTCGGCTGGGTTCAGACCCCTGCCTTGAACCTGTGTGATCTTTTGTCATCAGAAAAGTGAGGACAGCAAAGACAGGCAGTTGTGTGAATGACGGTCTGCGTTAAGGCACCAGGTGAACAACGCCTGGCACTTGAACGGCATCTTCCGCTCCCGCAGCAGAGCCCCAGCTGCTCCTTGTGGGGGTTCCTTTACTTTGGTTCCTGATAGGGAAGCCGCCCTATCCTCTTTTGGGGGTGGGGTTGGGTTGGGTTGGGTTGGGGGCTGTTCTGGGCCCCTCACTCTTGACGATGTACCTACTTTGTCAAGTTTGATTTTTCCTAGGAAGAGTCTTACTTGGATTTTGATCAGGTTTAGACAAATATATTATGATCCGGGGACAGCTGACAGCTTGTACGTACAGCGTGGGTTAGTATGTTTACCAGGTGTCTTATTTCAGCAGCGTTTTGCCAGTGTCCGCTAGATTCTTGGTTGTTTTCACTGGTAGCACCTTAATTTTATTTCTCAGTGAGGTTTTTAATCCTAGTTAGTACAAGGCCATTGACATTACACATGCAGATAACCTGTTCTTTTGTGATAATATAGGAGGCCTAAATGAATGTACTGCTAACCTCAGATAGTGTTTTTTACAGCGAGAGTCTGAATAGCACCTTCAGAAATGCTGTGATGGGGGGGGTGTGTGTGGCTCGTTTGGGTTTGGGTGGTTTATCCTGAGCTAAGCAGCGCCCCCTCCCTGTGTGCCTTCCCCAGGCGCTCCCTGGGACCGGGCCTGGCTGCATGTGCCTCCTAGAGCACACTCCACAGCGTGTCACCTAGGGGACACGGCCCCGGGGCTCAACACACAGGCCACTGTCCGGGAATCCTCGCACAGAGCCGTAGCTCTCATTGTTGGGTATGTAGTCTGCTCTGGGTACCACACTCAGAATTTTATATACTTGACCGTGTTTAAATCTTCAGTGTCTTGAAGGAACTCAGGCTTAGGTTAAGCAATTTACTTGAGGTCACACAGCTGTTAAGTCACGGAGATGGGGTTTTTCTGTGACACAGGAGTAGCACACCCATTTTCATGTCCATCCTCCCAGAGGATGGCAGGTGATGCGATGACGTAATTTACAGGGGAAATTGCACACACGCGACAAATTAGATCAGGGCAGGGTAAGCACGAAGAGCCTGGGCCTCGAGGGAGAATGTTGTGTCTAGGGTGTGAGGACTGACGCCCCAGCATCGGGGGTGGTCTGTCCACCTTGGAGAGGGTGAGGGGGGCAGTTTGGGCTGTTTGCATCTTAGGAACCGTGAGAAGTTTAACAAGAAAGCCTTTGTGGAAAGGCTTGCCTGACTCCTGGAACCCAAAAGAGCACCATGAGCTGGGATTAAGTGCGGCAGATCCTCTTGCTATGCAGAGACGAACCTTAGCTGGCCTAAGAAAACCATGGAAACGGGCGAGAAGCCACAGGTGCTAAGAGAGCAGCAGGTAGAGGAAAGGGTGGGGGTTACCGGAAAATGGGTCTTGGCCCAGAATGTTTTTTGCTCTTTCCCACTCATTCAGTCTAACGCACTTTTTTTTTCTTCTACCTAATCTGTTAGTTAATAAACACAGAAAAAGCCTACCAGGCTCACAAAGATAGCGGTGCTGTTGCAGAGAGCTTGTTTCTGTCATCCTCGCCCCTCTTTGAATCCCCTGGGAGCAGGTCACTAATTCAGCAAATGTTAATACTTGCTGTGCGCGAGTCACTGCCTGGAGCTCAGGACAGAAGTTTGGGCGGGGGACGTCTGCTCAGTAACGCTGGCCAGCGGCACTGGGTGCTCGGTAGGGCCAGGACCTGCTCTTCGGAGCTTTCAATGTATTAACTGTTCTTCTCAGTCCTGTGAAGTGGCTACTATCATTGCTTTTTCACAAATGAGAAAAACGGCACAGAAGTTAAGTCACTTAATGGTCACTCAGCTAGTAAGTGGATGGGCCGTTAATTCAACCCCGGGCGGGTTCCTGAGTCTAGGTTTTTACCTCTCATTGTATGCGAGTAAGTATAACATGGAGGGGGCGCGCTTGTAAGTGATGGGGTAAATGTGCAAAGAAGATTCTCGAGAGCACAGAGGAGACTCTCCTGGCTTGCGGGGAGCCCAAAACTTACGGTAATAGTAGGGAGCCTGTGATTTGTGACGTGTTCACAGTTTGAAATTTA